>NW_026652277.1:27462372-27879513 GCF_009828535.3 Hylobates moloch | reverse complement strand
AGAAGAGCTGCATGTGTTCCCACTCTGGTATGATGCAGTCATTTTCCTGTTGTGCCAAACAAGTGCTTTGCCCTAGTATTGCAGACTTTTCACTCCGTGAATGTTTTGGTTATTCTTTTCCATAAAAATAAGAAAGTAAAAACTTTGAAAAGTTCACTGAATTAGGTAACAACTTTTACCAGATTTTATTTCTATTATTGTTTAGCTATCAAAACACAAGCTTTAAGAAATCTGGTTAACATTTCAAAATACTGTATAAAACTGCTTTTGCTTTTTCTTGGAAAAACCGACTGCGAGTACATCTGAAACCTTCTTGACAAGTTCTCTGAAAGCAATTAGTGGCTTTCTTTTCTTAGTTATAATGTGAGGTTTCACAGAAAGTTTTCAATTCTCCTGCTCCTGTCTTTTTTCTAATGCTTTAAATCCAAATGGCAAGTAGCCAGATTGCACAGAGCTATTGAATGCAGAGAACAGGAATCTCTTCACATCTACAAACCAGCTCTGCCACTTCTGCTCCAGGCACCAAGGAATAAAAAGAGAGAGAAACAGGAAATGTAGAAGAACGTGACCTTAGGTTAAGCTAAGATTCCTTGAGTACTGCACCAAAAGTAAGATCTATCAAAACAAAATTGAGAAATTGGACTTCATCAAAATTAAAAACCTCCTCTTTTAAAAATGCCATTAAGAGAGTGAAATGCCACAGATTAGGAAGACAAAATTTGCAAATCATATATTTGATAAAGGATGAACTTAAAGGATACATAAAGAAATCTCAAAACTCAATAATAAGAAAAATTTTAATGGGCAAAATATTTGAACAGACACCTCCCCCAAAGAATTCATGCTGAATGCAAATAAACAGATGAAAAGATGTTCAACATCATTAGTCATTAAGGAAATGAAAATTAAAACTGCATTGAGGTACCATGACACACCTATTAAGACAAATAAAATTTTAAAACTTACCATATCTAATGTCTATAAGAATGTAGAAGAACTAGAACCTTACACACTGCTGATGGAAATGTGAAACAGTGCAACCGCTTTGGAAAACAGGTAGGCAGTTTCTTAAATAAATAAAAGTCAGCCATTTTACTCCTAGAGACTTACCCAAGAGAAATAAAAGCAACTGTCCATGGAAAGTATTATACTTGAATGTTCATAGCAGCTTTATTTGTAATAGTAAAAAAATGGAAAAAACCCAAATACCATCAAAATGTGAATGAATAAACAAATGGTCCTTTATCCATGTAACAGGCTACTGCTCTACTATACAAAAGAATGAACTGTTGGCACATAATAATATGGATGAATCTCAAAATAAGTGTAATAAGTGAAAGAAACGAGACAAAAAGAAGACATATTATATGATCCTAATTAGATAAAATTCTAGAAAATGCAAAGTAATCTATAGTAACAAAAAGCAGCTGAGTGGTTGCCTGGGAAAGGGGAAAGAGAGTGAGAAAGATGGGGTGTAACCGGAAGAAAGGATTACAACAAGGCATAAGAAAACTTTTGGGAGTGATGAATATGTTAATTATATTACTTGTGATATTTCAAGGATATATACATAACCTTATCAATTTTACACTTTACATATATGCAGTATAATATATTTCACTTATATTTCAATAAAGTTGTACTTTAAAAAAGAAAGAAAAGGAAAACTCTCTCCAAAGACAATGTTAGGGTACCATATAAGAAGAAATAAACCAAGTTGTCTGTTCTTGACACACACTGAATTTCCTTTTCCTTCTCATATCATCTGAAAATTTATTAACTATCAATGAAACTAGGTAGTCTTCATCAATAATACACATGCAAAAGGCAGCAAAACAATTAGCCACTCTTCTCCCTACTTGCCCAGAGAATAACAATGTCTAATGAGCAGCAAAGCATACAGATTTGATTTCCAGTGTTTTCCTTCTCTGGGAGCATGGGCAGGTAAAACATGCTTAGACCTTGGAAAATGCTTGTTTAGTAGGCTTAACTAGGGGACAGATGCACAATCTTTTTTTTTTTTTTTTTTTTGCCACTAACTTCTGTACCAGTTATCTATTGTCTTAAAGCCTGGATGGCTATGTCCATGAAGCAGATGGATCCTATTTCTAGTTATTATACTCACTGATAAACATTTCCTCCTTGCTGAGCATTCTTGTTCACATGTGTTCATTTGGCATTGTGCCTGCTTACAAGATGTTCTAGCAACACTGGTGCCAAGTCATAACAGTTCCACTCCAGGAGCCTAGGAGTCTTCAAGATATTATTTAAGTCTACCCTGATCCCTCCCCAATGATGATGACGACAATAAAGCTTTAGACTCCCTGTAATAAATTTTTGATAATTTCAGATAAGTTCAGCTTAAGCTGTTTTAATGAAGACATCAGTTTTGACACCCTCAGTGTACAGTGAACACCAGCTCGTTCCCATTTTTGATTCTCCCCTACCGAAGGTGCCAATGGCTTTAATTAAAAGGAAGGGGCTGCTTGCCAACTGGAGCTGCCTCATGTGCTCTATGAAGCTGCCCACCATAGCTGGTGGGCCAGAGACCCAGGCTCTATCCTGGAGTTTGACTTTTGGCTCCTGCCAGAATTCACACCACCTGAAAAGCAGCAGAAGAGAGCCAAGATGTCTGCAGCATGTGGAGCCATTTTCTTGGCACAAGTGCAGTTCAGTTTATACCAGATAATGTTGTCTATATAGAATATTTCTGCATATACAAATAGGCAGTTCATACAACCTTGTTAGACACAGTAATCGAGTTTGTACTGAAAATTGACCCAGAGCTGAATTCTGCCAGTTATCCCATGATTAATTCACTGTACTGGCAGAAAAAACACAGCCCTAGCTGTACCCTTGGCTTCAGATTGAGAATCAGCCTAGCAGGAGCTCTACTAGTATGGTCCATCTAGTCAATAGACAGTGAATCTGGAGGTTTTGAATACCTTTCAGATATTCCTAACATACATTAAATGGGAATACAGCACAGTACAAGCAATGATTCTTCCTAAAATATGATCCCCTGCAGAGCTGTGGGTGCTTTCTTGTGATCCTTGAGAGGTTTAGAATACGTAACCAACCCACGCTTCCTGCATCCTTTGGGTTTCCAGTGTACAAACACACTCCAAGGACCACAGTGCCAAAAATGGGCAAATTCCCTGGGATTCCTACCAGCCAAAGGATTTGGGAACAACCAATTTGTCTTTAGAAATATCATGAGTATAATGCTAATCAAAAACTGAGTTTTGGTTTCCTATACTTCTTCCCTTTCCAACACTGGTAGTATGAGCTTGCTAAATGTTTCTGCTCAGCCTGAAGGTAAAGAGATTCTTAGAAACTTCCCAGACCAATTTAACATGTCTCCAAGCTAAATTTTAGAAACAAAGTTGCATTTTCATATTTAAAAAAACTACCCAGTTCATATTTACTTGAATTACTGCTGATTTGAGACTAAATTGAAATATTGGATATTTGGTTACTCTTTGTCTCCTATGATCTTTTAAAATTACATATTTGCCAAGGTGAAAGTTCTCAAGTTTTTTTTTTTAAATATTTGGTGCACATACTGAGAAAATACCAATTACTATGCTATTACTATGAGGTGCGAGATTAAAACTCTGATTATTTTCCACTTGTTAAGGAATTGGAAATTTTCCTTGTTGACAGAAGCAATTTTTGAAAGTGAAAACCAAGCAAAAGTTGATGCATTTTACAGAGTATATGTCTCCAAGCAGCTCGCATAAGAGTAGTAAAGTCATATAGTTACAGTCGTGTTCCTTCTTATTCAGGCTTTTCCTAATATATCGAAACAGCTGTTTACTTAGTGAAAAGGTCCACATTGGCATAGTCTAAGAGTTCGTTCTGACTGTTCTTGGAAAGAAGTGGGGGCTGATATAGGCTAGTAGTTGGAGTGTGCAACACAGGTGCTTCCGCTATTCAGTTATCAAGTATTTTTAACCTCATCCCAGATTATAAACTGTAACTGGTAATAAATTAGTAGCACTTTTTTCCTCCACCATAGTACCACGTTATACACAGCCACCTTAGAGGATGCTTGTCATGGGCTAGATTGTGAACGGGAGAAAAAGACAAAATCTTCCCTTGAAAACAGGAACATGACAAGGACATAAGTTGATTCACTGTGGCATTATTACTTTGCCCTGTTTCTTAATTTTTTGTCTCTTTCACCTTTGAGACCTTGAGGCTTTCATTGCATTTCTTCATCACAATATAAGAAAGTCACAATCGAGGCTGGTAATAATAACAGCTACCATGAGCTGAACACCTGCCATGTCAGGTCCTGCATTAGCATTTTGCCCATAAGTCCATACAATCCATAATCTTCACAACAATCCTCCAAGATAAGTATTATTACCCCTATTTTATGCACAAGGAAACTTCTGTTCAGAGAGGGCAAATTATTTACCAACAGACATACAGAACTAAGTGGCAGAGTGGAGCTTCAAACACAGGACTTTCTTCCTCCAAAGCCAGTGTTGGTTCTATCACACATTATGGTGTTCCTTCCAGAACAGTTATAAGGGCCATCGAGCTTTCCTTGAGAGTCAGCATGTTCACTCCATTTCTGCCACAGCTTGCATTATGAAGCAACCAGCCATTCTCCACCGTTGAGGGTGAATCTTAATTATTTTCACATGGTTATGTTTGCTAATATAACAATAATACCCCCATGCATGGCTAATCAAGATGTGGCTTGTTTCTTACCAGAAAAAAAATGGCTCTGGAGATCTAGTGAATTCTTATAATTTTATATTGCCTCAGTATTCATTTTAAATATAAGTTGGACTTTCTTATACAGAAACAGGGCATAGTCACTCTTGACAGTTTCCAATTCTCTGCCTCCTACCAGTTCCTCAATGTAATTGATCCAGATGTTTGCCTTATGCAACAACAACTTCCTGGTGACCCCTTCCACACGGGACAGCTAGGTACAACCTACTTGACTGTCCCCACAGACCTCCCACTCTGTTCAGAAATGGCACAGTGACCACTTCTCAGTCATAGCATGACGTGTTGGAACACATGCCTGCTTGCTTTAAACCCACCAATTAGAACTTGCCCTGGGAAACCTGTTTGGGTAACACCCTGAACCCCAATAAAGGCTTTGGTCCTTTGGTCCCTCCTCTCTCTCTTGCTCCCCACCTGCTAGTTGAGCATGTGTGTCCCAGACCCCACTGGTCCTGCAAGATGTATTGCCCTCTTCTCTCTAAAATTGGTAAGTAGTAAAAATTTCTTCTGTTATTTTATGTGTTTGTTGTGCTGCCACCTCTGTCTCAGCTGACTAATACATCTGAACCTAACTCGACTTCTGATCGGTGCTGTTCTGAAAGGTGGCTGTCTTGGTAGGGATAAACTGGGCCCAGATTAGACAAGAACCACAGTGCATCCGATGGCATAAACAAATTTCCCAGGAGAGGGACGCCTGGTCACAAGTCAGATACTTAGGTGTTAGGCCATCTGCCAGGATAAAGAAGAATCCTGTGAAAGCCACATTATAAACATCAGCTATGATCACCCCTGGAACCCCATCAAGGGAAGGCTAGAGCTTATAGCCACTCTCCAGAGAAGACCTCAAGACCGAATTAAAAGTAAATACAAGAGAGAATATAGTCTGGAACAAGCCAGATATAGTTGGAAGACAAAGACAGTTGGATGAAGATAAAGGGGCTAATTTTTAAAGTTACTATTACAATGATGGAGACATTTCGCAGGCAATCCTAGAGTTTGTTTTGCTTAAATAAAGTGATGATATAAATTTCTTAGTAAGTCAGGAAAAAAACCCTCTGGATTTAGGGCAGGGAGATGGATGCAGGACAGGGATACTTCAGTAAAAACTGTTGTAGCTGAATTCTCTGTTCTCTATCAATTCTATCTATTGTCTTCAGACTAATTTATAGCTAATATAGTAATATAATTTTTGTCATACTCAAAGGTGTTATTTTTCAAACTTGAAAAAATTATTCTTCCCTTCTAAAAGAAAACAATAATCATGGAAGTTCCTTTTTATATTAAATAAAAACTTCTTATGCTTAGAGATCAACAACAATGATAATAAAATAGATCTAGTCAAAACTAGGAATATAATAAAGTTATCAACTTAATTTAACATAATGTTATTTTCCTAAAACCAAAGTGTTGGTTATAAATAGTAAATATTATTACAGCTTCAAGTCTGATTCTATATATAAATTTTCTGAATTCAGTAATCTAATGCAGAAAAATGCCTTTTTAACTTAAGTACATATATTTAATAACTTTAAGATTCCTTTGCTACTTCAGGATAGTCAGACCTTAGATTCAATCAAAACTCAATAACAATCTATTTTCACAAGCTGATGTACACTCAATAACTATATAAAAATTTTTACTTAATTGAAGATTAGTAATATGGTATGTAAGTTAAGACTGATTTGGTAATTGATATCAAAATACCAGTTATTTAAATGTCTTTAGTTTTTCTTTTAATATTCTTATCATAAAAGAAATCTTGAAATAGCCCATAACAGATACAAGGAACCCATGATATCATCAAGAATTCTGGCTGCTATAATTCTGCTCCATTGTTATAAATCCCGTCTTCTACTTAAAAAAAAATATATTGGTTATTTAATTGGGTTCTTCGTAAGAAATTTACAGCACCAATATTTGAGGATAAACTCCATTCATTGGAGCAAACAGATCACAGGTAGCCCTGGAGCTAACAGCTCGCTTTGATTTTTAGTAAAATTTGTGAGTCCACAGCTTTCTGATCAATCTTGCACTGCTCTATAGTCTTGTATTTCTCGTTTTCTTGCTCACAAATCTCACCTTCCTAGTGTCTGTGTTTCCACAGCTGCTTTTTCTTGAAGTATACATCAGTGAGATGTTTTGGGATTTTCACACTGCTGATATCAATTTTTATGGAAGTGCCAATGACAAATTTTTGGTGTGTTCTTCATAGAGGAACTAGATTGAGGACCAGTATTCCAGTCACAAGTTGCAAGCCATTGCCCAGCTGCTTCAGAAAAACAACCTGCTTCCGTCTGTGGCATTCAGTGAGGATGATCAGAATGGTCCCAGGAAAGATGCTAGCCTATAGTTTTCTCACATGCCGATTGAAGGGTTTCTTGCTGTGGCTCAACGGCTTTGAAGGCACATCTTCAATAGAATCATAGCTACACATTATGCAAAGTTTAACCACCGGGTTACCATTCTTGTCACCATCAACTGGTTTTGTAACAGTTGCAAGAATCTTTCAATTGTGTATTTAGCAGCTGAGTACTTCTTGTTCATGGCCTTTTGGGAATACATGGCAGATCAAAAATATCTGCCAATTCCTCCGATGAGAACAGGACTTTGGCTACAGTGGGCCTTCCTCTTGTTGGACTTTTTAGCCTGAAGGTTAGCCTTTTTAATGTTACCACTGGCATTAGCCTTCTTGGCATCAGGTTTTTCTTCCTTAGTATCCAGCTTATCAACTTTTTCATCTGCCGTCTTGCAAGATGGAAAAGAAAGCTGTCTTTCACTTTTGTTTCACAGCCCATGAAGCTCATGCTGGAGTTCCAAACATCATATCCACAGTCATGGCAAAAGAGGGAGTAAATATAAAGGGATAAAAAAAATCTTCCCTACTGACTTGGTTCCCTTTAAACAATCTTCCCATAATTTCAACAAAATATTTCCACTTACATTATATTTTCCAGAACTTAGTCACATAGGGATACCTAGCTGCAAAGAAAGAAGGGAAATGTAGTTTATTTGTATATTTTTAATTTCCAGGCCACAATGTGCCAGGTTTGTTACTAAGGCAAGACAGGAAAATGGATACTGAAGTAGGGAACTATCAATCTCGGTCATATGTTTTATTTTTTAAGTCTGCATTATAAAAATCTAATGCATCTGTTAATATAATCAATAGCACATTCACTGCTAATAAACTATTGCCATTTGGTCCATACAAGAATGACACACATTGGATATGCCTACTTACAATGCAGAAACCTCTACAGTGCAGGTTCATTTGACTTCTACTTGCCTTAACTGTTATATGCAAAGTGGTGATTCAAGTCTACAATTATTTTTCTCTACTAAAACTCTAGCAAAACCTTTATTGATACAGCACATGACAGTTGTCAGTTTTTAATATCACCTCCCAGCATCCTGAGGGATCATAATTATCTGTTTTTTTTTATAGAGAAAGAATCAGAGTTTTACAGAGATCAGACAACTTGCCCAAAGTCATGTAACTAAATCCAGAGCTGGACCCCACTACAGGTGCTGTGCTCCCACAGGGCTCCTCATAATGATCCAGAAATCTGTGCAAACCACCTTTGACACAGAGTTATTTCTTCAGATCTAGGAATCTAAAACACACTGCATAGCCATGTAACCCTATACAAATTTCCCAGTGGCTGAAAATAATCTGTTTTCCTTGGCACCTCAATTTCAAGGCATCACGTAGATACTAGGTAGAGTAAGTGCTACACTACCAATTATTATAGTGGAGATATATCACTTTATTCTTCCATTACACTGTTGATGGTAAACACACAAGTTTTAGTAATTATTATAGAAAAATAACACATAAATGTGGTTAATAACATTAATTCTGGACCCACACCGGCTGCTTTTGAATTGCAATTCCAAGCTTACTGGCTGTGTTGTCTTTGTTCAGCTAATCAATTCCTCCGTGCCTCAGTTTCCTAATTTGCAAAATGTAGACAGTCATAGTATTTATACTCCAGGGTTGTTAAAGTATAAATGGGTTGATAATTAGTATTTACTATAGTGCCTAATGCATAGTAATATTATAGTGTTTGCAATCATTAAGAAAAATAGTGTGTTAATACAGTTATTAAAATTATTCTATGGAGATACATAAGGGAAAGATTATCATAAATAAAATACTTTAATGTGAGCGTCCTAAGGAAGGAAGAATTCAGAGAAACATACATACTGAAACACATTTGACAATCATGTAGAGGCTAAATCAAATCATATCTTAATATCTTAGATTCATTACTTATTTTGGATAGACTTTGTCCTGAGCTGGTGTTACAGAAAAGGATATTTGGATATTTTGTAGCCAATAATTGTAGACTTTAAAATCAGGTATCTATGTTGTTATTCAGAGTGCCAGGTTCACATTAGAAATAACAACTGGCTATCTGAGAAAAGTAGGAAATGAGCCTTTGGTTTGGGTGGGAAGGGAACATTCAAGCAATTGAGAAAGGTGGTAACTGTCAATGTTAAGCAACACTGATAACCAAAGATTAACTAGATGACTAAAGTGGGATTTTTATGAGCATTTTCATACTTCTGATTAACCTTCTGTTATCCTTCTGCATTAGGACTTCTCTTACCTCCCCTGATTTTATTTTTCAATTTGATGTCATATGTATCATATTTATAACACATTGTAAGTAAATAACTACACAAATGTGTTCAGAATGTATCCCCATTCTGTTCATCAGAGGCAGTTAAGGACAGCCCTAGTCTTAATTTTATAAAACAAAGTGAAATGTTCATGGAAAAATAATTACTAGAAGAAAACAATGTATTTCTGAGTGTTGTTATAAAAGGGTTTTATTTTCACACCAGTGAACTCAGTCATGTGGCTTCTGAGAAGGAAACACCAGAGTTCACTTCCTCCCCTCCTCAAAAGAAAAAATAATGGGTTCAAAACTTTGGAATCAAAGGCAAGAAATCTCAGAGAAAATAAAGCAATTGTGCATGAAGAACCCCAATACAGTTTTCCGTATTTTAAGACTGGACCTATAAACTTGCTTCAACTTTTGTTCTTCATGTGGTTAAACTATGTCCCACAAAGTTCAGAAGCGAACTTCAACTCCTTTTCCTCTTCTTCATATGCTTGCCAAACCCTCAAACACACCACATCAGACATGCAAACAAGTGGATGTGATTCCCTGAACACAGTAATTGATAGAGTTTAACAAGGAAGTCTTCCTTTCCTCTTAAAGTGTACAAGTATGTGTTACTAAAAGGAGCCATGGCTCTCAGGCAGGATAAGACACAGATGGTAAATCTTGGAAGACGAAGAATTGAAGAAATAGGTCCAAAGCAACATAATACAATAGCTGTGAGTCCCAAGCCCTGGTGCTGTCTTAAGCTGTACAAGGGAATCTCTGTCCTCCCTAAATTAGGATCCCAACAGCCTCTCGATCTTGGCATATGTGGAGACATCTGAGACCACATTATGTCCTGGTGTGGTTCATACAATTATCCACAATCCTCCCTTTATAGGCTCCTTCTTGTTTCCATCTGACCATTTTCTAATGCAGTATTACCCATACTAGAGGGCAGGAAATAGCATGAAGAACCAGTAGAACTCTATTAATGGAGGTCAAAGTTTTGATAGTGAAGAATGAGAATTAGAAAACAATCTCTTTTGTCCACATGTTCTGTGGCCCTAATTAATATATATAATGGAGAAATGGATCCCACTTGAGTCCCAGCGATATTAAAAATAATTCTAAATTATAATTTTTTGACCTAAACTTTTCCAAGCAGTTATTTTATTTGGTAAATCCGTTCTTTCTCCAGGACTCTATGTAATGCCTTTGAGTAGGCTCTCTTATGCACATATGCAAGACCACTCACATTTGTGATAAAATGTTGCTTGTATTTATTATAACATCCATCCATTCCAGGAAAAGAAAAAAAGCAAAGTAAAAGTTGGAATTTACAAATGATTTTGTGCTTTTTTTTTATTGGACAAGTTCTAAGATTTTAAAAGAGTGAACAAGGTTTTGCTACAAGTAATGCATTTATCCAATCTCACCACAAAATGTAGAGCACATAGTGTCCAGGTATGACAGGATTGAAAAAAAAAAAGAAAGAAGCTACAATTGCACATTTTAGAATTGACTCCAACTTAATCTAAAATATTTGTGAAGCCTTGATCATTTAAAAACAAATGGTGTCCTTGATTCAGGACTTGATTTTTTAAAAATCTATACTACGTGAGCCCTTGGAGTATATGGATTAGTTGCCCTTTCTTTATAATATGAAACTACTGTTTCTATTCTATTCTATTCTATTCTATTCTATTCTATTCTATTCTATTCTATTCTATTCTATTCTATTCTATTTCTCAGAGGTTAACAACCACACTGTCACATATGGTTGCCTCTCCACCTATTCCTATACAGGGTTAAGTACCTACTGATTTCTGACTGGGGTTTGGGATTTTTTTAAGATCAAATGTATTTTATCTGAGAGGTCAGAGTGTGGCAATACAGCTACAGCCTGGGCATTCCCAGCAGGAGGAAGGTAACATCAACACATTTTGTCTACAGAGCCAAGCATGAAGAAAAACTACAATTAGCTTTTGCTGCTTTTCTGCAGAAACTTCATTTGCATTTTAAATTACATTTTGGTGTATTCATTTTCATCTTTCTTTTGGCTTTTAAAGCTTGAACAGAGACTCCTGACAAAAACACTGCCTAAGATTGGCATTTATTAGGGGAAAAAAAACACATCCACATGATTTTTTTTCTAAAATCTTCCTTTGAGATTAGTTATTTCAGAAAGTCACGTTGACAGGCAGATGGAGAGAGAGATGCAAGATGGTTTCAGAGATTCTAGGAATCTCAACGCCTGGATTTTCATTTTAACATTTCAATTTCTTACTAGTCAGTAAGTTTCTCTGGCTGACTATATTAAAATGTGTACTACTGTAATATATATTAAACTTGCTCTCCTGGTACATACTGACAATTACACAATTTATCACACCAATAAGTTTATTGAAACAGAATCAAAATCTTTTGTCTCTTAAATCCTTGTAGAGATGCTCTTTCTACAAATATGTTAGGCTCTCTCTGTTATCTCTCCTCTTGAATAGCCTAAATACTATTGATTGGTGATAGCCTTTTCCCTAAGTGGTCACTGGGTGTTAAAATGTAAAGCAAAACAAAAATTCACATAAATCAGATTGTGAGTTTATTCTTCCTTCTTTGAAAGAGGTCAATGCCTCCTATATTAAATGATTAACACACTTGACAGTCTCATGGACTCTTTGTCCCATAACTTTACGGATGACTAAACCCCAAAACACCTTACTTTTAATTTTGTTGTTAAAGGACAGATGTTAAAAGAAAAAAAAACTAAAGATTGAGCCATGTGCCAAGGGAGAATAGAAAAATAGTACAACCAAACTGTCAGTTTTCTAAAGGAGATATTAACATGAAAATGTACTGTTATGATTGACTCAAGTGGACTTAAAGTTTGATACTGTTCGATATTTTTAATTCTGTATATCTTATTGGTATATCTTATTAGTACGTGTCTGAGCAGATTCTAGTCAATATTTCTCCAGCTCTCAACAGTTTTTTGCAATAGTTTCTTGTGGTGCAATAATAATAAAACTTGTTTAGATTTGAAGCACTTTTACATGCATGCATTTAAAAATACTGAATATAAATAGCACTGTATATAAATAGCACTTGTGAAAAACACAGATAAGACCCTGGTCTCAAAAAGTTTACTTTCCATTTGCAAAAGGGTTAGTAGGAAATAAATAAATGAACAAAATTATTTCAGGGAATTATAAGTGCTATGAAAAATAAAGTAAAATGAGGAAGTAGAACGACGTAGGGATGGTGAGGCTAATTCAGATGGAGTGATGAGAAAGTCCCACTGATACTTAACACTTCAGCTCCATGACAAGGACACAAGTAAGAAAAGGTCTGCGGTCCGAATTTGGGTAAAGACTATGACACGTGTCAAGGTGGTGGCACAGGAATAAGCTTGACACGTTCAGAGAAGCCACAGCAGCTCAGGGGCAGCAAGCAAAGGGGAAAATGGAAGGGGATGAACTCCAAGATAGGGAAAAGAATTATACTTTTACGGCATGAGAGGCTATGGGGCTCTCCATTTCCGTGACATATCTCCAAACTTAGTGGCTTAAAACAAACATCATATTTTGCTCACAATTTGGAGTTCAGTGATATGGGAATGTTCTTCTGGACATTTATCTCTGATGCGGGTAGTACTACTGGGGCAGCTGAAGCTGCAAAACTAGGTGATTTCATTCAATGTCTGTTCCCTTGTTGCTCTTTCTTCACATGGCATCTCCTATTCTAGGGCCTCTCCATATGGCGTGCTCTTCTCACAAGTTGGCATTATGGCTGTCTCGTGGCTGTCTCTAACTACTGTTAGGCTTATGTGATGACTGGTTTCCCTCAGAGCAGGCCTTGATCCAAGCTCCAAGCCTTCTTATGACCTCTCCTGGAAGTCTCAGAACATCACTCCTGCCACTTTGCCCTTTTTGGTTAATCATACAAGGTATTAAGGCCAGCCCACATTCAAAGGGAAGAAAGTCAGACACTTCTCTTTTCTATGGGAATGTCTAAGCATCTGTGGCCATCTTGAACCTGCCTCAGAGGCCATGGTAGGTAATCTGCATTTTATTCTGAGTGTTATGGGAAGTGGCTGGAGACTTTTCAACAGGAAAATTACATGATTTTATTTTTGTTTTTAAGAGCCCATTTTGGCTGCTAGATAGAGAATAAATTGAATGAGGACAAGAGAAGAAGCAAGGTAACCCATTAGAGGTGATTATAGTTTTCTGGATGGCCTACAATGGAATGGTAGCAGTGGAGAAGGAGAAAGTAAATATGGGGTACATCTTAACGGACTTATAGTTGGATAGGTTTGGGGGAGAAGAAAAAAAAACAGGATGACTCCAAAGGTTTTAATGAGGACCTGGAAGGATTGTGGTACTATTTACTGAGACAGGAAAAAAGGGGTAAAGTTATTTACATGTCTCATATAACTGTCGCAACAGCTCTCTAACATGGAGGTTCAGTTAGTTATGTGGTAGGCCTTATTATCCTCAATCTTTCCTCAGGTGAGAACAGTGGGGTTCTTAAAGAACAGAAGGAAAAGAGGGAAGGGAGAGGGAAGGAGAGTGGTGGGAGGGGGAGAGGGAATAAAGAAAGTCTTTCCTAAAACACTTAACTAGATAATGGGAGTACTGGTCTATAATAAGTTCTGTTGTCTAGCCAACACATCTTCCCATTATACAACATAGTTAGCTGCCAATCGTTAGTATAACAAGCTGAGTTTTAAATTGTTTGTCTATTCTTATTATAAACCTACTCAAAGAATGTTTCCCTCCGGTAAAATAGGAACAATGAAGATGAACACAAGGAAAAGATACGTTCTTAGTCATTACAGAACTTAAACAGTAGAAGGACTAAACCTTTTCAAGGCTCCCAACATTTAGATTTAATTGATTTGGATTTTATGTCTGATAAACATCACCTCCTAAAGATAAAATTTTAAATTGAGAAAAGTGAACAGAGGGGGTTGGAAGTTCTAGTTCTTATTTTTTCTGCCTTTGGCTTAATTAAGTTTATCAAATTTTCTTAAACACTGTGCTTTAATTTTTCTCATCATCAAAACATAACTTTTATCAACCATATTTTCAATTCCTTCACTTGTCTGTGAGTCAGCCCTCATAAGGACAGTTGTACTTGTCTCCCACCCATTCTCATGCCTGTGATCACTCCTTTCACACCCATTAACTCATCTTACACATGTAATAAGAAAAGTGCTGGGGAGAAAGTTTTTGTAAACTTCAAAAAAACAACTTATCATTATTACAAATCTTCAAAAACATTAATTTTAAATTTTAATTTTATTCCAATATTAGCCTATTACTAAATCTTTTTAAATCCAAAATAACCCAGTATGACTCTTTGATTGTAGGTAGAGTCCTTTTACTGCCACTGCTGTGAACCACATTATTCAGTATGCAGCACTTCGAATTTTGCCAAAGTAATCATGATGCATGAAAACTCGCAACATGGTAAAAACAACAAATATTCTATGAAAATCTTAGTCACCAAGACTGTCTGGGACCTTTATTACAATAACATAAGCATTAGTCAAATTTTTATAACCATTGATAATTATTGTTATCTCTCATATTCTTGCTTGATATTAAATTGTTTGCCACTGTGGGTACTTTCCATCTGGTGAGGGCCTGAGACATTGTGCTAATCAGACACACACACACACAAACACACACACACACACACACACACACACCCCTACCTCTAAACACCTTTCTTCCACTCTTAGCAATGCTCCTGTACCCATGTGTTAATATTGATTGGGCCTGTTTCCATTCTGGGGGAGTATGGAAGTCAAGGAGTGTTACTGAATAATCATTTGGTGATATGTTTCAAATTGTATTTTCCTCAGCAGAAATAAGTCAAAACTGATGGTTACCTTTTTACCAGTAGCCTTCTATTGGATCTCGAATTTGTGCTATATATAGATAAGGATGAAGGTAGCTCTAAACAGAGAAAACCAAACCATTTCTCTCCTACTTGTTTTGGGAACTAATTTAATTAATTTGGAAATGCTTAGATAAAGGCAGGTCTGCTGAATGTCTAAACACACTTTCTAATTACTACAAGGTTTAATTACAGTTTCTGAGAAATTATAGCAAAAGACCTTTGGATTTCAGCTTAACCAAAATTTCATCAGACATTCCACCATCGTCATTATTCTCGAAATTCAAATGAAATAACCAATGTTCTAAAATGTAAAATTCCAAATGTATTTTCTTTCCCCTCAAAACTCATCTTTCTCTTTCAGACATCATGAATTCTGTTAAAGACATGACCACCTCATTTCCTGCCAGGTTTGGACCCTCAATTCCTTCACCTGAATGTGAGTCAGCCTCATGAGGACAGTTGCATTTGCCTCCCGCCTATTCTCATGCCTACGATCACTCCTTTCACAACCATTAACTCATCCCACACAGCCTCTCTGCATAGTATAATTCTGAAATAAAATTTGATTGTGTTACATTATCTAAATATTATTTCAGTTTTTACTTATTAATTATCAAACAGTTAAAAGGACCTAATCTGGCTTTCCAGACCAGGGCCACCTCTGGGGTATACGCAGTCCTGGGTGGCAAATCTTTTTGTGCAGAGTCCCTGTCTATACAACTATTTTGATCAAAATTGTATTCAGAATCCGTAGTCCCATGTGAGGTAGAGTAATGTATTGATGGAGATTTAAAACAATGGGCAGAGGAGAGGGACTTACATATTTGTTTATCACTCATTTGGGGCAGGTGAAGATTCTTCATAGGGTCCTGGCACCGTCTCTTCCTGTTCAGGTCCGAAAAACATCTTGTCATGTTCTTTTTATGGTGACAACTCCTCATTTTGTGCTAGCAGAGTTAATTCTCCATTTCCAGAAATTGCTGCCAGTTTCTGACCTAATTAGAGTTC
This sequence comes from Hylobates moloch, assembly GCF_009828535.3. Taxonomy (NCBI): domain Eukaryota; kingdom Metazoa; phylum Chordata; class Mammalia; order Primates; family Hylobatidae; genus Hylobates; species Hylobates moloch. The sequence continues at coordinate 27,863,233 of NW_026652277.1, read as the reverse complement.
AAAAATACTCATGTTATTCTTATTTTTTCCACTGAGAGAAGAAAGTAGCAATGCTGTTATGACTCACAATACCAAGGCTCTTTGGAGTCTGTATTGATACAATTTAATTCTTCCTGCCTCTGCTTTCCTAAATTTATTATTTACACAATGATGGTTACAACATCACTTACAATGCTTCCTCAACCATCAGGCCACCTGTGAACACTGCTTCCCAACGAGTCTTCCCAAGGTTGTTAATGTGCCTCATGATGACGACCACAATGCAAGTCTTACCCAGAATTTGCAGGAAAATGTTAATAACAATTTATTTTCTGGCCATGTTAAATTTACTGTTCAGGCTTTTATTGCATAAATGTGCATAATACACCTTTTATCCATAGCTCCTCTTAAATTCTTGATATCAGTCCATTCCTGGCATGTGCTGTTTTTCAATGTTGACCCTATCCCTGTCTCCCATACACCACTACTATGGGGAAAACAGGAGAGGGGCCTACAGGAAAAAAATGAAAAAAAAAAAAAAAAAAAAAACCTGTGCTATTTATGTAAGAAATATCCGTCCCTTATTCAGCATGGCGTATGACCAGTTGAAAGAACATTATGTTACTGCATCAATTGGAGGCAAGAGAGGCCATGATTCAGAAGGGATCAACAGCATTTACTAAGGAACACATTCTGATAAATGCAACTTTAGATTTCAGTCCTGCATTTAGGATGAATTCATCCCTGAATAAAACACCTTGGTGAATGCATGTGGAGTATTTAAACAAACATAAAAGAGGGGGATGGAATTCAATCCTTCATTCTTAGTTGTGTAAGTTCCTCAAAAACCATCTAGTGTTGTCTTTTCAAAGACACATCTGCTCATACGTCATAGTAATGAATTATAGTAAAACTATTTTTTTTCATCTAACTGGATGCTTTTAATCTGACTCTTGTACCCTTGTTTTTCCCATGACTACACTGATCTTCACTTGAATGAAAACCAACGGTGATCTGGTTTCACCTTCTGGATTAACTGACTCATTAATGATTATGACAGCAGCTGCTGATGTTCTGGGTCAGGCTGACCTGGTTTAACTATGTGTAAATCTATTATGATAATGTTGTTATCTTTCAGGGTAGCATGGAGCATGGTTACAAAAGGTGTCTGGAAAAATGTCAGATGGAGTCTGAGTTTTCAAGGAAGCTGGTTGTTTTCCCTCAGTTTCTAACACCCATTCTGAACTATGAGAGCAGGAATACTGTATATTTAAATGCATCTGTTGTACAACTGCTGAGTTCAGAGTACTCTAGCAAGGGGTGGGTAATCACACAGATGGTATGCTTCACGACCAAAACCACTTGCTGTAGATGCCACATTCAGAGAGAACATGTAAATACTTGGCACAGTTGTGAGAGTTTTCAGAGGTGTTATATTCATTTAGAGAGTTACAGCTTTGATGGTGACAGCTTCTCATTTTGGGCTAGCAGGATTAATTCTTCCTTTCTTATTTTTATTCTTGACATTCCAGAAATTGCCACAATTTCCTGATCTAACTTGAGTTCAAAGAGTTGTGTTTTTCTTATTTCCCCCTTATTTAAAGAGGATTACTGTATCAACAAGAATGGTGACGCAGAAAGACTGGGTGACCAAGAGTATACTGGCCACGTGCCACAGTAGAGTTTTCAGGCCTACATTGTGTGCCTTCCCACATTCCAATAAATACCACCAACAGCCAATGGTATTTTTATTGCCTTTTGCCCCAAACTTCCTATAAAAAGCATTAAGTTTTTAAATGTCTGTTTCCTCTGTACATTCACTTGCTCACCCACCTATTTATTGAATAGACTAACAATTGAAAGCTTGCTCAGTATAAAATGTAATTGGTCTCCAGATCTTTCTCCAGGATCTGAACCTCCAAGCAGAAGCTGTGTCAAAAGTAAAAAAGCTGGGGAAGGGGCACGACTGAGAATGTCTAGAAGAGACAAGGGATGATGTATACCTGAAGGAGGGGAGAAGATAAAGGACAGCACAAAGTGGCACTGGAGTCCGAGAGAAGTGACTGACAATTGAGATATGGTGTGGCAAAATATAGGTCAGGTTCAGGACACTATTCTCAGAAAGCTCATTTCTAAGCATGCAATTTATGTGGCTTATCATCTTTCCTACAGATATGGGTGTGGCTGCCTAAAGGAGCAACACAGGGCTGGACACCAGGCAAAGATAAAATGATGCAGTAGCCCTCTTAAATAACCCACAGTCTAGGCAAGAATATATACCAATAAACACACATACCATCAAATACTATCAAATAAGAAAATAAAGAGAGTTAGAAACAATAGTGTAATAGAAATGTAGAGGAGTGGGTTAATAATTCATTGAGTTGATAACTTCAGGTTTTATGAAGGAAATCGCATTTATATTGGGTCTTACAGAATGAGATGTATGTCAGTCCAAGGAAAGAGGAGGAAGAGAAAAGAGCACAGTTTCCGATATTCATTCCTCCTAATTCTATAGCACATATAGTGGCTGGCACTAACAACATTTATTAAATGAATGAGGATGATGGTTTGATGAAACTTAGTAACATAAGGCTCAAATTTCAAGAACAAACTTGAAGTTTGCATCATCATACCACAGACTGCATTCAAATGAAAAAAAAAAAATGTAGAAAGACAGTATATAGGCCAAGTGTGGTGGCTCACACCTATAATCACAGCACTTTGGAAGGCCAAGGCAGGAGGATCACTTGAGCCCAGGAGTTCGAGACTAGCCTGAGCAACATGGCGAGACCCTGTCTCTACTAAAAATACAAAAATTAGCCAGGTGTGGTGGTGGGTTCATGTAGTCTTAGCTACTTGAGGGACTTAGGTGGAAGAATGGTTTGAGTTCAGGAGGTCGAGGCTATGGTGAGCTGTGTTCACACCACTGCACTCCAGACTGAGTGACAAAGCAAGAACTTGTTGAAAGAAAAAAGAAGGAAGGAAGGAGGGAAGGAGGGAAGACAGGAAGGGAGGGAGGGAGGCAGGATTAGTCCATTTTCCTGCTGCTGATAAAGACATGCCAAGATTGGGCAATTTAGAAAAGAAAGAGGTTTAACTGGACTTATAGTTCCATGTGGCTGGGGAAGCCTCACAATCATGGCGGAAGGCAAGGAGGAGCAAAGGCATGTCTTAAATGGATGGCAGTAGGCAAAAAGAGAGAGAACTTGTGCAGGGGAACTCTTTAAAACAATAAGATCTCATGAGACTCATTCACTATCACAAGAACAGTGCAGGAAAGACCCACACCCATAATGAATTCACCTCCCACCGGGTTCCTCCCATGACATGTGGGGATTATAGGAGTTAAAATTCAAGATGAGATTTGGGTAGGGACACAGCCAAACCATATCAGAAGGGAAGGAGGGAGGAAGAGAGGGAAAAGAAAGGAAGGCAGGCAAGAAAGCACAGTACACAATTAATGAGCAAAAAACAATATGGGAAAGAAAACTAAAAGGAAATGAGCTTAGCCAAAGGAAAAACTATGTTAGGGAAATAGCATAAGTCAGAAAAGAAACTTGCATTAAAAATAAAATTAGTTTGATTTTTTTAGTATGATTTTAAATTTTTTCATTTATATATTTTCTATAGAAAAGTTAGAAAAATAAAGCAAAACAAAAAACACACTCCTAATTCCAACAGCTAGTGTCAATTACCCAGACACAACCACTACTAACCTGTTGTTCTTAAGACATTTATGATATTTAAATGAAAAATAGGCTAATATTTATCCGTACTTTTTTCTCCTTAGTAGTATATTGTGAAGAAAGATTACTCAGAAAGTGAAAGAAATTAGAAACAATTCTCATTTGATTTAGTACAATTTTCTGAAATATCTAAGATGATGGAAAATTTCTAGAAGTAAGTAATTTCTAGTTGACATTTCCCAAAACATTTTTAAAGACACATTTGTTATTCAACTAACAGTGACTTAAATCAATAATAATAATAATAATAATAATAATAGTAAACTCTTAAAATTAGAAGGCTGGAGGGTGGCAGCAGCACCCATGGCAGATTACACCCATGGTGTCATCAGAGGCCCATGCTATTTTTCTTTGTCCTCATTCTCCATCTATAACATGTTGGCTTCCCCCCTCAAGGCCCCAAGATGTCTGTCCCAGTTCATCTTTATGTTTAAACTTGTGGCAACAAAATATAAGGGAGGTGTGACATTAACTTCTCTGTTCCTTTGATCAGACAAGCAAAAGGCTTCCCAAGAGTCCCTCCTGACTCTACCCAGCAGGCAAACCTACTTCTAATTGTTTAGAGCTAGGTCACATGACCACTTTCAACTGCAAAAGAGGCAGGGAAATAGAGAACACAATTATCTAGACTTACTGTTATCAACTATTAGCCATTGCTTAGGGCTGAACCTGTAGTTGCACCAAACAAAAATGGGGTTAACAAGGAAGGAGAGGAAAATGGACATTAGGTAACCAACTTGCCTGCCACACATAGTAATAAGAACTGTGGCAGTTAGCGAAACCCACCTAACAACCTCACAGGTGTATGTCAAATACTTCCCATTCTTGAGGGAAGGCTCCTGCTCTACCTCCTCTAGAAATAATTTGCCTAATTACCAAAATGCACACAGGTCTTCTTGCACCCTGACACCTTATTTCACTGACCTCACAGACGTGGATAGGCAGTAACGCACAAGCTCCACTCTCAGTCGTACCGTCAATATTTATGGTCCTGTATTTTTCTTCGGGCTTCTTCTATCCTCCACAGCAGGTAGCCCGTGGGCCAAATATGGTCTGGTACTAATTTTTTTTGTAAAGTTTTATCAGAATAGACATACTAATTCATTTAGATAATATTTGCAGCTGCTTCACACTTGTTGGGACAGAGAACACGTGACATCAAAAGCCAAATATATTTTGTGTCTGGCCCTTTAGAGAGAAAAGTTTGTCAACCATCTACATGTACTTCAATTTTCTGATGGTAAGATCCCATCCTGCATTTCTCTTGTATCTACATGAGCATATCCCTGGGGAGATAGGAAGTACTCAACAGATAGCTTCTCACCAATGGAAATGGAAGGATTATTAGACTAAGAAACTCTGGCATAGTAAGTTACATATAGCTGGTGCTTCATGAAAGTTTGTTGAATGAATTCAGGAATTAACTAAGTAATTGGCTAAGTAAGGCAAAATGCTCCAGTACTTGGAGTGTGGGTTGTGGATCCAAACTTCCAATATTCAAATACTGTGTGTCCTAGGCAATAAACCTAACCTCTCTGTGCCTCAGATTTCTCCTGAATAAAACAAACAATTAAAAGAAAAAAGATTTAACAGACTCTGGAGTATTTAGAACAATGCCTGGCACAGAATAAGCACTCAAAAAATACTAGCTATGAAGAATATTATGGAGAAGAGTTTATTTTTATATAGGGTATTATTTTTATTTTTCCTTTCTTTGTGGCATAGTTTGAATCCATTCTGTAAAATGGTATGGACAGGATCAAGAGCAATTTCTAACTATTCCTGGTGACACTAAATCAAGTTTGAACCTAAAGAAGGTTTGAGGTAGATGTTGCAGGGACATCCAAGGACGTAATTGCTAGTAACAGGGTCAGAGAATAAACTAGCACACACTGAGGAAGGGAACCGAAAAGTCACAAGCATGTCAACACAACACGACTGAACTCTGCTTCTGCTGATGAGAAGTGTCAGTGCCACAGACGTGAGGTGAATGGCAGGGGAGCTCTTTCACTGAACTGTCAACTAATGAAGTGCTGAGAAATTAGCAGGCCCTGTAATTTACACGCTAATTCTCCCTAATGCCACCTGGGGGCTTCCTGCAGGCAGAGGAGCAGAGGAGTGGAAAATGGTGTCGTCCAGCCAGCAGCAAGCCTGTGCTGCTATTCTGCCTTTGCCAAGCAACACAGCAGACCAGCTTGTTTCCATTCACCATTCAGGGAACAGTTGGCAGACTTCCCCCAGAATGTGGGCAAGCCTCAGCTATAAGAGCAAAATGAAGACAAAGAAAATAATTTTAAGTCTTATACCTTTTTGCATTTTTTGTGTGCTCTCTAAAAGTTGACTCAGCGGGAAACCCTCTACCTTTTCCTCAACTCTGACATCTCCCTCTCACTACAAGCATAAGTCATATAAAATTGGTTGCTGTAATCAATGCTCTCCTTGAAACAAAACTCAGAAATAAAATGGGTGATACATTGCTATCACTGCACTTATCATCATTATTTAAAGGAGCTATTTTTTTTAAAACACATTTAACAAATGTGGTTCTGACAGCCAACCTCCTCCCTGGACTCTCGTTACAAACATAGCAACAGCTCTCACCCCAAAATCACACACTAAGGGAAAACAGGAAAGGACCCTCATGTGCTGGCATCTTTCAGGCAAGAGGCCAAGTCCACACTGAGGAAACAGTGTATGAGTGTAAATAGAACTGCCTCCCATATTATAAACATATATTTCCTTGGACATCCTCTGGACTGCCAAATGAATAATGCTGCATTTTAGTTATCCCTGGTAAGCTAGGGCTGATTTTAAGACCATTAGGAAAGGGGAGAATGTTACAGTCTTCTTGGTTTCTCTAGGGTCACAGTGTAATTGTGTGGTGGGAGAAAGGGGGCCCTAGGGATGGCACGACAGTCACTTCTCATTACCTCCCACTTGGTTCATTATGTCTGTAGACAGCGATTGCCCATGTGTGGATATTTCCATTACACAGAAGGATGTAATGTGCTGTAGACTTCGCACGGCTTTCAGAAAGGGAAAAAGATGTTTATTCCAGGCACATACCTATCTTGTTTCCACGGGCCACGCCACAGCAATGGAAAGTGACATAAGGAATAGATTAACGGTAATCAATACAGAAAAACCAGTCCCCACATGTGCTTACACCCAGTGGGATATTTATATGTGTATATCACTAACATACCACTTCACATAAAAGGCAAAACCCTCACTTACAAATCTACTAAATTTTACTTTAACAAGCAGATTCACTCACTTAAGTACACCATATACAGGCTTCTCTGTGTCACCTCTCTGGACTGGCATTTACCTTATTCTCATTCACAATCTCACTCTCTCTCTCTTTCTGTATGTGTGTGTGTGAGCACGTGTGTGTATGTCTCACACACACAAAGACCTTTCTTGTTTGCAAGGATGAGTCCCAGACACCATGAAATATAGAAATACTATTTCATATTTTTTCTTAGGTATAAAAAGCTGCAACTAGATTATAAACTAAGGGGAGTTGACAAGAGAGAAAACAAAATTATAGAGAATTATAGAGTATTAGAATCAGGAATAAATATTAGAGATTATGTATAACAGAAGTGCCCAGACTTTTTCTTTAAAGAAAAAAAAAAAAACACCTCTCCCCAAAAGCTAATGAGTTGCCTAAAAAGAGATGTTCATGATGGAATAAATCTGTGATGCTACATACTTTAGCCTACTCTTGGGAACACACAATGATGTCAGCTTATTAAAGGTTCTGTGAACTCCTGTTACTTAAATACCCATTTAATTCAGTATTACCTTATTTTATTATTTTAACGAACATGTTTTTTCTAACCGCAATCTTATCAACATTCTGTGGAACAATTATACTACAACAGGGGGAATCCTGTTCTATTATAGTCTCATCACTTTTGGCAGATTTTTATATACTGATAATTCACAAATTTTAGCATGTATTTGAGTCACCTGGAGATCTAATCCTTAAAAATCACTCAGTAAACTGGATAGGGCTAGGGAATTGGAATACAGTACTTAACAAGTGTTCCTAAAGCAGGGGCCTCATAAGTCTACTTTGAGAAATACCAATCCACACCAATCCACACATTGCTCATTGTCTGAATTCATCAAGAATTGAATCACACGTTCTTACCAAGAGAACTTCACAGTTAACAGGTTGGAAGTCCGTAGTTTTGAGTCTGGAGGTTGACAAAGTTTATCCAGAATTACAAGGGCTTTTGAATATGAAAATGAGTGTACACCTCTATAAGTTTACCAAAACTAATGGCCCCTTTAACCTTTACGCCTGTCTTTAAGAGTGCATCTCTTTCACTATGAGACACGTCCACTCACTTGCTTCACTAATCCAGCTTTGTTCATTTATTCATACAATTATTTACAAAGCATCCTCTATGTGTCAGACAGTGGCTGAAACACTGGGAATACCAGTGAACAGAAGTGACAAAAATCCTTGCCCTTGTTAGAAGGAGAGAGACAACAAAACATAAACATAAACAATAGTAAATGGTATGGTAAGTTAGAGTTAGAAAGTGGTAAGTGTTATGAAAAGATGGAGCCGGCTAAGCAGGATCGCCAGTGTGAATGGGCGGGGGGTGTAACAGCCGCAATTTTTGTAAAGGACAGTGGAACTATTACTCAATGAAAAGTGACATTTGAACGAAATTTAAAGAAAATAAGGGAGGCAGCCTGTTAGGTATGTAGAGTAAGAGTTCAAGCTCAAAGAACAGCCGGTGCAAAGGGAGCTGCCTCCTGTGGACAAGGAGCCGCCAGAGGGTGTGCGGGGGCGAGAATCGGGAAAGGAGAGGAGGCAGCAAAGACCAGATCTGTCAGGGCTTTGACTTTTACCTTGAGTGAAATGAGAAGCTACTGAAGCATTCTGAGTAGAGAAATGACGTTATCCGACAATTTTTTTGTTTGTTTTTTTTTAGACGGAGTCTCGCTCTGTCCCTCAGGCTGGAGTGCAGTGGCGCGATCTCCGCCCACTGCAAGCTCCGCCTCCCGGGTTCACGCCATTCTCCTGCCTCAGCCTCTCTGAGTAGCTGGGACTACAGGCGCCCGCCACCACGCCCGGCCAATTTTCTGTATTTTTAGTAGAGATGGGGTTTCACTGTGTTAGCCAGGATGGTCTCGATCTCCTGACCTCGTGATCCGCCCGCCTTGACCTCCCAAAGTGCTGGGATTACAGGCGTGAGCCACCGCGCCTGGCAGACAACATTTTTAAAGGATCTGAATTTATTCAGAATTTCTTAAACGTTGACTGGGTTTCTAGTCTTATGCCAGCCACTGGGCTTGGGGCCAGGTATACAAAGATGGACTCTACAGCGTCCTTGCCCTCAGAGCGCTCAGAGTCTCTAGGCCTCTGGTACAGATCATTGCAGGTCAAAATGTGAACATTTAAAAATCCATTGTCCTTGCCACTTAGATAACCAGACCTCAGATAACTGCCCAGTGTTTACTTCAGATACTCAGCATCTACACATCTCCCTGTCCTGGGACTAGAGCAGGAAGTCCTCGGGTCAGATCAGTAAGGATGTTCAGGTGCCCAGCTCTGCCCTAAACATACCATGTGGCCCTTGATGAGACATTAGTTCCTTATTTTTCTTGGCTTTTCCGTCTGTTTACACAATTTTCCGCCAAAGTATGTTTTTTAAGTCTGATGAGATAACCAGCACTGAGAGCTTGAGGGTGTAATGGAAAACTGACAATTTTAATTTTCCCTCAAATTATCATACTCTAAAATAAATAGAGTTGAGTAACTTCTCCAGTTATTCATTCTGGCAGCACTGCTTCAGCTGAAGACAGTCTACAAGTTGGCAGGCCAGAAGTGATGAGAAAATGATCTTAGTTCTTAGAGATAAAACCTGGTAGTTATCAACAACTGAAATTCTGAGAGAGGGTCTTCTGGGGAAAAGCCATTTGCAGCAATAATCTCCTTTTAGAATTTTAACATGCTTGCCTCCTGCTAAATCTTTTGTGTTGAGGAAGGATGTGAAAAGTCACATTTACTTTCAGCCCCAAATGCAATTCTAAATGATCACACCTGGCTTGCTCACCTCACCTGTCAGTCATCAATATTTAAGAGAAGAAACCTCTGTTCTGAAGAAATGGAAAATAAAATGACAGAGCTTAAGGAATGTTGTTCAGTAATCCAGAATTACTATCAGGGCTGTGTTTGCCTTCAGTGTGCATATGCAGCCTTTATGAAGAGCAACATTATTTTTTAACAAATGTTTATGATGTAACCTCACAGAAATCGGGGAAATTGGGGAATTTGGCAGGCAACTGGGAAAAGAGAAATGCAATACAATGCTATTTCAGCCTGAGGTCTACTTTGGAGCTAAGCTACTCCAGATGTTTTTCTTTTGTCTTCATTTAATGGCTCTTCTAAATACAATGACTTAGTATCAGCCAAGGCAGCAAAATTTACAACGTACTAATTAATAGCAAGATGCTTAGCTAAGTGATTCTGTCTCTGAGTATGTAATTATATTTTTAGGGGTTTAATTTTTTTCTCTTACCTTCCTTCTGCCAGGTTTTACCAGAGGAATAAGGGCGTATTAGGAACATAAAAAAAAAAAAATCTCATGTGGCTGAAGCATGATTAATTTTACTTAAGCAATAAGAAATAAGCTACACTACTTATCCTTAGCCATAGTTACAGTAGTTACATCAGTTATGAACTCCAGGGAGCAAGAACAGCAACTCACAAAGGATAACTACAGGTTATAGCTATATATATAGCTTGTTCTCACCATTATCACCATTATTTACCAATTTATCTTTTAAAATTATAAGCAAAATTAGTTCTTTTGCCTGTTCAGACTCTTGAACTTCAAATTATAAGTAAAACATGTTGCTGCACCTGCCCTGCCAATCCCCAGCCCTGCATCAATCCAACTGTTAACTTTCTCAGCTCCCTTTTCTAGGCAGCTGAGCATGGGCAGAGAAAAATCACATAACTCCATTTACTGGCACTCTGACAAATCTATGTTCTCCAGTATCAGCTGGGCCCTCCGTGCTACTGGCGGTCCTTTTATTTCTCCCCAGTCAGCTCAGTTTCAGATTTCCCTTACAGCTGTTCCAAACTATTAACATGCTCTACAATCCCCTCATTCTAAGCAGATGACCTTGCTCATTTATTACAAACAAAATAGAGCTCCTCTTCTTCCCCTCCATCAGCAAACTGACCCATGTGGACACCTAGCTTTTCCCTCCCTTTTTTCTAAGTTAAAGAAGAGTAATCTCTTCAAATCCCTGAAGTTACAGAATATTGGACACCATCTCCTCAAGCATCTTCAGGGACTTCATTACATCAGGCATGTCCCCTCACACTTTGGTGTCTTTAATCTATCACTGTCTGAACTCTGCCTTCTACATTTCAGTCTACACATTGGCTCAGCTTTTTCCTTGTCACCATGTGTGAGCATGCATGTGTGCAAACACACGCACACAGAAGCACAATTCTTTAATCATTTCAGCCTCTCACTCACGCTGCAAATTTTCTTGTAGAGTAATTATCTGTTTACATGGCAGTTTTCAACTGGTCCAGTGGTTTTTAATCGTTGTCATGTCACAGATCCCTTGAAAATCTCATTAAAGAAATGGATCTTCTCCCCAGAGACACGCACATACCGACACAGACACACACACACACACACACAAATGTACATACAATTCCAGGTTGCTCACGGACCCCCTCTAGGAGATGTTACTGTCGCTCATTCATATTTCTAGTTCTACTCCGCTTCCAGGCACGCTGGAGAATTACACTTCCTTGCTGACTTGAGATAAGTCACAGCTTTGGCCAATGAAGCGTGAGTGGAAGTTTTCAGAACCTTTAAGAGCCTGTCCGCAATTTGCCATGCTTTCTCTTTTTGCTTTGTCACCAAAACCGCTGTGTTCCAGATAGTGACTACTCTGTCTGCGTGGGTCCTGGAGAGAGGAGGATGCAGAGCACAGCACTTAGCCAACCTGCAATGGACACATAGAGTGAGTGAGAAATGAACCTAGTGGTTTAGAGCATCTGGGACTGGGGGATGGTCGATTACTGTTGCAGGACCTAGGCTGTCCTGCTGCATAGCAGAGCACTCTCCATCTGATATGAAATAATCAATGTCGGAAAGATCCTATTCAGGGGAGTTTCAGCTTTCCTCCTTCCTTTTCTTAATGGAGTTCCTTTCACCTCATATTGCTACATTTTGTTCTCTTTACCTAGAAGAATCTTTCCCTGGTTCTTCCCAGGACTCATCCTTCAAATCTCAGCTCATATGTTACCTCCTCACAGAGGTCCTTCTTGACCTCTTTCTCACCTCTACCCCAGCCCCAGCCACTATGATTCACACCAACCATTTCGTTTTTTCACAAACTGCATCACAGTCTGTAACAATCTTGTTTATTTTCTCTTACTCTTCAGTTCTGAATTCACAATACAGAATTTTTGCTATCAAAAATGATTCATAGATAACTAATGTCATGTTACTTTCATTTATAAACTTAAGAAAATGAAATGAATTCAAAATATGGAACTTTTTCATTTGTTTAATATGATAAAAATAGACCATGAATGTTCTATAGCAAGGCACATATTTTACATTTTACAAAACTACGTTAGTAAAAGAAAAAACTAGCTAGAAATATTGGACAGATGTCCAAATGTTTGGATGTGCATCAAGAACAAACCACCGAAGCTTGGTATTTACCCAGTCACCATTAAGAGGTCAACTTGACATTTTGGTTTCTTTTCAGATAGTTGGGGCCAACAGCTCTTACAACCTTTGATCCCAACCCAGTTAAATAGTAGTTTTTGTTACTCATTGATACACAGTTTTTGTTTTATGTGCTTTTTAAAATTTTACTTAGTATATGCACCAAATGGTCTTCCTTTATAATGACAGCCAGAATTAATCCTGACGTTTCAGAAACTTTTGAATGGCTAACCCTTTGTTCTGCGTCCAGGAATATAGGTATAATATCTTGTCACAGAGTAAATAATCAATTCATACTTGTTAAATTAATGAATGAAATCAGTATTATAAAATTACCAAATAGCTCTTTCATTTGACTTTAATATATATAACTAATGACAATAAAAGACAGTAAGTGTTCTAATTTTAAAAACCAAAGTTTTAGCCTTATTAGTTTTACCTGTTTATTATTAGTTTATTTATTTATTATTATTTATTTATTAGTTTACATGTTTATTGCTTAAGAATTTCAGATATGTAGAACTTAAAATCAGCATATAAGTTTTCTATTTTCATTGCCTTTGTAAATGTGTTAAACAATACTGACAGTTGAGAAAAAATTGAGAAGCTATGATACTGTTCTTCCAGCCTATAATAGATTTGGAAAATATTCTCTAGAAATCTATCTCTTCAAATATTAAATTACAAAAGTAGAAAGCTTTAGGATTCTCTTAGCTATTAGAATAGGATAGAAAGTCTTGATGAGAACAACCAAACAAAATGTTTTAAAACTGCTATAGAAATAAGCTTGATTTGGAAACAAAATTATTTTGTTTTTTTTCTTAACCTTTTTTGTTTTCTTTAAATTTTCTGTGTGGTACTGTGTATTGCCAAATAGTGTCCCTTAAAATGTTGCCTTATCTCTGACATTAAATGTGTAAGTGGCAGGTAATAGGTACATTTTTCAACCTATCTTTTACAAAAATTCTCATATGCAATTTAAAAATAACATGAACTTTCAGGATGGGGTTAGGTGTTTTTTCTGTCTTTTTAGATTGTCTTCTTTCAATTAACTAATTTTTAAAAAGTGATTACCTATGAACTGCTACCCTGTTTTAAGAGAATATGAGTAATTAGATGGTACTTAATATCTATAACATGCAGATGTGTGTGCACACACATATGTATGTGTAGGGTAGAGGGCTTTTAAAAATAATTTTGCATACAATGAAGGACATCTCTCAATTCCTCATCACTGCAACACAATCTTCAAATAAAAATTACAATTGATTCTTTTCTGCTCTAGAAAATTTCAACCAAACACATAACTTTCACAGAAATAGTTGCTATAGAAATGCAAAGGGGACAAATAATACTGAATTATGCTATCAAAAAATTGCAACTAAAGTAGGGCAGTATCAAGATTTATGTTTAATAATGCTGACTGTATGTATTCTTGACTTTATGTATACTCTAAATTGAATGTTCTGAGTCCCAAATTGGAAGGTACTTCGCTACCAAAATAAAAATATTTTAGCATGCATTCCAGATTAGGAAATCAGTACATGCCAAGAAAGGTTAATCTGTACAAAAATGGTAAAATTTAATAAATAATGGATTCAAATAATGCCAATTACTTTTCTTCATTTCATACAAAATTTCATTTTTTAATAATATACCAAGGTAATACATGCTGTTTATGACTTATTAAATTTACATAGTACTGCAGCTTATTAATACCCTGTGAACTGCAGAAAACCAAATACATTTACAGTAATATTGGTCACAAAAATAGTGGGGAAACCTTACAATTGTGAGAATGTGCAAATGTTCTCACTAAGGCAGTATTGACCCGGACAACCACTGTGTCCCCTCAAATGCCTCAAAATGCTGGAATGCTCATTGTGAAACATGTCAGTGCACAGTATTTCAAAATTTCAGCACATACAAAATGTCATTGTATGAAATGAAGAAAAGTTACATTTCCTGCACAAGATTTGTAGACACCTTGGCTCACAAGAGTAAATGCTGCTTCAGGTTTTGACATGTCTTTCATTTAATTTGCTAATGCTCTTATTTTGAAATAGTGTTCTATGATAACATTTAGGGTAACATTAACCTTTATGTTTATTAATGAAAAGAAGATCATAGGATAAATATCCTAAAAATGTTTGGCTCTGTTTTTAGCTTGTTTGGAAATTATACTTTAAATACTGAATTGCCACCAAAGCCTCTGGTAAATGTGAAGGTAGCGCTCAAACTCTTGCAGCCTTTGAACTTGTCAATTAGTTTTATAAGAGAGAAAAATGTTATCAGTCAACTGCAACCTTATAATTTTAGGAAGAAGTGATTTTAGAAGATTCATACATCCTATGTTCTAAAACCCAAATAGCCTTATTGTTAAAAATAAGACACTGGTATAGATCAGATAGTTGTGGCCAACAGCTCTTACCACCTTTGTCCTCAAGCCAGTTAAACAGTCATAAATAGTTGATTTTTATATTCATGCTCTGTATATAAAATTCGTATTCATAATATAACATTTAACCTATTCATGTTACAAAACTTAACTCTTGGTTACCAATATTATCAATAGAATCTGCTGAAGAGAATAAAAAGAGGGAGGGGAGAGAGAAAAATAGTCCTCTCAGAAATATGATAGAACATTAGTCACCTCTCTACACTTTCCTCTCTGAAAATAACGATCCTATGAATTCAATAGCCTTCTATTTTATCCAGCTTTACCAAGATTATAATCAAAATTTCATCTGAATCCACCTTATACTTAAGTGAGTTTTTCAGATTCAGTTTGGAAGAATGGAAGAGCATGGGTTATGGTGTTGAATAGGCAAGAGTTCAAAGCAAAGCTCCAACATGTGCTGTCAATCTTGGTCAAGATGTAACACTTCTGTTTTTTCATCTATAAAATCAAAAGACACTTGTCACATAATGATCTGAATTTTGTATCAATGCTCCATTGAAATTATTTTCATGAAGATCACCCATACTCTTTTAATTCTAAAATTTCATAAATATTTAGCTCTGATTATATTTCACCTTTTTGAAATATTTGATTATCATTTCACAGTTCTTAAAAGTGTTCTTTTAATTTAAAGTGTTTAAAGTGTTTTTAAAGTGTCCTTTAATTCTAATTTGGTTTCTGTGACCTATCCTTTTCTGCCTTTTTTTTTTTTTCCTTTCTAGGGGTCCATTTTCACTCTTTTGCAGACTGCTCTCTCTGCTGTTCATTAAGCGACCTCTGTGCTCTTCTCCCTCTGAACTATCTTCCCAAAATATTTTATCCACTATTCCTCCTGCCTCATGGCTTCAACCATCACCTATAAGCTGATGATTGCCCTATATGTGCCTGCTTTCCACATCTCTGTCCCAAGCTCCTGCCTATTGGACAAATTCACTGGGTTGTTCTGACTGCCATCCAGAACTCCACCCACTTTACCCAAGAAAGAAAGCTGGAACACATCCCAGACTCCTTACTTTACCTCATTCTGCTCTCATATCCCACTAGTGATAGCTTATTGGTTCTGCCTCTAAAATACGTATTTCTTCTTATTTCTTCCACTGCCATAGTTCAGTTCCTCTGGGCAGATCAATGGAATAGCCTCCGTATTATTCAGAGTCTTCTCAGTGTTGTAATAAAGAATGTTTGTGGCAAATGCTGGAACCAAAATCTCAGTGGCTTAGCACAATAAACATGTATTCCTTGTTCATGTCACAATCCAGCACAGGTTGGTGGACAGGATCTGCTTCATTCAGGTGACCAGGCTTCTTCCATCTAGTAGTTATACCACCTCCTAGTAGCTTAGAATTCCCCCCAAACCCTTGTATCTGGCAGGCAGGTGAGGGGAGTGAGAGTGGAGTTTAGTTATGGGCTTGCTCTGTATATAGTGGTGGAGCAGAGACAGCGTAACTGCAATTAAAACTCCCATTCAAAAAAGTGAATCAGAGGATGTACATGTTCACTAGGCCACTACAATTCTACAATCCTGTTTGGCAGGCCTCGTGATGTCCCCTAGCCTGGGGAGAGGACAAATTTGTGGATTAAACTTTAACTCTGCTCTCTGGAAATAAGTCTTTTGTCTTTTTCTTGCTTGACCCTCAGCCTTTCCCTTTAGAAGTTCTTATTGTTTGTTTATTCCTTTTGGACACAGCTGAAATGAGTGTAGCCAAAGCAAAAAGGTGATTTTAAATGTCAAACAATCAAAGGTGTTTTAATCAGATATTTTGGATTTCTTGACAATACAAGTTCCTCAAAATCTTGATAGGCTTCTGTTGTATTTGCTTCCATGTACAATTCTCAGGTCTTTTCTCTTTTCTCTCTCTCTCTCTAGCTCTCTTTGTCCATTAATCCGATCTGTATCTAAGTCATATTGTTCAGCTAAAAAGTCATTCTGGGCCTTGTGGTTTTGTGTGGGATCTAGAAGCAGATGGATTTCCACCATTGTTCACTCAAGTCTGGATACTTTCTATTGTTTTCCATCTGGCGTGGAAACTAGCCATTTCTTTCTGAGTTCATCTCTTGAAACACCTTACCAAAGGAAGCCAATAAGAGCTATGACACAGTAACACTGTGGTTCTTTTAAAACAAATCCCCACAAGCGGCAGTTTTGAAAGTGTAATCTGCACAATTCTGGAAATCCCAAAGACCCTTTTAGTGGATCCATGAGGTCAAAATTATTTTCATAATAATATTAAGATGTATTTGTTTTTTCCATTGTATTGACATTTGCACCAATGGTGCCAAAGCAGTGGTGAATAAAACTGTTGGTGCTTGTATTCATCTGTTATGTTGTTAATAAAGACATACCTGAGACTGGGTAATTTATAAAGAAATGAGGTTTAATAGACTCACAGTTCCACATGACTGGGGAGGCCTCACAATCATGGTAGAAGGCAAGGAGGAGCAAGTCACGTCTTACATGGATGGCAACAGTCAAGAAAAAGAGAGCTTATGCAGGGGACCTCCTCTTTATAAAACTATCAGCTCTCATAAGACTTATTCACTGTCATGAGAAAGACTCACTCCTATCATTCAATTACCTCTCACTAGGTCCCTCCCATGACATGTGGGCATTGTGGGAGCTACAATTCAAGATGAGATTTGGGTGGTGACACAGCAAAACCATATCAGTTCTTGAGCATAAATCAAGGCAAAATTACCAAATTGTATCATATCATTTTATTATGTCATTGCATCACTTTCATCACCATGATCTCACAGGTTTAAAAACTGTTGCTTAAGAATACCCTGATGAAACAGTTAAAATTTATGCATTTTATTAAAGCTCAACACTTGAGTTACAAATCTTTTAAGTGTCCTGTGGGTCCACAAGGAAAGAACATATAAAGCACTTCTGCTGCATACCCAAGTACAATGGTTGTCTTGAGGAAAAGCAATGTGTGAGTGTTTGAGTTGCAAACTGAACTTGTCTCTTTTTCGTGGAATACCATTTTTGCTTGAAAGAACAAGTGATAAACAAAATATGGTTATTCATACTTGGATATTTGGCAGTCATTTTCTCGAAAATAAGTGAAGTGAGCCTGTCACTTGAAGGCAAACAACCTGACGGTATTTGGTGCCAATGATAAAATCTGAGCTTTCAAGTGAAAATTAGAATTTTGGAAAACTTGTATCCACTACTGTGAGCTTGACAGCTTCTGAATACTTAAAGAATTTTTATGAGATCCATGGTGATATTAACAAATGTTATTTTAAAAAATATTACATAATGAAATGTGCCTATTACATAACTCAGTGAAATAATATTTTCCAATCAATACAAGATATTATAAAATCATGCATAGGTAAAGGATCCATTTAAAGTGGATTTAATGTACTAGAGTGTGAAAAGTTTACTGATATGGTTTCAGATTCCACATTGCAATATACTTTTATAAAATTATCACTTTTGAGTCATGATATAATATAAAAGAATGTCAACAATTATCTGAAAAGACTATTAAACTATTCCTTCAAAAGAAGGAGTATTATTCTTCCAACAAGAAATACCTACGCATCTATATGGGACTAGATTTTCTTCACTTATTTCAACTAAGACAACATATCACAACAGAATGGATGAAGAAGCAAACAAGAATCTAAATGTCCTCTATTAACTAGACAATATAGAGTTTTGCAAAAATGTAAAACAATGCCGTTCTTTTTACTATTTATTTTGCAAATACAATTATCCTAAAAATATGTTATTTGCAGGGAAAATAAAATTCTTATACACTTTTGGTGGGAATGTAAACTAGTACAACCACTATGAAGAAGAGTATGGACATTCCTCCAAAAACTAAAATAGAACTACCATATGATCCAGCAATCTCACTGCTAGGCATTTATCCAAAGGAAAGGAAGTCAGTGTATCAAAAAGACATCTGTACCTCCATGTTTATTACAACACTATTTACAAGAGCCAAGACACAGAATCAGCCTAGGTGTCTAACAACAGATGAATGGATAAAGAAAATGTGGTATGCATATGTATGTGTATATACATACATATATACACACACAATGGACTACTATTCAGGCATGAAAGAGAATGAAATCCTGTCACTCTCAGCAACATCGATGGAACTGGAATTCATTATGTTAAGTGAAATAAACCATTTTCTGGTGCTGACCAGAAAGTTGAACACCACATGTTCTCACTTATATGTTGAAAGTAAAAAATAAGTTGATCTCATAGAAGTAAAATGTAAAACAGGGTATACTATTGGCTAGAAGAGGACAGGGAGAGGGGATAGAGATTATATAAAAGATATAAAATTGTATATAAAATTATATAAAGATATACAATTATAGCTAGGCAGGATAAGTAGATTCTTTGTGTTCTATACCACTGTAGAATGACTATAGTTAACAATAATACATAGTTTCAAATAGCTAAGAGGAGGATATTGAATGTTTCCAACACAAATAAATGATAAATGTTTGAGATGATGGATATGATAATTACTCTGATCTGATCACTTTACATGTAGCAAAACATCACTATGTGCACCACAAATATATCCATTATATGATAATTTTAATTTTCTTTAATAGTATTTGTTAACATGATACTTACTATTTTTAATTCATTATTTTTTAAATGTTTATTTCAATTTTAAATGGTAATTTTTGCTAGATATAACTTATAAACAAAAGATTTTTGTGGTCCTCAATAGTTTGTAAAAGGGTAAAACAGCCCTGAGAATAAAACGTTTGAGAATCACTGTCCTAGAGATGGATCAGCAAAATATGGCCTGCCTATAAAAACCAGCTCATTGCCTGTTTTGTAAAGTTTTTTTTAGAACACAGCCACAACCATTTGCTTACCTGTTGTCATTGTTGCTTTCATGTTGTAATAGCACAGTTAAATAATTGCAGCAGAGATAGTATTACTCCCAAGGCCAACTCCTAAAATACTTACTATCTGGCCTTCTGGGAGTGGCCTTTGAGTAGGAATGTTTTTTAAATTCCTCAGGTGATTTTCAAACGCAGCCAAGGTTAAGAATCACTGTGTTAAACTGTAGAGATCTTTAGGCATAATATCTGCCTTCCAAGTTATTCCAGACAACAACTTATCAAAAAATGTTCCGCTTTATAACATACTTTATTTCCCTAATAGAAGGGTCCTGCCCATGGGCCAAACACTAAGTCAGTGCCACCTGCGCTGATTTGTATTTTTGTTATATCATCAACACCCTACCACCACATTCAAATTCAAAGGTCAGGTTAGAGTGTTTGCTCTGGCAAATACTTTGCAAATTTCAGTGGCTTAACACAAGAAAAGCTTTATTTCTCATGCAAATGGAGTGCAATGTGCTTGGTAGGGATCTCTGCTCCTCTTAGGGTTCTAGCTGCTTCTGGCTAGAGACTCTGCCATCCCTCAGTGCCTCCAAGTACTGTGCCAGATTCCTCTACATTCAACCAGCAGAAGAAAGAAAAGAAAAAGCATGGAGGATTACATGAGAAGTGTTTTAGGGCCCGGATAAGGCACGCATTAACTCCTATTGCACAGAGCTTGGTCATATTAGCCACAACAATACAAAGAAGGGGCCGGGCGCGGTGGCTTACACCTGTAATACCAGCACTTTGGGAGGCTGAGGCAGGCATATTGCCTGAGATCAGAAGTTCAAGACCAGCCTGGCTAACATGGTGAAACCCTGTCTCTATTAAAAATACAGAAAAATTAGCCAGGCGTGGTGGCACACACCTGTAGTCCCAGCTACTCAAGAGGCTGAGGCAGGAGAATCGCCTGAACCCAAGAGGCGGAGGCTGCAGTGAGCTGAGATCATGCTACTGCTCTCCAGCCTGTGTGACAGAGCAGGACTCCGCCTCAAAAAAAAAAAAAAAGGAACAAAATTCCGTCTACCTCTCTAACAAAGAGGAAAGCAAAATGGTTTGGTGAACCGGGAACAGGCTTTATCCCTTCATACACTCTTTCATTACTAGTCTCCTATATGGAGCACCCCTCAGGCCCCTTGAGGTAGGTAGAATAACTGCCTACCAGAGATGTCCACATCCTATTCCCCAGAACTGGTGAATATGTTTTATGGAAAAAAATGAACTTTTGCAGATGTGATTAAAGTTAAGGACCTTGATATGAGGAGATTATCCTGGATTATTCAGGTAGCCTCAATCTAATCACATGAGCCTTTAAAATCAAAGAACATTTCTGGTCTGTAGTTAGAGACATGTGAAGATGAAGACTGGTCAGAGAGCGCAATGTGGCTGGAGAAAGATGGAGGAAGAGAGCCATGAGCCAAGAAAAATGGGCAGCCTCTAGAGGCTGCGAAAGGCAAAGAAAGGGATTTTGTCACTTCCAGCCTTCAGAAAGGAATACGGTGCTGCCCATACCTTGACTTTAGTACAATGAGACCTGTGCTGGATGTCAGACCTAAAGAACTACAAGATAAATTGGTGTTTTAAGTCACTAACTTTGTGGCCATTTGTTATAGCAGCCATTGAAACCATACACCTTTCTCTTCCATGTTTGTACTACTATCAATGACAGTCCTAAAATTCAAATCTTAATGGGTTATTCCTTTTCTCAAATTCCTTCAATCGCTCCTAACTCATTCACTTAATAAAAACACACTAAGCAACTATAATGTGTCAGACACTCTCCCAGCCCTCTGGATTGCCACCTGAGTGAGGCAGGCATGGTTGCTGCTATACTGGAGCTTAGTGGATAGCAACTACAAGACACAACTTAAAACTCTTTAGCATGCCTTCAGTGCCTGCATGAGCTAACTCCAAACCACCTGCATAACATCATCTCTTGGCTCTTCTCTGTCAGAAAAAAAAAAAAGCCATAAGACTTCTAACATAACAAACTCATTAAACTTCTAAGATTCCACAGTATTCCATGGCACTTTTTAGGACATTCCTGGCCACAGTATGAAACTTTGTTCTGCCCTCCCAACTCCTTGTCTACGTAGAAAACAATGACTTCTCACTTAAGAGTTGTCTCAAACATCACTCCGGAGAAATAAGTCCACTCCTAGATTCCCTCCTGTATTTCTCATTGCAGAGTTTATACATCCAATTTTGTATTTATTTTACTGAATTACAATCGGCCCTTTCCACACCTTCATTATGGCTTTTAACAGATTTAGAGAGAAGTTCCTAGTAAATTTACTTTTAAATAAAGGTTGAGAGTTCTCTTTCATTCATTCATTCATTCTCTCAAAATAAGTTCATTAAAACACATACTTTGCCAGAACTTAATCTGCAGGAAGATAGATCGTATCATTAAAAAAAAATCCCAAAATAGAAAAACCTGGATAAGTTTGTAACCACCCCCATTTTTTCTAATAGATTTTCCAACATGTGTCTACCATCCATTTCAAAGAGCATGCTTTCTAGAGAAACAAAATGGTGAGGAACTCTGAGAAGGCTATGTAATAAACATCACACTCAGTATGGCTATAAAACTGTGATTCTGCATGTTCCTCCTTTACCAAACCCCTGAAATTCACTAAAACCATGTGAAGGTGTATAGTAACTGTAATTTCAACATAGACCTACAACAAATACCCCACCAGTGGATTAAGTTTATATGGATCACATCATTTAGACAGATTTATTCCATATGCCTACAAGAACCGGCAGAAAAAGCAGCCTTTTTGTAAGCATTTGAAGTGTAAGACATGAAAATTATATTATGAAACTATTTTGTTGTAATTTACTATTAAGTTTTTCTTGAAAAATAAGATCCTGGTCTGTCTCAAACAGTGACATGTTTTCATGGAACAGTCAAGCACTCTATGCAAAATTCACATCCTAGTTAGTTAAGTGGACAAGAATCATTCCCCATAAATTATTAAATTCCCTCACATCTGTAAATTTTATGTTAACCACAGTGAACATTAATATATTTTATTTAGTAATATATCTGTTATATATGAATGGTGATCTGCTAAATAATTTACTGTTTATAGAGAACATTTTGATAAATTATTACTGTCACTATTGCAGAAATTAAACTATTCTTTAGAGTCCAATTTTAATACATTGTCAAGCATTTCTTGAACGGTAATTATTTTGGATCTATTATGTGTAAGGTGCAGAAGGAGATTTTTTTTTTTGAAAATAAAAAAGTATCACTTGTAAAATAATTACCAGTTGGTGGGTAGAGAAAAAAATTATGTTGACTAGAGTAAAATTTATTCTGACCACAGGCACAAAATTTTTAATGTACAAATCCGAGCTGTCAATACATGAAGTTTCCCTGAAACTTTTCACTTTTCTTTTGTTAAGAACTCTTATCCAGCATCTAGCAGGCGTTGGATTCCTACCGGCCCTGCAGTTTAGTTTTCCTGCACAGTGAATATTAACAGTAATTAGCTATTGTCCTCATCATCACTTCCCAACATGCTGTTAGTTTTCCAGTGGGCATTGATTCTGTAACATGGAATCTAATCTTCCAACCACTATGGCACAGAATAACCAGGGAATTATCCCCTAGGAAAACAGGAGTTCTTTTCACCTCCAAGTCAGTGATCATTAAAAACAACCAATACACTGTGAAGCTTGACAAATCACAATGGGAATAGGGACCTAACAAATTGCAATGGTGAAGTCACAACTATCCAGCAATTAGGTTTACAGCTGTATCCACCCTTTAAATAATCAAGTCTACAAATGTACCCACACTTCTTTCTGCAGAACTTAATCTGGAAGGTTTCTAAAGCTTTCTTTTTTATGCAGGTTTCTGAAAGCAAGTGCATCTGAGTGAAGTAATAATGACAAACCTTATGAAGCAGAAAGAACAGTAATTCATTTACTTAACATAAGACTAATTTTTAAAAGAGTAGAATAATTGTCAAGCTCTATTTCCAAATGGAATATGCTCTGAGTCATCATAAAAAGTTGGCTGCCAGAAGAGTATCTAGTTTAGTAAATAACGAAGGTGAATGCCCAATGTTTTTGGAATGCTTTCAGGAACAGGTAACAAACAGGAAGCCTGACTACAGTGGCTTGAAAAAAAATGAGAAGTATTTTTCTCCCATAATGAGAAATACAGAGTTTAGCAATGCTCGGCTGGTTCAGCAGATCAATGATGCCAAAGACTCTGAGATCACTTTACTTTGTCCTCACAATTACAAAAAAGCTGTTGTGGCTTCAACAATTATATCCCCTTTCCAACAAGAAGAAAGAGCATGTAGCAAGGAGAATGGGTGGCACCAGTATTTGAAAGTAAAAGTTTTATTCAGAAGCTCCCAGAAAACTTCTGTTTATGTTTCTTTGGGTATAATTTTGCCCTAGAGCCAGTCCTTGCAGAAAGGTTGCTGGAGAGAAAAGAGATGCAGAGAGAAAAAGAAGAGCAGCTTTTGACATTTCAGAAACTGCAGCTATATAGCTAGGCCTTGATGTTGTGAAAAGCTAGCTATGTTCATAAGTAGGCCTTGATGATATCCTGTTGAACATAAACAAGTTTCCAAATCACGAACATCAGTGACCATGATGAGCTGAAAAAAAAAAAAAAAAGGACCACTCTATAACCTTGTCTAAGGACATAAACAAGGTCATTGTGCAAACCACAAAAATACCAAGCACCTGGCTAATATGAGTAGCTGCTGCTTCTTTCCCAGTTTGATTCTTTAGCCTCACTTTATTTTTCCCATATTATAGATAAGATTTTTTAAATAAGCAATCATATATTTACCCCAATTCCTGATAGCATCCAATTCAGAGCAAAGCCACTTTCTTAAGCCCTCCCCGAAAATCACCTGAGACCATATCCTGTAATAATTCTTCCAAACACCCTCTTACTGAAATGCCCCACATTTCCCATAGTGTGTGGTCTCCTTTCTTGCATCTATTAATAAAGCAGACTTGCTCAATTACAGGTATGTTCCTGGTGGTCTTTAGCTGGATGACATTAACAACAGATTGGATCAACCAAACCACAGTATTTTTCATGCTTTTGTTTCATTCTAGTCTATTTATAATTAAAATGATGTGCCTTAATATGACATGCTTCAAAATCCTTAGCTACAAAAGTAGCCATGGTATACTGAACAGAGCATACGATGAACCATCAGGGGATAAAGACTCTAGTCCACTCTGCCCAATTAACCAGTTAAGTGACCCTGGGCAAGTCATTTAAAATGAGAGGAACTGACCTCACAATAATCCAAAGAACCAACTAACATTCACATGTCTGAGAAATGGCATAAAACTAACAGCTCCAAGAAATTAAGTACATTTTCCTTCTATTTACATGTTGTAATTGGCAGAACCAGGATTTGAACCCGGGCAGAGTCTAAAAGCTTTCCATTGTATCATGTTGCCTCACCAGGCCCCAGCTTCTTCTATGAACTGACTAGGTTGGTGAACCAGAACTGTAATGGCCCTTTTCATTCACCAAAGATTCTGAATGACAATTAATAATATTTATATTTATTCTTTTTTAGTCCCACCAGGTCTGTAGATGAAAGGTGCGAGACTAATTCGAGGTAATGTGCATTTACGGAGTTCTGATTTTTAGCAAGCCCTTTTCTACATAGCATAAATCATAGATTTGATCTATCATTTGAACCTCCAAGTCAAATCAATTTTCAGTTCCTTGTAATTTAAAATATGACTACTTTACTTAAGGAATTGTATGAGATGCTATACCAAGAAGGACTGAAGAAGTAAAGCCTTAACTTAAGTAGGGAAAGTGAGTGATATATCCTTTATCTCTATTCAATGCTGAACTTTAATACTTTTGCACACCTGTTTGGGATCCTTTACAAATAATAGACAAATACATACAAGAAATGAATTTATCCAATCACACAAATAATAAGGACAAATATAAAATCGTATCCATTCTACTAACAATTTAGTAAATATTTTTTAAAGAAATAAGCAGTGCAGAGGATTTGTGGAAATATGCACTGAAGGACCAGAGAAAGAAATGTTATCCTTTAAATTTCTTTTGGAAGGCAATATAGAACATGTATGAAACACTAAGATTTTTGCATATCATATTTGACCCACAAATTCATCCTATACAAAATCATAGCGGTGTAGACAGTGAGCCACAGAATTGTTTGTAGAAATATTCATAGTGGGTAAAAATTAGTCAAAAGCTAAAATGTTAGAAATTTATTTTTACAAGAGTAAAATGTATTTACTACTAATAATTATTTATTATTCTAAGAAGAATGGTTTAATAAACTGTGGTTTATTTATACAATGAAAATCTGTGCAAGTACTAAAAATGAAATGAAAAAGCATTAAGCAACATAGGCAAATGTTCAAAATACATTACTAGGTTAAAAAATGTAAATTACAAATATGTGATTGTGTTTTTGTTTTATACATGTATGTGTATGGAAGTAAATGAATTTTTAAACAGAGAAATATACTGAGTAGTTATCTTTGGTGGGATCATAGGTGGTTTTATTTTCTTCTTTTTATTTATCTACATTTTCCAAATTCTCTACCAGGAAAATATATTACCTTTATAATAATAAAAAATATACTAAGTGAAATTTTAAAACAAATGCTAATATATTTCAGTCAATAAAAAATATACTATTCAGTATTTCAATACTGAATTCACTTGTCCTTTAAAATAAACAAACAACTCTGGATAAAAGACAAACATTCTCCATGAAGTAAACCTAGATCACAGATGCCACGCCAAGGGCCATCTTTGTTCTGTCAACCACGAATGTCCTTTTCTTTAGAGGTTTGTTTTTCAAATAATTGTTGTAATTATCTTCTCTACTTTATAATTTGGAAATCTAGCTTAAAAGGAATAGTGTATGCATAAACAAATTCTAAAAAACAAAATGATCAAAATAAGTATCGTTTATGTTATAAAAATTTTTCTTGTGGTATTACTCACATGAACTTCTGAGTGTTATAAAGACAGTTTGTTTACTTAACATGTTGTACTTTTATAGTGTTATTTTTTGTAAGCCAATGCAATGTTGCCAATCAACAATTGTGCAAATGATCTTTGGAGAAAGATGGTGTCAAAGAAGGAGGTTGTTTTTGGGTCTTCTGTTTTCTTTAGGCATTTTTCTCTTAAACATAGGAAGGATTTTCAAAAATCACCATCAAAAAAAACCTGTGCCTTATTTATCTGCCACATTAATGATAGAAAATTTAAGTGCCACTGAAAAGAGAAGTTTAATAATTTACTAGCACAGAAAACATTACAATAGCCACCTTGTATTGGTTGCCTATTGTTACTTATGTTCTTTAATGTTTATTACTTTATTTAAACCTCACAGGCATCCTGCAAAGCAAATAGATTACCACTGTTTTGCAGATGAAGAAAATGAAGCTCAAGAAGTTTAAATAATTTGAAAACTTTGAAAGTTTAAATAATTTAATAAAATAGCCATAAAATAAGCAGGATTTGAACACAGGTCTCAGACTCCAATCCTATGTTCTGTTCACTATGTACACTATGGGACTGGATTCTAGATATGTCTGTTTTTCTCATTTGTTCCATATTGAGCACCTTAGAAAATGTATCTTCTCACATCTATAATATGAACTAATGTGAAGTTATTCCAATGCATGATTCTGAAAAACCATGAATGATTTAGGAAATCACCCACAATATAGTTTTGTATATGACCAATGAGTATCAGCATGTCACTGGTATCTTCTTCTTCCACAGCTTGAGATACAGTGTTACTCTGCAGAAAAATTTCAAAGTACAATTTCAAGTTTTCCAGTATTGTTTTTAATTCTTTGCCCCAGTATATCCAATTATTCCCATAGTGTTTCTTCTGTACAAAGGATCGACACTGTTTGATTTCATCTTGCTAATAGATCCAAAACTAAATGTCCCTTCTTAGGCTGGAGGTCTACATGACTGCTCTCAATTCTGGTTGTTCCAGATCCTCCTTACTGTCTTGTGGTCAATGCTGAAGACTTGGTGTCCATGCCTGACACAACCTGAAGGGGCCTCTTGAATGGATCACATTTGGCTTTCCTCATGTCCTTGCTCACTATCATGGCTACCACTAGAGCCAAGGCAACCCACAGAGATGGACTTGAAGTGAGAAATCTACTCTGAATTTTGCCAGAATTTCCAGCTCAGATTTTGGCCTAGGTAAGGAGTTCTTAACTGTGTCAAATTTGGCTTGTACTCCCAAAGTTGTAACTCTTTGCATTCACGGATACATCCACTTCTATTAGGCAAACAGGTTACCAAAATAATACGGTTTAGACAGATTCCAAGTAAAGCTATTTGTAGAACCAGAACCAAATTTTCCTTGATGCATTTTTCCATTCACTGGTTGGACTTAGTCACATCCTCTTAATGTATTCTTTATCATCTCAGCATTTTTGTTTTGCACTTTATTGACATCTTGACTAGGTCAGCATTACCCAATCTATCCTGTAGGTTTTAATAACTTTTAAACTAAAAAGAAAAAATATCTTAAAGTCTGGGTTTCTTTCTTAAAAGTCTTTCCTATATAGTATCTCCGATATAATATCCATGTAAATAGGCTGCCCAACTTTCCTCTGCCAAAAATCTAAGCTCCATGTACCAAAGATATGCCAGGGGGTGTCATTTGGTTGCCTCTGTCTTGGATCCCTGAGCCCAGGGAACTTGCATAATAATATCCTGTTCCAAAGTTACATTGTCTTAGTCAGTTTGATCTGCTTTTTAAACAAAAATACATTACACTGGGTGGCTTAAGCAACTGAACCCACAAAACCCAGTTCCATGCCCATAAACATAAGTTATTCTACAGCTTTCCTTGAGGGAAAAAACAACATAACCTTAATAAGTATTACTATAATAAATTATATGAGGTAGATATTAACTTATATATAATCTAGTTTAAGAATAAAATAGAATAAACTATTGGTTTAAAGGAGGGGTCTCCAATATTTTGGCTTCCCTGAGCTGTATTGTAAGAATAAGAATTATCTTGGGCCACACATAAAATACACTATCATTAGTGATAACTGATGAGCTAAAAAAAGAAAAAAAATCTCATCATGTTTTAAGAAAATTTACGAATTTGTGTTGGGAAACATTCAAAGCCATCCTGGACCATGAAGGTTAGATAAGCTTGGTTTAAAAAAGGAAGCACATTAATACTTTCAGGCTAAAAAGATATCATACAGAAAATTTTATTTGTGCTAGAAGAGATCAGAAGCTACAAGAGCATATGGAAAAAATGATAGGCAGGAACCGCTCAAAACAAAGACTGCATGAGGACCTACTGGCCCTGATACTGTTACACATTTTCTCATCTTCTACAGGAAAGATTTAGGCAGAAAGACTGTAAATATTATATTTCTGTTTGATTAAAAAAACTGGTCCTGCTTAAAGTATTTCTGAAGATTTCTTCCTGAAAAAAATCAATAATAACAACAACAATAACAACCTCTCTCTTCTTTACTTGGGTCAATTTGGAGATACATTTCATTTATATTTGTGCCACATAAAGGTTCTTCTTCCTTTTTCTTTTGTTTTAATTACAGGAAAAATGTTCTTATCAACTTTACATTATATCGTCTTTTCTTGGTTGGCCAGAATCCCAGTGAAACTTGTATAGGTTTAAATTTCTTTACTTTTGCTCCCTATAGAGAAGCCATATTTTGCTACACTCAAAAAAATTTATTGCCAAAGATTGATGACTCCTTACATGGGAAATTTAAATGCACACAGTGTCTGCCCTTTTAGACTGTTTCAAATAGTATATTTAATTTTACATTGACTTCCCTAAAATCATCTAATGATTTATTTTAACCTCTTTTATGCAGAAGACATTCTGATAACAAAATGTGTACATTATTCAAGAGAAGGAAAACATGTTATTATCATTAAAGAAAAATCTTATTTCTAAACAAAGCATGATTAAAATTTAGTCCTTACTTCTTTACTTATATTTTAATTGTTTTTTTAAAAAAACCTTTTGTTTATAAACTAACACACTTTAGGAAAATAGAGGAAAATAGCCTAGCTGTTATTATTACAATGAATATTTTTTAAGACCTGTAAACTGCTAGTCATTCCTAAATCCCAGTGGCAGGGAGCAGGGGTGGTGGTAGAGAGACTTAAAAACAGCAAAAACAAACACTTCAGCCACACTAAAATCAGAATTGTTTGAAGGACTCTCATTTCTTTTTCAAATTTAAGCTCTTCTACCCCATCTATTCCCATTGTGGTGATAGAAATAATAAAGCTTTAATTTAAAGTCAAAAATTAATATATTACAACAGATTTGAGAGCAAAGCGCTGGAACTAGTCAGACAACTTTCTGTAATCGAAACCCACAACAAAGATAAATTAAACTTCCTATAATTTTATAAATTAGAGAAGGAATACCTGTAATTACCCACATAAATGATGACCAAAATATTTGCCTGTAGGAATTGGAATACATTTGAAGTAAGGCTGCCTTGTTTGCCATGCTGAAAAAAGAAGGCATGTTGACACACAGGAAAATAGTAGTGCAATTTGGATAGCAATGAGAAAAAGGACTTTAAAGAAACCCGATAAACAGGACATGGATGTTTTCTATGAGGAGATTCAACAAGCCCAACTAAACAAGAAGCTACCTATGATAAGCAAAACTACCCCTCCACACACACACACACACACACACACACACACACACACACCCTCCACCTTTTCAACCAGCTCCTAAATTGCACTAGCTAGCAGATAACCACCTAGAGCAAACCAGGTGTGATGTGTGTTTTCGTATAGATCAAGCCTGAACCATCCCACCCACCTCCCACCCCCAATAGAAGACAGTTCTACAGGCTCTACAAACCACAGAATGCCAGCATCTAGACAACTGGCAGAGTTTCCAAATGTTAATCCCATCGTAAAAGATGAACATCGTTTCAGTCCAGCTAAATTAGACATATAAGATGATGGAAATGGCATGCATTACTCCTATAACCAGTCATCCAAAATAAATGGGCTCATTTATATATAGCTTTGCTATTTAAGAGATATTTGAAGGCAGGCAAGCTTAAAGTATAAGTTAGAACATGTCATGTCAAGCAACTTAGAGAATCTCATAACTAATGTTATTTTTACCCCGAATGTACAGTTCACATTCATTATTCCAGGTAAAAGCTTCATCAGCATCCCCTAGCACATTATGAATTCCTAATCCAAGACTCTCCCATCTATAAGCAATGTGTTTCTCCTTTTTGCTGTAAATGCTATATGGACTCCAGAGAGCAAAGTTTCTCTGTAACACATCATTCCTAAAAGGCTCTTCCCACCTCTGTCCCCAGTAGTAAGCAGATTCTTTGCAGACTTTCCATTTACCTACTTGAATACAAAGGTGATTTAAAAATCTTTATGTTTATTATACAATCGTAATGGATCAACACCCTTCATAAAGAATCCAGTGCTCTTCAAACAGAAGTAACTTACTTGGTACAGCTACAAATATCTTAGTATCTTTTTAAGGGAAAGTATCATCAGATAGAACTATTCTCAGGGTAGATCCATTAAACCAGTCACAAGATAAAGAACACAGGTAAATACTGTTCTTAATTGCCTGGACAACATTCTGTACCTCAACTGAATACTTTCTAAAACTATATATGTCCGTAAAATAATGTCTCGTTTTATTTTGTCACCTAGTACTTAAAAGCAGTGTTAGAAAGTGCATTTGAGTCAAAAGTGAGCAATTCAAATTCTACAGCTATGAGCCTCTCCATCTTTTTTTCTTTTGTCAAATATTATATGATTCTAGAGGCTCAAACAGTTCCTACAAATGCCTACCTAGAAAGGAGAAGCAAGCAAAGGAAAGAAGGGAGAGAGGAAGGAAGCATGGAGGGAGGGAGAAAGACATCATCTACTTGGTCCTGCTCTGTAATACTTGAAGGTTCTCCCTGTGATTTTATCCTGTCTTTGGATCTCTAACAACCCAACAGCCACCATTAGTCACAAAAACACAACTGTGGTTAAAAAACTGTCCACAGAAAATTGAAGTGAGTGATCTATACATCACAGAAACAAAAGGATATATATGTATATATATATACATATATACACACATATATATATATACACACATATATATATATATATCCTTTTTCTACACTATTATATATAATAGTAGAGAAAAGCCTCAACATAAGAAATAAGGTTATTATACACAAAACTTAGATATCCTGGCCAGGCATGGTAGCTCATGCCTGTAATCCCAGTACTTTAGGAGGCCAAGGCTGGATGATCACTTGAGGCCAGGACTTCAAGACCAGCCTGGGTAACACAGGAAGATCTTATCTCTACAAAAAATACAAAAATTAGCTGGGCATGGTGGCACGCACCTGTAGTCCTAGTTACTCAGGAAGCTGAGGCAAGAAAACCACTTGAGCATAGGAGTTTGAAGCTGCAGCAAGCTATGTTCATGCCACTGTACTCCTGCCTAGGTGACAGAGTGAGACTCTGTGGAAAGAAAGGAAAGAGAAAGGAAAGGAAAGAGGAAAGAGAGAGAGAGAGAGAGAAAGAGAAAGGAAACGAAGTGAGACAGAGAAAAAGAGAAAGAAAGAAAAGAAAAAAATAAAGTTAGATATGCAGAGATTTTGAGATGACCTACAGAATTCATATGGATCCACAATCCTTATAGCTAGATCCTTATATGATTGCTCCAAAAATGTACATTCTGGACCTAGCACATTAGCTAGCCCCCCAACACTTCTTAATTTCTAGTAGATATGGCAGAACAATGCTACACGAAATGGTGGTATCACCCACATGAGAATAACAACATAGGAATCCTAATAAAATGCTCGTAGATGGTCTTTGAGGTCAGTTAAAAATCACAAGATATTTTTGATAGCAATATCTCTAGTACTTGTACCTCTGTTTATCTGTCATTACCTCAAGTCATTACCTCAAGTCTTAGTTCCTATTGATTAAATCTATTTTAGCAACAGTTATAAAATTTTGCTTCTAGATGTGAAATGGCCATAGGGACTCTACTTCCTGGTTAACATGTCTTAATGAATCACCACATTTTCATGTTTTCCCACAGGAAAGGAACATGGTGTAATAGAAATAGGTTAAGATGTAATGATCTCCCCTTTTCCTGAATATGCCTCTGAATCTCTCTGTGTATACCTCTGCATTCTTTCATTTGCATATAAGGAGACTCCTATGGCCTACAGCTTTTACAGACTGATGCCAATAATGGTCACATTTCTTACAAAGATCTAGAATTTATTACAAAGTAATTAAAATCAATAACAAAACAGGAAAACAAACTTCCAAAAGATCAAAAGTTTAACCAATCTACATAATCACTAAAATTTAGTACCAAGTGTTAGAAGCAAAGACATAAAAGAAATCCTGTGCTGAATTTCCATACACGTAAATATTCACTAAGTAGGAAAATACCCGATTAAACTGTTAAAGAAATTTTCTTTGGAGCACTTTCCTTAAAGGGATTTTTCTTTTCCAAAATAGTATAAATCACTGTATTTTAGACCTCCTACTATCTACTTTATTGGTCTAAAGATTATTGGTACTTTAATGATAAGTTAAATACATTTTAACAGAAACATAATTAAATGAACACTTGAAGTATTAACATAATTACACATAGTCAGGCAAATTCTGTGTGTGAGATCAGATGTCATTCCAAAAGCATCTCATTGCTGCTTTTGTGTCACATTTAGACATGAGACACTGAGTATATACTTGTTGGCTAAGTGTTCACAAATCCTACTAAGGGCATGGATTGGGGAACTTGGCACTGCCAGGTTGCAGAGGGTACTTCTATCTCCTTGCATCAAATTTGGATGAAATTCTGAAACCATATAGGCTGCTCCAGGATGCATCTGGCTTCTGGTGGATAAATAAGTTCACCATTTCTGGTTATTTTGCTAAATAAGTTGTAAAAAGTCTCCCTATGTAAGGCCTCTTTGACAAGTATTTTTTCTAGTACATAAAACTAGAATATGATCGAAAATTTTTATAAACATAACTCAACCTAAAACTCTTGAAATATCTTATGGTTTATGACAACACACACATTCAATTACTGGAGACACATACTAGATACTACATTTTTGTTGATAAACCCGAAACTCTTAAACCTACCAAAAACGCCTTCAAGACTGCCACCAATTCCATTTTCTTCCTCCACAGTGGAAGACTAAAAACTGCCAGTCAATGACTAATCTCCCCTGTTTCTGCTATCAGAACTTGTCTGTATACAATAGCAATGTGCTCATCTCTAGGAGGTGATGAACAACCATTCTAAGGTGACAATCACAATGTTCTTTCCCTTTGCCATATAGTATTTTTTCACTCTCCTTTGCAACTAAGAGGGATATTTTCTAATAAAAGAGACCAGTGGAGCTGGACTCTCCCCTTCCCTCTTTCTTCTTCTTCCTGCGTGGGTATGATGCCTGGTGTTGTGGTAGCCATATTAAAAACCATGGGGCCTTCAGCCAAAGGGGAAAAAGCCAGCAAATGAAGGAAGGAGAATGCAAGGTAAAAAGAGCCTATATCCTTGACAGCATCATGAACAATGGGAGCAATGCCAGCAATTTTCTATATTCTTACTTCTTGCTCTGTGGGAAAAAATAATTCCCTATTTATTAAAGCCACTGTTGGATTGTGGCTGGCAAGATGACTGAATAGGAACAGCTCCGGTCTGTAGCTCCCAGGGAGATCAACGCAGAAGGTGGGTGATTTCTGCATTTCCAACTGAGGTGCACGGCTCATCTCACTGGAACTGGTCAGACAGTGGGTGCAGCCCATGGAGAGTGAGCTGAAGCAGGGTGGGATGTCACCTCACACAGGAAGTGCAAGGGGTCAGAGAACTCCCTCCTCTACCCAAGGGAAGCCCTGAGGGACCGTGCTGTAAGGAACAGTGCACCCTGGCCAAGATAATATGCTTTTCTCACGGTCTTCGCAACCTGCCGACCAGGAGATTCCCTCCAGTACCTACATCACCAGGGCCCTGGGTTTCAAGCACAAAACTGACTGGTCGTTTGGGCAGACATCGAGCTAGCTGCAGGAAATTTTTTCATACTCCAGTGGTGCCTGGAACACCAGCAAGACAGAAAAAGTGATATTCCTGAAGCCAGGGAGCCAAGTGGTCTAGCTTAGAGGATCCCACCCCAAGGGAGCCCAGCAAGTTAAGATCCACTGGCTTGAAATTCTCACTGCCAGCACAGCAGTCTGAAGTCAATCTGGCATGCTTGAGCTTGGTGGGAGGAGGGGCGTCTGCCATTACTGAGGCTCGAGTAGGTGGTTTTCCCCTCACAGTGTAAACAAAGCGACAAGGAAGTTTGAACTGGGCGGAGCCCACCACAGCTTGGCTAAGCCACTGTAGTCAGACTGTCTCTCTAGATTCCTTTTCTCTGGGCAGGGCAATCTCTGAAAGAAAGATAGCAGCCCCAGTCAGGGGCTTATAGATCAAACTCCCATCTCCCTGGGACAGAGCACCTGGGGGAAGGGGTGGCTGTGGGCACAGGTTCAGCAGACTTAAATGTTCCTGCCTGATGGCTCTGAAAAGAGCAGCAGATCTCCCAGCACAGCCCTTGAGATCTGCTAAGGCACAGACTGCCTCCTCAAGTGGGTCCCTGAACCCCATGACTCCTGCCTGGGAGAAACCTCCCAGCAGGGGTCAGCAGACACCTCCTATAGGAAAGCTCCAGCTGGCTTCTGGCAGGAGCCCCTCTAAGATGAAGCTTCCAGAGGAAGAACAGCAGCAATCTTTGCTGTTCTGCAGCCTCTGCTGGTGATACCTAGGCAAACAGGGTCTGGATTGGACCTCCAGCAAACTGCAGCAGACCTGCAGCAGAGAGGCCTGTTAGAAGGAAAACTAACAAACAGAAAGGAATAGGATCAATGTCAACAAAAAGCATGTCCACACAGGAACCCCATCTGAAGGTCACCAACATCAAAGACCAAAGGTAGATAAATCCAGGAAGATGAGGAAAAACTAGCACAAAAAAAAGGCTGAAAATTCCAAAAACCAAAATGCCTCTTCTCCTCCAAAGGATCACAACTCCTTGCCAGCAAGGGAACAAAACTGGATGGAGAATGAGTTTGACCAATTGAAGGAAGTAGGCTTCAGGAGGTGGGTAATAACAAACTCTGCTGAGCTAAAGGGGCATGTTCTAACCGGATGCAAGGAAGCTAAGAACCTTGAAAAAAAGTTAGAGGAATTGCTAACTAGAATAACCAGTTTAAAGAAGAACATAAATGACCTGATGGAGCTGAAAAACACAGCACGAGAACTTTGTGAAGCATATACAAATATCAATAGCCAAATTGATAAAGCAGAAGAAAGGATATCAGAGATTGAAGATCACCTTAATAAAATAAAGCATGAAGACAAGATTAGAGAATAAAGAATGAAAAGGAATGAAAAAAGCCTCCAAGAAAATATGGGATCATGTGAAAACACAAAACCTACATTTGATTGGTGTACCTGAAAGTGACGGGGAGAATGAAACCAAGTTGGAAAATACTCTTCAGGATATTATCCACGAGCACTTCTCCAACCTAGCAAGGCAGGCCAACATTCAAATTCAGGAAATACAGAGAACACCACTAAGATATTACTCAATAAGGGCAACCCCAAGACACACAATCATCAGATTCACCAAGGTTGAAATGAAGGGAAAAATGTTAAGGGCGGCCAGAGAGAAAGGCCAGGTTACCCACAAAGGGAAGCCCATCAGACTAACAGTGGATCTCTCTGCAGAAACCCTACAAGCCAGAAGTAAGTAGGCACCAATATTCAACATTCTTAAAGAATTTTCTTTAATCCATCTTGAATTAATTTTTGTATAAGGTGTAAGGAAGGGATCCAGTTTCAGCTTTCTACATATGGCTAACCAGTTTTCCCAGCACCATTTATTAAATAGGGAATCCTTTCCCCATTTCTTGTTTTTGTCAGGTTTGTCAAAGATCAGATGGTTGTAGATATGCGGCATTATTTCTGAGGGCTCTGTTTTGTTCCATTGATCTATGTCTCTGTTTTGGTACCAGTACCATGCTGTTTTGGTTACTGTAGCCTTGTAATATAGTTTGAAGTCAGGTAGCGTGATGCCTCCAGCTTTGTTCTTTTGGCTTAGGATTGACTTGGCGATGCGGGCTCTTTTTTGGTTCCATGTGAACTTTAAAGTAGTTTTTTCCAATTCTGTGAAGAAAGTCATTGGTAGCTTGATGGGGATGGCATTGAATCTATAAACTACCTTGGGCAATGTGGCCATTTTCACGATATTGATTCTTCCTACCCATGAGCATGGAATGTTCTTCCATTTGTTTGTATCCTCCTTTATTTCATTGAGCAGTGGTTTGTAGTTCTCCTTGAAGAGGTCCTTCACATCCCTTGTAAGTTGGATTCCTACATATTTTATTCTCTTTGAAGCAATTGTGAATGGGAGTTCACTCATGATTTGGCTCTCTGTTTGTCTGTTATTGGTGTATAAGAATGCTTCTGATTTTTGTACATTGATTTTGTATCCTGAGATTTTGCTGAAGTTGCTTATCGGCTTAAGGAGATTTTGGGCTGAGATGATGGGGTTTTCTAGATAGACAATCATGTCATCTGCAAACAGGGACAATTTGACTTCCTCTTTTCCTAATTGAATACCCTTGATTTCCTTCTCCTGCCTGATTGTCCTGGCCAGAACTTCTAACACTATGTTGAACAGGAGTGGTGAGAGAGGGCATCCCTGTCTTGTGCCAGATTTCAAAGGGAATGCTTCCAGTTTTTGCCCATTCAGTATGATATTGGCTGTGAGTTTGTCATATCTAGCTCTTATTATTTTGAGATACATCCCATCAATACCTAATTTATTGAGAGCTTTTAGCATGAAGCATTGTTGAATTTTGTCAGAGGCCTTTTCTGCATCTATTGAGATAATCGTGGTTTTTGTCTTTGGTTCTGTTTATATGCTGGATTACATTTATTGATTTGCGTATGTTGAACCAGCTTTGCATCCCAGGGAAGAAGCGCACTTGATCATGGTGGATAAGCTTTTTGATGTGCTGCTGGATTCGGTTTGCCATTGAGACCTAAAACCATAAAAACCCTAGAAGAAAACCTAGGCAATACCATTCAGGACATAGGCATGGGCAAGGAGTTCATGTCTTAAACACCAAAAGCAATGGCAACAAAAGTCAAAATTGACAAATGGGATCTAATTAAACTAAAGAGCTTCTGCACAGCAAAAGAAAGTACCATCAGAGTGAACAGACAACCTACAAAATGGGAGAAAATTTTCACAACCTACTCATCTGACAAAGGGCTAATATCCAGAATCTACAATGAACTCAAACAAATTTACAAGAAAAAAACAAACAACCCCATCAAAAAGTGGGCAAAGGACATGAACAGACACTTCTCAAAAGAAGACATTTATGCAGCCAAAAAACACATGAAAAAATGCTCATCATCACTGGCCATCAGAGAAATGCAAATCAAAACCACAATGAGATACCGTCTCAAACCAGTTAGAATGGCCATCATTCAAAAGTCAGGAAACAACAGGTGCTGGAGAGGATGTGGAGAAATAGGAACACTTTTACACTGTTGGTGGGACTGTAAACTAGTTCAACCATTGTGAAAGTCAGTGTGGCAATTCCTCAGGGATCTAGATCTAGAAATACCATTTGACCCAGCCATCCCATTACTGGGTATATACCCGAAGGATTATAAATCATGCTGCTATAAAGACACATGCACACATATGTTTACTGTGTGGCACATTCACAATAGCAAAGACTCGGAACCAACCCAAATGTTCAACAACGATAGACTGGATTAAGAAAATGTGGCACATATACACCATGGAATACTATGCAGCCATAAAAAATGATGAGTTCATGTCCTTTGTAGGGACATGGATGAAACTGGAAACCATCATTCTCAGTAAACTATCGCAAGGACAAAAAACCAAACACTGCATGTTCTCACTCATAGGTGGGAATTGAACAATGAGAACACATGGACACAGGAAGGGGAATATCACACTCCAGGGACTGTTGTGGGGTGGGGGGAAGGGGGAGGGACAGCATTAGAAGATATACCTAATGCTAAATGACGAGTTAATGGGTGCAGCACACCAACATGGCACATGTATATATATGTAACAAACCTGCACATTGTGCACTTGTACCCTAAAACTTAAAGTATAATAATAATAAAATTAAAAAAAAACCTAAATTTTGGGTTGAGCACAGTGACTCATGCCAGTAATCCCAGCACTTTGGGAGGCAGAGGCAGGCAGATTACCTAAGGTGAAGAGTTCGAGATCAGCCTGTCCAACATGGTGAAACCCTGTTTCCACTAAAAATACAAAAATTAGCCAGGTGTGATGGTGCATGCCAGCCTGGGCAACAAGAGTGAAACTCTGTCTCAAAAACAACAACAACAACAACAACAACAACAACAAAAACTAAGTTTTGGAAACACCAAAGCCAGAAATGTACAGGTCTCTTTGACTCTCTATTCTACCATATGGTCACGTAAGAAAATGGACACAGAGCGAACAGTCTGTACAAATGGATAAAAACAAAAGGTGGAAATAATGGGAGGTTTATCTCAGAACTTTATCCTTTCCTAGAATCCACTTTTGTTACTACCAACATGACCATTAGTTATTTTATCACTGTAAGTACATCAGAAAACATTATTATGAAAACACTCATGAATACTAGTATTAGCAAGTATGAACCACTATGGTCAAAAAAAATATGCAATCTTTGACATTAGGAGCTCATAATTCAAACTTGTTTTTATTAAAATCCATCAGAGTATTTCTCTTTAAGCTATGATGGAATGACTTGCAGTAGACTAATGCTTCAGCTGAAAGCAAGTAGAAAAGCTGGAGAAAAAATAAGATAACCTTGTTTGAAGGCATTGGAGAGATGCTGGGATAGATGCCAGGACTTTAGGGGCCAAACTCCTAGAGAAAATGGAAGTTCATTGAGGAGAACTCAGTCATTTTTATTCTACGCATCCTCTTAGGACATTTGCTGATACCTGATCCAAAGACAGTAAGGTTAAACTAGGCAAAAAAAAAAAAAAAAAAGAAAAGAAAAGAAAAGAATTTTCAACCTAGAACTTAATATCCAGCCAAACTAAGCTTCACAAGTGAAGGAGAAATAAAATCCTCTACAGACAAGCAAATGCTGAGAGATTTTGTCACCACCAGGCCTGCCTTACAAGAGCTCCTGAAGAAAGCACTAAACATGGAAAGGAACAACCGGTACCAGCCACTGCAAAAACATAACAAATTGTAAAGACTATTGACACTGTGAAGAAACTGCATCAACTAATGGGCAAAATAGCCAGCTAGCATCATAATGATAGGATCCAATTCACACATAACAATATTAACCTTACATGTAAACGGGCTAAATGCCCCAAGACACAGACTGGCAAACTGGATAAAGAGTCAAGAATCATCAGTGTGCTGTATTCAGAAGACCCATCTCACATGCAAAGACACATAGGCTCAAAATAAAGGAATGGAGGAATATTTAGCAAGTAAATGCAAAGAAAAAAAAATGCAGGGGTTGCAATCCTAGTCTCTGATAAAACAGACTTTAAACGAACAAAGATAAAAAATGACAAAAAAGGAGCACCTGGACTCATATAATCTTAGAGACCTACAAAGAGACTTAGACTCCCACACAATAATAATGAGAAACTTTAACACCCCACTGTCAATATTAGACAGATCAATGAGACAAAAAAGTAACAAGGATATTCAGGACTTGAATTCAGCTCTAGACCAAATGGACCTAATAGACATCTACAGAACTCTCCACTCCAAATCAAAAAAATATACATTCCTCTCAGCACCACATCACACTTATTCTAAAATTGACCACATAATTGGAAGTAAAACACTCCTCAGCAAATGCAAAAGAATGGAAACCATAACAAACAGTCTCTCAGACCACAGTGAAACCAAATTAGAACCCATGATTAAGAAACTCACTCAAACCACATGACTACATGGAAGCTGAACAACCTGTTCCTGAATGACTACTGAGTAAATAACAAAATTAAGGCTGAAATAATTGAGCTCTTTGAAACCAATGAGAACAAACACACAACGTACCAGAATCTCTGGGACAGAGCTAAAGCAGTGTTTAGTGGGAAATGTATAGCAGTAAATGCCCACAGGAGAAAACAGAAAAGATCTAAAATTGACACCCTAACATCACAATTAAAAGAACTTGAGAAGCAAGAGCAAGCAAACTAAAAAGCTAGCAGAAGACAAGAAATAACTAAGATTAGAGCAGAACTGAAGGAGATAGAGACAAAAAGCCCTACAAAAAAATCAATGAATACAGGAGCTGGTTTTTCAAAAGATCAACAAAATAGATAGGCCAGTAGCCAGACTAGTAAAGAAGAAAGGAGAGAAGAATCAAATAGACACAATAAAAATGATAAATGGGATCTCACCACTGATCCCACAAAAATGCAAACTACCGTCAGAGAATACTATAAACACCTCCACGCAAATAAACTAGAAAATCTAGAAGAAATGGATAAATTCCTAGACACATACACCCTCCCAAGACTAAACAAGGAAGAAGTCCAATCCCTGAATAGACCAATAACAAGTTCTGAAATGGAGGCAGTAATTAATAGCCTACCAACCAAAAAAAGCCCAGGACCAGATGGATTCACATCCGAATTCTACCAGAGGTACAAAGAAGAGCTGGTACCATTCCTTCTGAAACTATTCCAGTCAATAGAAAAAGAGGGACTCCTCCCTAACTCATTTTATGATGCCAGCATCATCCTGATACCAAAACCTGGCAGAGACACAAAGAAAAAAAGAAAATTTCAGGTCAATATTCCTGAAGAACATCAATGTAAAAATCCTCAATAAAATACTGGCAAACCAAATCCAGCAGCACATCACAAAGCTTATCCACCACGATCAAGTGGGCTTCATCTCTGGGATGCAAGGCTGGTTCGACATTGCAAATCAATAAACATAATCCATCACATAAACAGAACCAATGACTAAAAACACATGATTATCTCAATAGATGCAGAAAAGGCCTTCAACAAAATTCAACACCTCTTCATGCTAAAAACTCTCAATAAACTGGTATTGATGGAACATACATCAAAATAATAAGAGCTATTTATGACTAACCCACAGCCAATATCATACTGAATGGGCAAAAACTGGAAGCATTCCCTTTGAAAATCAGCACAAGACAAGGATGCCCTCTCTCCCCACTCCTATTCAACATAGTATTGGAAGTTCTGGCTAGGCAATCAGGCAAGAGAAAGAAATAAAGTGTATTCAAGTAGGAAGAGAGGAAGTCAAATTGTCTCTGTTCACAGATGACATGATAGTATATTTAGAAAACCCCATCATCTCAGCCCAAAATCTCCTTAAGCTGATAAGCAACTTCAGTAAAGTTTCAGGATACAAAATCAATGTACAAAAATTACAAACATTCCTTTATACCAATAATAGACAAAAACAGAGCCAAATTATGAGTGAACTTCCATTCACAATTACTACAAAAAGAACAAAATACCTAGGAATCCAACTTACAAGGGATGTGAAGGACCTCTTCAAGGAGAACTACAAACCACTCCTCAAGGAAATAAGAGAGGACACAAACAAATGGAAAAACATTCCTTGCTCATGGATAGGAAAAATCAACATTGTGAAAATGGCCATACTTGCCAAAGTAATTTATAGATTCTGTGCTATCCCTATCAACTTACCATTGACTTTCTTCAAAGAATTAGAAAAAACTACTTCAAATTTCATGTAGAACAAAAAACAGCCCGTATAGCCAAGACAATCCTAAGCAAAAAGAACAAAGCAGGAGGCATCATGCTACCTGACTTCAATCTATACTACAAAGCTACAGTAACCAAAACAGCACGGTGCCACAACAGATATATAGACCAAAAGGACAGAATAGAGGCCTCAGAAATAACACCACACATCTACAACCATCTGATCTTCAACATTCCTGACAAAAACAAGCAATGGGGAAAGGATTTCCTATCTAATAAGTGGTGTTGGGAAAACTGGCTAGCCATATGCAGAAAACTGAAAAATGGATTAAAGACTTAAATGTAAGACCTAAAACCATAAAAATCCTAGAAGAAAACCTAGGCAATACCATTCAGGATACCATTCAGGACATAGGCATGGGCAAAGGCTTCATGACTAAAACACCAAAAGCAATGGCAACAAAAACCAAAAGTGACAAATGGGATGTAATTAAACTAAAGAGCTTCTGCACAACAAAAGAAACTAGCATCAGAGTGAACAGGCAACCTACAGAATGGGAGAAAATGTTTGCAATCTACCTGTCTGACAAAGGGCTAATATCCAGAATCTACAAAGAATTTAAATAAATTTACAAGAAATAAACAACCCCATCAAAAAGTGGGCGAAGGATATGAACAGACAGTTCTCAAAAGAAGACATTTATGTGGCCAACAAACATATGAAGAAAAGCTCATCATCACTGGTCATTAGAGAAATGCAAATTAAAACCACAATGAGATACCAACTTACACCAGTTAGAAAGGCAATCATTGAAAAGTCAGGAAACAACAGATGCTGGAGAGGATGTGGAGAAATAGGAATGCTTTTACACTGTTAGTGGGAGTGTAAATTAGTTCAACCATTGTGGAAGACAGTGTGGCAACTCCTCAAGGATCTAGAACCAGAAATGCCATTTGACCCAACAATCCCATTAGTGGGTATATACTCAAAGGATTATAAATCAGTCTACTATAAAGACATGCACACGTATGTTTATTGCAGTACTATTTACAATAGCAAAGACTTGCAACCAACCAAAATGCCCATCAGTGATAGACTGGATTAAGAAAATGTGGCACATATACACCATGTAATACTATGCAGCCATAAAAAAGGATGAGTTCATGCCCTTTGCAAGGACATGGATGAAACTGGAAACCATCATTCTCAGGAAACTAATACAAGAACAGAAAACCAAACATGGCATGTTCTCACTCATAAATGGCAGTTGAACAATGAGAATACATGGACACAGGGAGGGGAATATCACAAACTG
The DNA here is from genome assembly GCF_009828535.3 of Hylobates moloch. NCBI lineage: Eukaryota > Metazoa > Chordata > Mammalia > Primates > Hylobatidae > Hylobates > Hylobates moloch. Next base: position 27,819,250 of record NW_026652277.1, on the reverse strand, counting down.
GGGCCTTTCAGTGGGTAGGGGGGTAGGGGAGGGATAGCATTAGCAGAAATATCTAATGTAGATGATGGGTTGATGGGTGTGCAAACCACCAAGGCATGTGTATACCTATGTAACAAACCTGCACGTTCTGCACATGTATCCCACAACTTAAAGTATAATTTTTAAAAGGTTGCTTGCATTAAATAATTTAAAATGAAAATGCCACTGTTAGTCATGTTCTTTATTACCTGCAGCCAACACAGCCTATTCAATAACTTCTGCTTCATGCCTGCAATGCAGTCCCATTGGACATTCATCATTGCCCCAAACATCATACACTTTCCTATCTTCATATCTTTTTTCTACCTAGCTTTGTATATAGTATTTATTACACTTTGTAAAATGAAAGATATGAACTGGTTGATAAAATGTTAAGTTTAAGTAAGTGGTCCATAATCAGATAAATCAGTCAAAAATTAATCGCTTTCTACATATATGTAAGGCACAATGCTACAGTTGATTTAAATGTTCAGTTTTTACTTAATCATTCTATATGTTCTCAAATGACAATTTCTTGTGCTTTGTTTTTATACATAAACAAAAGACTTCAGTACTAGTTTGATATACAAGATGGTTGTCTAAAGGACAGGAACCAGCTCTCCTGCTGTGTTTTATAAAATGCCTACTTATTGCTGATGCTCAACCAATATTAAGTTATAATTATACTGCTGTGGGTATCATTTAGGTTCCCTGACATTGTTACAACTTACTATGATGTTTTTGAAGCGTATGAGATCCTATAATAAAATTGTTTTATGGAAATGGATGCACACTACATACAGTTTGTCAGTCAGCTTACCCGGGTCTCTTTAGGAATGTGTTCTGCTCAAATAAAGATGTGTTTTAAAATTCTATATTGGTATGTTTCAACTGCAGGAGAGTAAGACTCATAATTTACTATAATAAATTACTTCTCAAAAACATTCATTATCAGACTGCAATGATTCTCAATCCTAAAAAAAAAAAAATCATTCTTTCCTACAAGTAAACCAAAGAGGGCAAAATGATTTTTTAAATATAAAACTAACTTTAAATCATAGCTCTACCTAAAAGTATTCCTGGGATATTTTGTTTTTATCATTTTTAAAATTATTGCACTTAGAAGAAGCATATAATAAAAAGAATTTCGAACTCATTCACATAGCTATTACTTTAAAGGGTATCATCGAAAGTTCTGAGATGGTCCAGCTGGCATTTGTCAAACCTCAAAGCTTCCAAGGAAGTCTTTATGCTTCATGGAATTTTGCTTGAAATTGCTTTAGCATATCAACTTAAGGAATTATTAAGGGAATTAAAGCTAGGGATTCTCCATTCAACTGTTTGCTCATCCACACTATTTCAGAAACTCTACAAATACTTTTTCTTTGGTTGCTTAACTCTATCTTTGTAATCAGCCCTTCAGCTGAAGTCAAAGGGGAATTATCTTTATTGAAGAAGCCTAAAAAATTTTGGGGGAAGTTCTTTGTGATGGAATAACCTTCACTTAAATCCACCTTTATTTTACTCTTTGACATTTATCCCAGATAAATGAAAATGTATGTTTATACAGAAGCCTGTATACTAATGATTATAGCAGCTTTATTAGTAATAGCCAAAAAATGGAAGCAACCCAGATGTTTTGCAGCAGGTAAATAGTTAAACTGCAGTACATCTATACCATAGAATACTACTCAACAATAAAAAGAACAAACTATTGGTACACTCAGCAACCTAGATGACTCTCCAAAGAATCACACTGAATTAAAAAAGCCATTTCCCAAATGACAATTACAAACTGTGTGATTCTATTTATATAATAATACTTTTGTAATGACAAAATTATGAAACTGTAGAACAGATTAGTGGCTTCCAGAAGTTTAGGATGGCATAAGGATAGAAAGGAAGTGGATATGGCTTTAAAAGGGCAACATAAAGAATCTTGTGATTAGGAAACTGGTTGTATCTTAACTGTATCAATGTCAATATCTTGGTTGTGATATGGTACTATCATTTTATAAGATTTTATCATTGGGGAAAAATTAGGTAAAAGGATCACTCTGTATTATTTCTTATAACTGCATACAAGTCTACAATTATCTGAAAATCAAAAACCTTCTGCCCAGCATTGATTTCCTCTTTTTATAACAACACCCTAATGTTTCTTGCAACTACTTTTCCTTATTTTCAGTCCATGTGGTGCAGATGTTCAAAGCCAACCTTGGACTTAGTAGGTGGACCTGTAATTCAGACCCGATCAATGAGCATAGTCTATCTTTTTGACCATAGTGATTGGTTCATGAATAGTCGTATGATTTAAGTTGATGCAGTATACTCAAACCTATGTTTACTAAACTATAAAAAAGGAGAAGGCCTTTTTGCTGAAGTTGCTAAGTATTGTTAAGTAAAAGCTCCAACCAACAGGCCCACCACATCAAATGTGCCAGTTAGAGAATGTAGTACAAAGGAAAGCAAAACCAAAAGATGTAAAGACTTTAGTCTTAATGACAAAGTTTGTGACCCTGGATTCAACTGCGTCTAAAAGTAGTATATTCCCTGGACTTTTCAGTTATATGAACTAAAAATGCCCTCTTTGTGAGTTAAAAAAAAAAGTTTAATTTTAAAAGATCTTTAGTGAAGATTAGAATCACATTCAGTATCTAACACAGGTGTTTATGTAAACAATGTAGCAAAGTTTGAAACACTTTTCACCACAACAAAAATATTTCATTATTCCACTACCAACAATTCTGATTTATATTTTATCTCTTAAGCGCAATATTAGTTCTCCTCCTCCTCTTCAGATCTTGGTGTCTCATTAATTATCTTGAACAAAGTGCTTTTGGTGTATGCTGTATTTTTGCTGTACATTTTTTATTGAGATGTAAACTCTTATTGATTTGTAAGAGATTTTTATATATTAAGAATAATAGGCCTCTTTGTATCACATACATGAAAAATGCTTTTTCCTCCTGGTCATTTGTCTTTCAATCTCACTTGGACTGTTTATCTGATATAGAAGTAAATTTTATTTTATTTTATTTTTTGAGACAGAGTCTTACTCTGTCACCAGGCTGGAGTGCAGTTGCACAATCTCAGCTCACCGCAACCTCCGCCTCCCAGGTTCAAGCAATTCCCCTGCCTCAGCCTCCAGAGTAGCTAGGACTACAGGCATGCACCACCACGCCTGGCTAATTTTTTGTATTTTAGTAGACACAGGGTTTCACCATGTTGGCCAGGATGGTCTCGAGCTCCTGACCTCGTGAATAGGTGTAATTTTTATATTTACATTTATCAATCTTGTTTTTTATTGTTTCAGTTTTTTTGTGTTATGCTTACAAAGGCCTTCCCACCCTAATATTACATTTAAAATCTAATTATATTTTCTTTTGTTAGTTTTACAGGCTTTTAAAACAAGTATAAATTATGTAAAGAACACTGTAGGAATGATGTGTTTCCCCAAATTATTACATATTGGATAAGCAGTTATTCATTAATGCATTTTTCCCTGACTCAAAATGCTAACTTTATTATATACTAAATATCCCTATACATAGTTGGATCTGAGGTTAGATGTTTTGTTTCTCAACCATCTATTTCCTAGCCAGTTCCACATTGTTTTAAATTCAGTGTTTTTGTGGTACATCTTAACACCTGACAAGGCAAGGCTCATTCTTCATATTTTTGTTTTTCAGAATTCTTCTAGCTGTTCTTGCATGTTTATTCTCAAAGTAAAATTTAAAATCATTTTATCAAGTTCCTCACCACCTTCCCCATAGCAAATGAGAATTTTGATTGATATTACAATGCAAATAGAATAAATTCAAACAGAATTGACCTCTTTTAAAAAATAAAGCCTACTTTTTCTAAATTGTGTCTCCCCATTTAATCAAATGTTTTGTAATGTTCTCAAACCTTTTATTATCATATAAAATGTTATAATTTTACATATCTTGTTAATTTTACATTCCTTAAGACTATTTCTAGATATTAAATGCTGCTTAGTTATAAATGTAAATGGGATAATTTCCCTTTGTGTTTTCTATTCAAGAATGTGTTAGAAATCTACTGATTTTATTTATTTACACTGTCTACCTTAATGATATGCTTATTTTCTTAAGTCTGCAAGATCTATTTTTTTAAAAAAATATTTTCAAAGAAAACTAGTTGATTTAAAATAGTTCAGGAAACAACTAAGTGATTGTATAATTTAAAATGTGAAAAGTGACTGCTAAAATATAAATTTAAAATTTAGACACACACATACACACACCAACACAAATATATCACAAGAATCCTTGGATTGGGACATGTTTTCTTTTAAAATTTGAGTATTAGCAAAAGCAAGGAATTCAGTAGCTCTATGAACCACTCACTGCTTCCGGAGCTCTTCCACCGGAGCACCATTTTGTTTCCTTACAAAGAGAATGGACTTTGCTTAGAGTGGCTGCTCCAAGCAATCACTCTTTTTTAATGATTCTCAAAAATAAAATGTTACCATTTAAAAATCAGAAAAGAAAAAACATCTCATCTGATGCTTCTATTACATTTTCTTTTACCGGATTCACAGCATATGATTAACAATGCACATAAACTTGGCTCTGTGATTTTGTGTTTAGATAATGATTGAAATCCATTAAACTATCCTTTTATGGTTGATGTTCTGTCAGCTGAACATCCAGCAGATTCTTTTTATAGAAATATGATTTGATCTGCAATGTCCTGGAACATGTTTTTCCAGCTATTTGGCTTCACGTTTATGGTAATTACCAGGCATTATCTCACAATTTCTATTGCTCCCAGGAACATTAAAATCCCACCACCCCTAGAAGCTTTTCTTGAGGATGAACCGTGGAAATCCTGTGCCATTCCCTACAGGCTCTACTCAAGTGATAGGGTTTTTGTTTTCTTTTAACTCTTTCTTGTATTAAAAGCCTTATTTTTCATATGTCTTATCCCCCCCAAACCACTTAAAATTTCCTCAGGAGGAATAAGGAAGAATTAACATTTTGGGGCTGTAAGTATCAGCCTGGTCTGATTGCTTTGAATACATTTTTTCGTGGCAAATATTAGTTATTATTGACATTTTATCTCCTGAGATACCTACTTCAGTGCCCAATGAATAGATGCTTGTTAGTTATATAACTGAACAGTCATCAGAGTATTTTTTTCTTAAGTAATTTCCATCTAAGTGAAACAATAGTTCTTTTATTTTTACTTTAAGTTGCCAATGTAACAATAAAAGTTCATTGTGAATCAAGATATGTAAGGAATTTGGTGGCATTTTTTTTTTAGAATTACAAAACATCAATAGCTTCTTATTAGCGGTATAGTTTCTCAATGAAACACCCTGAACTATAGTAGAGCCTTGCTGAAGATATAGAAGATTCATTTGTCCTTTCATAGCAGTTCTTTTGACCAATAGTTTCTGCTTAACATTAGTCACTTATTGTCCTTATTTTCTCACTGATTCTGCTAATGAGTCATAGATTATTTTGCATCTAAATCTCAGAAGTGTAGATCAAAGTCCTTCATGTGTACATGAAATGAAACTAATAACAGCAACCGTTTATTGAGTGATTGTTATGTGTCAGGAACTGAGTGTCCTACTTGTGTAACTGCATTTAATTATCATAACTACCCATTAGGTTCATGCTATTATCATCATCATTTTAAGGATGAGTAAACTAAGTCTTAGAGAAGTAAAGTCAGACAATGCAAAGCCTAAACTTTTATCCATTTACATACACAATGAAACAACATACGAATTGCAAGAGTGAAATATCTACTTTCCTAGTGAACTTTATATGAAATCTGGGATACCTGTGGGGCAGCCATTATGATAGAAACAGAACTAGGAGAGTGGAAATAAGCTCTCTCTGGAAATACTTTCATAAACATCTCCTGAAACCCTACCACCAGCTTGGCAGATCATTTTTGTCTCCACCTTACATAGGGAATGGCTCAAAGTCACATAGCTAGGAAGTGGCAAAGACAGATCCGCACTCAGGTCTTATAGATTCCAGACCAAAACCCATCCATTCCCCACCAACACCATTTAACCCAGTTTCATAGGCATGGTGGCAGCGATGGCAAAACTTGTCCTTCACAGTGTCACATCCATGGCTTCCTAAAGGTTCACATTACCCTCGGTACAGACAGCATGGCTGTCTCCAACATGTATCAACCAAAGTAACTACTGATCTCTATTGTGATGTAAAATAAAACATCTCTTATTAGTGCATTTTCTTTTGTGTCCTGTTTTTCATCCTGAATATCAACAAAAGGCCAATCAAACCAGTTAAAATGTTTACAATTCTATATATAACTTTCAGTCCATTTGATGCTCTATATACTTAAAAGCATATTTTATAAAATTAGCTGCTTGAAAGTCATGTAGATATATATATTGCTTCAACTTAATTATTCTGTACAATATACCACTCACCACAGCCAATTGTTTGAAGTATCCCAATGGCTTCCCAAACTCTCCTATATGCTCTACAAAGCATAGTTGCTCTGAGCCCCATCTGCACAGCAGAGACAGCCGTGTTCCTCAAGTATTCTATGTGCTCCTCTCTATGCCCCAACCTCTCATGCAGTTAGACTGGGGACATGTGACCAGTCTGGGTCATTCAACTATGTATGTGTTAAATCATTAAACCTCACAATAAGGTAGGTATGCTGTGATTTCTTGGATTCTGTATTCATCTGTATGACATCCATTCAAAACAGGGCCAACTTTATTAAACTACATTTTCTTAATTTCTATATTTCTTGATGCTCTAGAATCTGGTGGCCTTACAGACCCAGAAAGAGACTATCTTTCCTAGAGCTAGCTAATTCTGAGAGTCGGCGAAGGTCTTAGCTGAGAGCACAGCTCTCACGTACAAACCAACCAATCCTGAATCTACAGCCCCAAACTCCTTATCTAACTCTCACACACCAAACCAATATTTCCCTATAGCCCAAAATCCTCTGGAATTATTCAAACTGGCCAATCCTAAACTGTTTACTCTGCTCTGCCTTCCTTTTCACACAGAAACCTCAAGAAAGGCTTTGGCCTAGACTTTCCCCTTGTTCCTGTCTTCTGGCTCTTGACTGACACTGGTGCTTTCCCCCTGTGGTCCTGCATAGTGTGTGGTGACTACCTCATTGGGCCCTGTGAGTAGAATAAATTCCTTTCTAAGCCTTGTTCTTGTTTTCTCTTGCGGCTACACTAACTTTACCATACCCCAGCCAAAATATATATTCTTAGAAGAGTAGGTACTATTTTTAACCTCATTTTAGAGATGATGAAACTAAAACACAGATATAATACTTTAAACAATTTATCCAAGATAACATGATGAGCCAAGATTCTAACCCAGGCAAGCCGGCTCGAGATAGTAACAAAAACAGGGCTTTGTCCTTTCCATCCTCCACACACCTGGAATAGCACTTAGCTTTACGGTTTTTCTTTGTATTTAATTGATGCACAGCAAGACTACTTGTGTAGATTTTCAGTGTTGTCAAAAAGCAATAGCCACAGATTTTGGTAATTGAATTGGTGGTCAGCTCTGCTTTGCTAGCACAAATCCTAGTTTTATTTTAGATTTTACCTTATTTCTAGCCTTTAGATTTCTAGATACCTTTCTATTTCATTGTCTTCCTGGTCTTCTAGTCACCAACATCCCTTAGTATTCTTGTCAAGTTCTTACACAATTCTAATCCTATCGTTTCTGATGTATATAGAAGGAGAAGGAGGGAGATTATTTATAAAGTATGTTCACAAAGACCGGTAAAGGGACATTTGGGAGGATGAGAACTGTCCTTTTTCTCTAGGCTACACCATATTTACGCAACTGCTACATCAAGGCATCAGTATTTTCGCCATCATCATCAAAGCTCCCAGGATTTCTTCCACATGCAAGAAAGCTAATCTAGCATGATCTGATATAAAACCAAATATGATAGTCCCAAACTTTTGTAAAGAAGAAACTAGGGCAACAGTGATTAGCAGTGTGTTAGGTTAGTTCCCCCAGAGAAACAAATATCACTATGATCTGAAGATTTCTAAACAGCCCTTTGAGCTTCATGAGCAAACCTTATACTAACTCATTCTTACAAGGACCTTTTAGAAGACCAGAACACTTCTATAGAATCCTTAAACAAGAATTAATATGTTTTCCCTAGATTAACACCAAGAGTCAGAAAAAAAATTTCTGGCTAACTGATGCATAATTGTTTATGGACATCAGCTTGCCTTGAGTATATTCAGCTTTAATGTTAATAAGAAAAAATGTATTTCTAATAAATATTTGCTGCCACAAGCAGAAAGATAAGAAAGGGAAAACTGTTAGGGAAAACTGCCAATGTCCTAGTATCATGTTTCCAAGAAGGGGCTTCTGGAATAACACTTCCTCTAGAGTCCTCACACATCTTCTGTGTTTTTTAAATGAGGAGAGACCCAGATAATTGGGGAGATTAAAACAAGACACTGGAAGTGTGGCTTAGCCCCTTTATAGTCACTCAGATATGTAGAGAATAGGGGTCTTTTATGAGGGCAACAGGCCGTGGTGACAAATATTTTGAGGCCTCCAAGAAAGGGTGAACTAACAATATCTTTACAGAGGTCTGTATTCAGATCCATACTTCTTCCAGACCACAAATCCCAACTGTTTGTAGTGAATATACATGGGTCAAGGCTCAAACTTCTTCTTGGAGCACCTTATCCCCCTGTCTCCTCTACAAGGGTTCAGCAGAGATGAGGCAGTAACGATCTAAGTTGGCCTTCTTTACGTTGTTCTGATGGATTATCCCAAAGCATAAGCTTAAGGAAAAACAGAAACAATTCAATTTTCCACTACTTAGGAAGCATCTAAGCTCACACACAAATCCAATGATAATAGTTGATCATTTAATCCTGAACTATCCGACTCTGACAATTTCTCAACCAGTTCCAAACTCAGAGAGAATTTACGGGATCAGAGTAATGATCCTACACCTCTTCAGACCTCAACAAAGTCATGTCAAAAGTAATCTAGAAAGCTATGTATGTAGTTTTTAACACCTACCTAACAAGGTAGAAGCTAAAGAAAAAAACGAAATTCATCACACCCAAGTTTCCCTACATCTTCCTATGTCCAAAGTTTATTTCCTAATAATATCAGGTAGAGTTATATGGCTTTATGCTGAATTTTACTTCATGGTTGAGCCCACAGAATCTTAGAACTGAAAATAACTTTATGGAAGACTGAATAGGTCACAAAGCTAGCTATTGACAGAGCTAAAACTGGAACTCTAGTCTTCACATTCCCGGCTGGGTTCTCTTTCCATTATAGGAGACTCCTTCCTAATGCTTTTTGGTGAGCCAATTCTCCATGTGTCTTCATTCATTTTTAACATACAAAAGGGATGTTTTGTGGTAAAAATAAGTAGTTTGATAACTATAAAGCATCAGAATTTGAAGGAAATTTAGAGAAAACATACCAGCCCTTCTTTCATTTTATTCATGAGGCTGTGGAGGGTCATAGATAACTCAGCCAGACTATAATACTCCTGGATCTTAGCTCATTGCACTTTCCTTCACAAAAGAAAAAATGCCCATTCTAATCATTGCAAGCCAAAATTAATGTTGTATTTCTTTCTGATTGACAAGTTGTAGAGAAAATTGTACATATTTAACCACCTAAATAAAAGCATAAGCAGTAGATTTCTATAAGCATCATGCAACTCTCTACAGAGACCATTTTGTTGATTGATTTTAATTAGCTTCTTCCTAAAACTTACCCATCTACCTTTTTGGTAATATAATTGCCCATTCTAACATAGACAACATTTAAAACACTAACCCAATTTCTTAGGTGGAAAACAATTCAATGATGAATGTTGATGAAAACCATTAGTTGTGCAAAACCGTACTAAGTTGTTTCAGTATCAAGACAGGGACTGTTTAATGAAGCATGTCTCAACAATAAATAACAACAATAAAGAGAAATTTACTGCTTTGTGCTATATTGGACATTCATCATATACTCCAGAGCACTGGAAATTAAAATGGAAAATATCTGTTAATGTGTAAGTAAAAAGATAGAAAATATTTAAATGAGGTCAAACTACATTTTGGTTATAATTTTTTTAAAGAGGCTTATTTCTAATACATATATGTAAACTGAATAAGTGCTACATTTATTATACATTCATTTGGTGTTTCTGCTGAATAATAATGTGAACACTGAGACTCCTACGTTGTTGCAACGCTTTAGAAAGGATTTACTCCAGAGACCATGATTTATTATTTTCACAGAAAATGCTGGGATATATGAAGTACTGACCCCCCTAAGAACTGCATCAGTGTGTGTGTTCCAGGCTTGAGGGTTCTGATGTGGTCTGAATGTTTGTCTCCCCACAAAATTTGTATGGTGAAATCCTAATCCCCAAGGTGGTGACTTTAGGAGGTAGGGCCTTTGGGAGGTAGTTAGGTCATGGGGACAAAGTCCTCATAAATGGGATGAATGCCTTTATTGATGGGACCTCAGAAAGCTAGCTAGCTCCTTTTCCACCATGGGAGGATACAGTCAGACAGTGCCTTCTATGAACCTGGAAATTGGCACTCACCGGACACCAATCTACCAGTACTTTGATCTTGCACTTCCCAGCCTCCAGGACATGAGAAATAAGATTCTGTTATTTATAATCTATACAATTTATGACATTTTTGTTACAGCAGCTCTAATAGACTAACGCTCCATCTTTAGAAGAAAACACTGTAAGAACTCATAATTTACAGTGAGACTGCCACAGAGGAACACGGGTCAATTTCTAAGAGATGAATCCCAGATGGGACCAATCATTAACGCTCCTTCTTCCCCTCTAAAGTATAAGCCACTCACCTAGACAGAAAGTTCCTTGTGAGCAAGGATAGCATAGAGTTAGCCATTGTGCACCCAGCACAACCAGGACAAAGCTGTTCCTTTATATCTGCACCCTCTCTCCCCGCCCTCTGATCTTGTTTTTCTCTGATCAGCTTTCTGCTGACTCCCTTTTTCTACTTCTTTTATTTTCTAGCTCTTCCAAATTTTCTCTTAAAATAAGCTCTGGAAAGCAAGGGTCTGTGTCTTTTTGTTCTTTGTGTTTACCCATAGTGTTCAACACTAAAAACGTTCTCAAATATTTGCTGAATTACTTATTGAATATATTCTCTTGACCTGCAAAGTAAAAGGCAATAGGCCCCTTGAACTGTGGTTAATGATATCTAAGACTTTGGTGTTAGGCAGAACTGGGTGTGAATCCTGGCCCTACGGCTTGCTTATTTATTTGTCTTTTTTGTTTACAATTTTATTTCTGATACTTATTGCAGTGCCTGACACATAGTTTTTCAATGTATTTAGTTAAGAAATGAATAAATGATTTTACTTTGCACAATTAATAAGCAGTAGGAGTTCATGTCTTCTAGCACAGCGGTTTCTGACACATTCCTCACTTCCCATCTCAGATGTGTGATACCACACTTTTGGAATCTTTGCAGGATATCCTAGAAATTCGTTTTCAAGCCCCAAACAACCCATTCTCAAGACATTAGGACATTTGATGCTTCCACTCATCCCATGTATTCAACCTGACTATGCACTACACTGGCCCTATGGCTTATTAAATGTGTGATCTAGCTAAGTTGCTTAACCTTTCTATAGAGATATAGGGTGTCAATTTATCTAAACTGAAAATATGTTTCCAAGAATTCTTCCCCTGGTATGGTCTAGATTAGTGTTAGTTAAGGGGAAATTTTTACAAGATTTGGAATGCAGAATCAAAGTGGTAGTCATTTTTATGCTGTAAACTTTGATACAGGGCAAATACTGTTGCAGCCCATGAACACTGTTACTGACCTGCTGGTTCATCTTTTGGTGCAGGACAGCAGCCAGGTCTCCAAGTTATCAGGCTCCTACTTCAGCAAGTCAAACCTGAGTTAGGTGCATGTGCAGCTATGTAGTGAAGGATGCCTGCTTCTACTGCAGATTCCCTGCATCACTGAGGTTCAAGGCAGACAGATATGGATTCCAGTCTGTCCCCATGGTCTCCAGTGTGTCCTCAAAGTCAAGTCTGTCCTTGCCAATCGCCACTTTATATCTTTCCTATCTTATTGCCTTCTCTGCTGACAGCAGGCCCAACATCAAATACAAAAGCAAGAGCCTTACATGGACCATTTTAATGGCTCCCATAAATGGGTAAGGTCTAACCCCTGTAATAAGTCCATGAGTTTCTATCACTCTGATTCTCCTTCTCTGATCTAATCTAAATGATACTCTTTCCAAATGTCAATTTTATCGTATAATATATATTTAAAAAATAGTACATACCATTATTTTCTCAAAGTTATGATGATGAGTTAATTCATGTGCATCATTTGTGTGGTGCCTGGCATATAACTTTTCAATAAATAATAATTTATTACATTAAAACTTATTCTATTAAAAAATAAAAACTGTCTCCTGGGATCAATAAATTCATCGGATATATGTATACATAATAGGAACTGCCATATATTCATCATTCATTAGGAGTTTACCTTATCATTTCTATTTTGTTATCCAAAGTGCATAATGGGAAGACTGTTTATTTGATTCATAACCTGTTCACTATTCAAAGAAAACCTGGATTTAGCTTTCCTATGTATGTTGTATGAGTATTTGCTTTGTTTTGTGTGTGTGTTTGAGGGGCACATAACTAAAATTAAACAATATCTAAAGAATTATATGTTCCGATGAAAATTAGTATAAATTAATTCCATACCCCAAATTCTCTAAGAATAATCTCCTGCAAATGCTACCATATTGAATATTTTCTGCTACTTGCAGCATTCCAGTTGGACTGATCTGGTAGCTATCAATCCAAATGTTTGATAAAAATAGTATAAGAGGAGTAGAAGCGATAAGGATAATTAATATCTTGATGCTCCCAACAGGATAAAGTTCTTAAATAAGGGATGTACCTTCCTAGAGAAACACAATGCTTTAGACAACTAGACGGGCCTAAAATAGAGTACGTTTTGGCTAAGCTGTATCTTTTGTGAACTCAATATACAAATACAGCATGATAATGGCTGGTGGATACTGTTTGTGGGATATAAAAAGTATAAAAGACTTGTAGTCTCCAGAGACCACAATCATGTCTTCTCTTGTCCTTTGCTGCAAGATGGTGGGCACAATATGAATATTTATTTACAATGTTAATAAGAATTCAAGGAATAAACATGAACATCCACACCTAAGATTATAAAGCTGCCTAAATGGCCCTTTTGTTATAATGCTGGAAAATCGTTGGCATATTTAATCCACCTTTATAAAATTGCATTTTTAAGACATATTCAAGTGTCTATTTCCACCTAGGACTTAGATTAGTTGTCTTTAGAATTACCGTGGAGTTTTGGTTGTAGTGTTATTTAAGAGATTGTAGTCTTGCAGTCATACTTAATTGAAATATGCACTCTACCCTTAGTTTGATAGAACCTTCAAATATTTTTATTTATAAAATTTATCATGTTACAAAAGTCAAATGTGAAAATACATCAAAATGACGTAATAGAATTTAATAGAAAAAGGGACTTAATATTTTATTTATTCTTTTTTCTAAGAGTTCCACAAACTTATAAATACTTCCTAACTTTCATAAATATTTTATACTTTTAGATGTCATATTTTAAGATAAAACCCCAATGAAACCTATTATTTTGTCACCAATTTAGTAGAATTATCAGCTGTGACGTATGTGGTAAAAAAATTACATTAGGAGAAACTCTGGTGCACACATATTTCATCTCCTCTGAGGCTATATATTCTCCTTAATATGAAGCATTCTGTCTTATCATGATCCATTATATTGACCTATAGTACCAAGGTACCAAGCTCTTTACCTTATTTAGTACATGTCTATGTGTCTATTGTTTGATTACCGTATTTGTTCACTGGTTACCAGAAGCAGGAAAATGTCTTCAAGTGCGCAAAAACTCAGTCTCACTGCTTAGTAAGAGGTTCAAAACATCAAATCAGAAGGCACAGAATTTAGAAAGGTGAAGAATGTATAATCAAAGATTGTGTCTTTCCCAACAAGACACAAAATTAGTGTTATCTCCCTAACATCATCTTTCCCTCTCCAACTTTCCTCAATTAGCAGATTTAAGCTGGTCTGTCAGAGTAGAAAAATGAGGCCACAGCTATCCATTTTTTTCTGTTTTCTTTATTTATCTTTCTAGCATCTCCCTGAGCATTCTGTCCTCCAGTATATTTGGGGGGCAGTTTAACACTTACGCTCCAGTTTTAGGTCAAACTTCGTAACTTCTTTCCATCAAGTCTCCTCAAGATAGCTTCTGACTATTCTGAGAATTGCCTTTCCTCATTATATAGACTTCTTTCAAAGTCAATCAGAAATTTAATGTGTAAAAATTAAACTAAGGAAATGCTTCCACATTTCAAAAGAAATACTTGGTTAACACTTGTTCTAAAAATAACAAAAGAGATCCAATTTGGATAGTCACTTCTTTACAAAGTTTGTTGGTTTGCTATCCGTCCAGCAGATATTCATGGCTGTAAATGGTCAGAATTTTATGAGTGTCTTTTGAATCAGCCTTGTTCTTTAATCACTTGCAAATATACTAAGAGGCTGGTGTCATTCTACAGGTAGCCAGTGACATAGTCATGTGGGTTTAAAGAAAGAATACAAACATCCTTCTGATTATACTTCATTACTAGCCTTTTTCTGGTTTTAAAAAGAGACTATTAAAAAAGTTTATTCTCACAAATGCCTTGAGACATGAAAACATTTGAAAGAACTTCAAATCTCATATTACAGTATGATCAATATGTACTAAAAGCTCACAACAGAAGAAAATAAGTTTGTTATCAACTTCTTTTGTTTTCAACTTCTTACTGAGAGTATGACCTAGATAGTTTTCTGAATAATGCACCACTGTAAGTCTTCTTTAGCCAGAACTCTTAGATAATTTAGGAGACACAAATGGGACAAGGAATAAAAAAGAGGTTTGATTATTCTGACTGGCTATATGTTTTGTACAATACAATTGTATATTTACAATAAATGACCATTAGCTATGTCAGCCTGGATAGCTGCTTATCGTACTGCTTCACAAACGTTTCACTGCTTCACAAAGGTTTGGTACGTATTGGAAAAAAAAATGGATGTTACTTAGAAAGTTATAGATAGCACAGTAAGATTTTATAGGGCATAAATACAGAAACTTTTTTTTGTTTTGAGATGGAGTCTCACTCTGTCACTCAGGCTAGTGTTCAGTGGCATGATCTCAGCTCACTGTAACCTCCACCTCCCGGGTTCAAGTGATTCTCCTGCCTCAGCCTCTCTAGTAGCTGGGACTACAGGTGCACGCCACCATGCCCAGCTAATATTTGTATTTTTAGTAGAGACAGGGTTTCACCATGTTGGCCAGGCTTCTCTCGAATTCCTGACTTTGTGATCCACCTGCCTCAGCCTCCCAAAGTGTTGGGATTACAGGGGTGAGCCACGGCGCCTAGCTCAGAAACCATTTTTTTAACTATTATTGTTTTAAAACACACTCTATATCCTTACTTTCATATAATCTAAGGTCTATTTATCCAAACCTCTAAATCTAATATTTTCTATAACATTATTTGCAATTAGTCTGGCGTCTATTTAAACACTTTTAGAGAAAAAGTTGTCTGTGATGATCCTATCCAGTCATCTTATGACAATCACAATTAATAAGTCCTTCTTCAGAAAACTTACATGTGGGCATCTTATGGATGGGGTGAAGATGAGGATAGAATTCTGCTTCCTAGAAGTGTATTTTCTCTATATCATTATATGTAACCAAAAATACACTCACCGTATTTCTTCCCTTTGGAATTATGCAAGAACTCTAAGCCCCAAAATTTAGTTAACTGAAGATAAGTAACATGTTCTCAACTCAATATACCTCAGACTAAATATGGCCAGTTCTTCTCATTGCCCTTCACACTAACTTCTACTCACTTGTTGTCTTAGTCTGTTTGTGTTTCTTTAACAAAATATGTGAGACTGGGCAGTATTTTCTACAGTTCTAGAAGTTGGGAAGTCCAAAATTATGGTGTTGGCATTTGGTGTCTGGTGAAGTCCTTCTTGCCATGTCCTCACCTAAGGCAGAAGAGCAAAAAGGGAGGGTGTCTTTATAGCAGCATGATTTATAATCCTTTGGGTATATACCCAGTAATGGGATGGCTGGGTCAAATGGTATTTCTAGTTCTAGATCCCTGAGGAATCGCCACACTGACTTCCACAATGGTTGAACTAGTTTACAGTCCCACCAACAGTGTAAAAGTGTTCCTACTTCTCCACATCCTCTCCAGCACCTGTTGTTTCCTCACTTTTTAATGATGGCCATTCTAACTGGTTTGAGATGGTATCTCATTGTGGTTTTGATTTGCATTTCTCTGATGGCCAATGATGATGAGCATTTTTGCATGTGTTTTTTGGCTGCATAAATGCCTTCTTTTGAGAAGTGTCTGTTCATATCCTTCGCCCACTTTTTGATGGGGTTGTTTTTTTCTTGTAAATTTGTTTGAGTTCATTGTAGATTCTGGATATTAGCCCTTTGTCAGATGAGCAGGTTGCAAAAATTTTCTCCCATTTTGTAGGTTGTCTGTTCACTCTGATGGTAGTTTCTTTTGCTGTGCAGAAGCTCTTTAGTTTAATTAGATCTCATTTGTCAATTTGGGCTTTCGTTGCCTTTGCTTTTGGTGTTTCAAACATGAAGTACTTGTCCATGCCTATGTCCTGAATGGTATTGCCTAGGTTTTCTTCTAGGGTTTTTATGGTTTTAGGTCTAACATTTAAGTCTTTAATGCGTCTTGAATTAATTTTTGTATAAGGTGTAAGGAAGGGATCCAGTTTCAGCTTTCTACATATGGCTAGCCAGTTTTCCCAGCACCATTTATTAAATAGGGAATCCTTTCCCCATTCCTTGTTTTTGTCAGGTTTGTCAAAGATCAGATAGTTGTAGATATATGGCATTATTTCTGAGGGCTCTGTTCTGTTCCATTGATCTATATCTCTGTCTTGGTACCAGTACCATGCTGTTTTGGTTACCGTAGCCCTGTAGTATAGTTTGAAGTCAGGTAGCCTGATGCCTCCAGCTTTGTTCTTTTGGCTTAGGATTGACTTGGTGATGCAGGCTCTTTTTTGGTTCCATATAAAGACATGCACACGTATGTTTATTGCAGCAGTATTCACAATAGCAAAGACTTGGAACCAACCCAAATGTCCAACAATGATAGACTGGATTAAGAAAATGTGGCACATATACACCATGGAATACTATGCAGCCATAAAAAATGATGAGTTCATGTCCTTTGTAGGTACATGGATGAAACTGCAAACCATCATTCTCAGCAAACTATCGCAAGGACAAAAAACCAAACACTGCATGTTCTCACTCATAGGTGGGAATTGAACAATGAGAACACATGGACACAGGAAGGGGAACATCACACTCTGGGGACCGTTGTGGGGTGGGGGGAGGGGGGAGGGATAGCATTAGGAGATACACCTAATGCTAAATGACGAGTTAATGGGTGCAACACAACAACATGGCACATGTATACATATGTAACAAACCTGCACATTGTACACATGTACCCTAAAACTTAAAGCATAATAATAATAAAATTTTTAAAAAAGGGAGGGTGGCATTTCCTTGTTACCTGTTTTATAAAGGCACTCATCCTATCCCTAAAGGCTCCACCATGGCAAGTAAGTTTCAACATACAAATCTTGGGAGATATGCTCAGACCATAGCATCTGCCTTATCACCTTTCCCTTTCCCATCAATATCCACTTCCACCTCTTCAGAAAATCTCTCTTACTTACTAATGACACTAGGTAGGTTACTTAACCACTCCAATCATCAGTCTTTTCAGTTGCAAAATGGGGATAATGCTACTTAACTCAGAATTGAAGATTAAAACGCAGTGAACAGTCTATAGCACTCAATAAATGGTGGTTATTACATAAATCCGGTACATAAAATATGCAATGTATTTTAAATCCAATCATATTTTTAAAAATGTATC
Source organism: Hylobates moloch (assembly GCF_009828535.3). Taxonomy (NCBI): domain Eukaryota; kingdom Metazoa; phylum Chordata; class Mammalia; order Primates; family Hylobatidae; genus Hylobates; species Hylobates moloch. The sequence continues at coordinate 27,801,158 of NW_026652277.1, read as the reverse complement.
TCATAGACAGGCCACTAGCTACCATTTTGGAGTGAAGATGGTTATTAGAGGAAGAGCTAGAAAATTGAGAAAGAGTTGACTCATTGCTAATTTAACTTAAAGAGAAAATGAGTATCTGAGTTTGAAACAATATATCTAAATGAGAATAATTAGGAAAATATCAATTTTATCTATTTGTAAACCCTTAAGGGGATGTTTCTTGGAAGAAATCAGTATGATTGATACCATGGTCTGTTTCTACCCATATTTATGACATCAAATGCAGAGGTTTTTTTTTTTTTTTTTCCCGTACCAGCAATTAATGCTTTAACTCTCCAGACACTAACTGGGTTACCAGTGATTCCATTTATTTTTAGCACTAACTAACCAGAGCTAATACAGACCCTACTCGGTCCCACAAGACTACCCTCACTTCAGATACCAATGCAAGTCCTGAGCCTCCTATAGTTCTGTCCAATGGACTATAAATCAAGAGTTTCCATGACCCTCTCCTCAGGTTCAATAATTTACTATAACAGCTCTAAGCCAGAAGCTTCTTAAATACTATAGTTTAGGAGTTTTAAGGAGATTCCTCTATGAATACATGATTGACTAAGTTATTAGCCATTTATAATTAATTCAATCTCCAGCCTCTCTCCTCTCTCCAGAGGTCAGGGGCTGGGCTCAAAGTTTCAACCCTTTAGTCATATGGTTGATTCATCTGGCAACCAGCTCCCATCCTGAAGCTATCTAGGGACCCACCACAGGTCGTCTTATTAGGATAAACTCAGGTATGTGACAGGAGCTTATTATGAATAAGAGACTACTCTTACTCTCATCACTAAGGAAATTCCAAGACTTTTAGAAGTTCTATGCCAGAAACTAGGGATAAAACCCAAATATATATTTCTTAATATATCAAAATATCACAGTTGAATCAAGTTCCACGTGCTATTCTAATCTTCTTTGACAAAGTGAAAAATCAGATAAAATTAATGATGAACACACCTTTAATTCCGATCACAGAGCAAACTTATCCACAAAAGGTAAAATCTACCTATCAAACAATTATAGAGATATAAACTTCACTAAAACTACATCCAGAGGGTGGTTGATACTTAACCAGGAGACACATAACCATGTTCTATAGATTCTAGTCATGTAGGAGTTAGAATTGGTTCTAGTGAAATTTTATGGTTTGAAGTTCAATTTAAATCCAGTGTTTTTTAATTTCCTGTTTCAATGATCTGTCTAGTGCTGACGGATGGGTGTTGAAGTCTCCTACTACTGTATTACAATCCAACTCTCTTTAAATCTAGTAATATTTGCCTTATGAATCTGGTTGTTCCAGGGTGGGGTGCATATATATTTAGGATTATTTTACCCTCTTGCTGAATTGATTCCTTTATTATATAATGATCTTCTTTATCTTTTATTGTTCTTGACTTAAAGTATGTTTTATCTGGTATAAGTATAGCTACTCCTGCTCACTTCTATTTACATGAAATACCTTTTCCCATCCATTTACTCGCCAAATATATATGCCTTTACTGGTGAATTTTTTTGTAAACAACATAAAATTAGAAATTTTTGTCCAGTCAGCCATTCTATATCTTAAGTGGATAATTTATGTTCAAGGTTATAATTGGTATATGAGGCTTTGCTCATGTCATGTTGTTAATGATTTTCTGTTTGTTTTATATATTCTTTGTTCCTTTTTCTCTTATTGTCATTTGATAGAATTCTTCAGTGGTACCATTTGAGTGCTTTCTCTTCCTCCTCTGAGTAATTGCTTTACTAGTGAGTTTTATACTTTTGTGGGTTTTCATCTCTTTGGTAAATTTCTCATTCATATCCTGATTTTTTTCCTGGTTGTTTTTTGTATTGTTTTTCAGAATTCTCTTGTATGTCACTGAGCTTCTTTAAAATCAATCATTTGTATTCTTTGTCTTGATTTCCAAAACTACTTTTTGATTAAGATGTATTGCTAAAGAATTATTGTTCCTTTGGGGCATCGTATTTTCTTGCTTTTTCATGTTTTCTGTGTCTTTAACATTGATTTCTGCATGTCTAGTGTAACTGTTACTTTTTCTTCTTTTTCAATATCCTCTTTTAGGGGAGGGCTCAGATACTCAGGCTTTGATTTTGGTACATTCAGTAGTCTCTATATGATTTCTTTAGCTGGAAACAGCATTATTGATATATGTTGTTTCCTTGGTAGGTTAGGTATGGTTATTATTGGAGGCCGTGGTGAAGTTGTACTGAGAACTAGGATGCCCGGTACTTCAGTCTTCAGTCCCGACTGGTGGCAGCAATAGGCTGAGCATGCCTATCTTTGTGCCCCAGGGCAGCGTAAGTTGGCACCTATGCTGGTAGTTACTGGCAAGCTGATTCTTGGACCCCTAATGGCATGCTCAGATCCTGGAAATGGCAGCAGTGGGTGGGATGGGTAGGTAGCCTGGGAGGCTGGCATGGCATGGGCAACAACAGTTGCAGTGGTGAGACAATTCTCTAGATCCAAGTGGTATGTGTTGACACTGATGGTGGTGGTGATGGGCTGGGTGGGTCAGTCTCCAAGCCCACAGTTAGCACTTGCAGGCAAGTGCCAGCTGAGATGTTAGCAGCCAGGAAGTTAGGCCCAAACTCAGGCTCCCAGGAGGAGTGCTCAGGTGCCTGTCGTGGTGAATTGATTTGAAGATCTATGTGCTCTGTCTTTGAGGAGGAGCAAAGCTGGGCCAAGTGGTCTTGTGCTTAAGCCCTCCAATTGTGAGAACAGCTACCAGCTGCAGTTGGTTAAAACACAGCAACCCTCAGGTCCCAGGCAGAGTGCTTGGGTGAGGGGCCATAACAGCCGTGCTTAGGTCTTATCCTTGGGGAGTGTGAAGCCATCCTTAATGCCCACAGACTGGGCTGGCAAGTAGGGAACGCACATTCCTTTCACAACCCAGACCCAGCAGGGCTTGTCCCCCATGCCTTGGTAGCAGTAGTTGGCACACCTAGCTCACACTCCACTTTGGCTGCAGGAGCACCCACCCAGCTTGTGACCAAGTTCTAGCAGCAGCTTGCACCCCACTTGCACCTCTGTCTCAGATCCCAGCATCACTTGCTTGCTGAAATTGGCCACTGCAGCTCATGCCTCACTTGCTTCTTAGCCCTGGATGACTGCAGGAGGGCTCTCAGCTTGCTCTCCTGTCCCAGCAGTAATAGCCCAAGTTTCCATAATTCCTCAGTCCTGGTACCACTGAGTCCCGGGACAGCATGCAGTTTGCTAGGTTTGGAAATGGAGTCTTAAATGTAGCAGCTTGGGTCTCAGAAAGGGTATGGGACCCAGTGCGAGCTCCCTCCCTGAAGCAGTTCTGTCCCATCATCTTCCAGAAGCTCCATATGTTAGTCCCAGGATTTGGGTGGGTCAAGGGGTTCTCCTATGGCCAGAACTACACGATTCCATGGTGGGGATGGAGGCCACTGAAATCTCTCACTCACCCGTTCCCCAGGTTGCGAAGTCACTTTGGGCTCCCAGCCAATGCCAGCCAGGCAGGCTGCCACTTTTCCTTCCTCTTTCCTGCTTTTCATGTTTTCTCTCCTTTCCTTGTTGCATTCCAGCATTCTCTCTTGGATAGTATATTCAAATTATGACAGTCTATGCACTATTCTGGTTCTTCTAAGTGGAGGAGGCAGGCATGAAATCCTTCTAGTCAGCCATTTTAAACCTCCTCTCCTATTTTTAAACTTTGAGGAACCTCCATACTGTTTTCCACAATGGCTATACTAATTTACATTCCCACCAACAATGTACAAAGTTTCCTTTCTCTCCATATATTCACCAACAACAATCTTTTGTCTTTTTGGTAATAGCCACTCTAGCAGATGTGAGGTGATATCTCACTGTGGTTTTAATGTGCATTTCCCTGATGATTAGTGATACTGAACATTTTTCATATACCTTTTGGCCATCTGTATGTCTTCTCTTGAGAAGTGTCCGTTCAGGTTCTCTAATTATTAATTAGGTTATTTGTTTTTAGGCAATGTTTTAATGCTTTTTGTGTTGAGTTTCTTACATATTCTGGATATTAATCCCTTATAAAATGTATTACTTGCAAATATTTTCTCCTATTTCACTGACTGTCTCTTCCCTCTGTTGTTTCCTTAGCTATGCAGAAGCTTTTTAGTTTGGTATAATCCCATTTGTGTGTTATTGCTTTCCTTGCCTATGCTTTTGGGTCATATTAAAAAAACTCATTACCCAGGCCAATGTCATAGAGTTTTCCCTTATGTTTTCTGCTAGTATTATTACATATTCATATCTTACATCTAAATCTTTAATCCACTTTGAGATGATTTTTGTATATGGTGAGATAAGGGACCATTTTTATTCTGCATGTAGATACATTGTTTTGTCAACACTATCTATTGAAGACACTGACCTTTTCCTACTGTGTATTCTCGGCATCTTTGTCAAAAATCAAATGGCTATATATATGTGGATTTATTTATGGGCTCTCTACTCTGTTCCATTGGTTTATGTGTCTGTTTTTATGCCAGTACCGTGCTGTTTCGATTACTATACTATTTTGAAAGCAAGTAGTACAATGCCTCCAGCTTTGTTCTTTTTGCTGCCAAAGTGTTTTTCATTAAAAATTTTCCTCGCAAGTGGAAAACATGATACAGGAAGAGAAAACACTTCTACAGCCAGAATGTTAGACAGTGTTACTTCTTCTTGAAATTAATTCTTTTGAGCCATGTTCCTCAGAATGATATGTGATCTTAACATGAACACAGGAATAGCGTCATGGTAAAGAAGTCTGCTATGAATGATTGTTTTATAGCTCTTGAAACTTCCAAGTTCCTGGAGACAAGGGCTTATCATAAAATAGCTCATATCAAGGCTGAAAATATGAGAAATAATTAGTAGTAATATATTGTAATCTCGCAGTCTGTTTCTAACCTGTCAGATGCACAAGTAGAATGACCATCCAGAGTATCCTTTAGTTGAATGTTAATCTTCCCCTAAAAAAGAAAATAGAGTGACTATCTTTTCCCATCATACACATATGAGTATTGTATATAATCAAAGTGCTTTTCCACTCTCTGGAAAACACAGTACCCATGTAAAGTGTATTAACACTGGAAACAAAACAGTTGGACTTACAACATTGTGAGCTCTCTAAAACCAGAAGCATTCAGCAGGAGCTGGAGTTTCAAATGATAAAATAGAAATATAAAATCTTCCTGAGACAGAGGATAAACTTCCAGATTTCTTCAAATCTCAGCTTGAAATTTTTAATTATGTTTAGATTTTCTCAAAACCATTCTATGAATTACTATTGTTTAATAACTGAAGGTTGATGTCCTTGCTTAGGTACACAGCAGCCCACCTTTATTTTTTAACAAATCTCCTTTCTTTCTTCTGGTCCCAACTCCTCAAAACACTGACTACTACTTATTCAAGCCAGGGGCTGATAAAACTAGTTAACTTTCCCCTCAATACCTAGCATGCTGTAAGCAATTGGATAAAATCTAATTACCTGCCTCATAAGTGAAACTTTTAAATATATTTATGCACTTCCAGTGTATCAGGCAGTGGATCCACAGAAGGTTAAAGAAATACTGGGAAACACTAATAAAACTTAAGAAGAAAGCATTCTTTGCTTTCATTGAGCTGGGAGGAAACTAGAAGTCTTCTAGTCCTACCCCTCCATGCTAGTAATAAAGAAACTAAGTTGCACAACACCACCCAGCTTGTTAAAGGCAGAGCTGAAACAAGAACCTGACATCCAACCCGGAGTTCAGTTTTCACTAACACATGCACCTTGACTTCCCTTGAATTTCCTCCTTTTGATTGATACAGAGTGAAAGTACTGGCGGCCTAATTTTATAAGAAACCACTGAAAATTCTTGAGAAAACTGGTTTACTAGTTCACGATTGACAGATTTAATTCGGGGGGAGAAGAAAAGACGCTTCAAAGGCACGGCAATTACTGGACTAACACACAGCTGGGCACATTCACGGGGACATAGGAGTGTGGGAGATCACGGAGGGAGAAAGTACAGGAAAAAAATAAGAAACAGCCTCTGCTTAACCATGGGAAAAGCCCATATTTACAGAGTGGGAGGAGGGTGAATAACATTAATTGCCACTCTGGGCTTCTTCCCCAAAGTACTCTAGGACTGGTTTTTCAAGTGTAAAGAAAGGGACTAGACAAGTTAAAACTGCCTGCAGCACATTTTCTTGTTATACAGATATAAACACACACGTGATTTGTGCCTTGGCCTCACACCCTGCTCACTGCAGACTAGTTCCTGGTCCCTGGTCTCCATTCAAAGAATACAGACCACGCAGGATGTCAGTAGAAGAGGAAACTTTGTACACTGTTGGTGGGAATGTAAATTAGTATAGCCATTATGGAAAACAGTTCCTCAAAGTTAAAAAGTACAAGTTTACCTAGGTAACAAACCTGCACATGTACCCCTGAACTTAAATGTTAAAAAAAATAAAAATAGGCCAGGTGAGGTTGCTCACACCTGTAATCCTAGCACTTTGGAAGGCCGAGGCAGGTGGATCACCTGAGGTCAGGAGTTTGAGACCAGGCACAATGGCAAAACCTCGTCTTTACTAAAGATATAAAAATTAGCTGGGCGTGGTGGCAGGTGCCTATAATCCCAGCTACTCAGGAGGCTGAGGCAGGAGAATCACTTGAACCTGGGGGACAGAGGTCGCAGTGAGCCAAGATCCCACCACTGCACTCCAGCCTGAGCAAAAGAGCGAAACTCCATCTCAAAAAAAAAAAAAAAAAAAAAAAATTAAAAATATTTACCCATTTGAAAAGTTTTAAAAATCAAATATATATTTAAAAAGAGTTTAAACATTTTTTTCAGAATTTTTTAAGTTTTATTCGATTAATTCACACTGGATAGAAAACAAACTTCCAAGAGAAGAGGCCCCCTTAAATTCATTTTTTCCATCAAGATGAATAAGTGTGCTTCTGTCCAATTGCCCTGAATAATATCTGCTATTAATCTGAAATATTTTCTCAGCTGTGAATTTGGGTAGACATAATCCATTAAAATTATCATATGTACAGCTAAAGTTATGATAATCAATGAACCTACTCATTCTCCTGCCTTCCCTAAACAACTTACCTTAGTTAAAATCATTCTTTTTCCCCTTAGTACATGTAAAATATTCAACACTTTTTTTTTGTTCTGCTGGACAATGATTACATTTACATAGGGAATAGTACGTAATAAGATGAGGAAACTAAGTCCAAGAAGAGTTCAATAATATGATTATAGAACTTGTTCTATAGAATAAATTAAGTCATCTTATTAAATTGTAAATTAAATGGAAGAGACAACCCACTGAGAAATTAACATGTAGGAACATGTTATAAATCCTAGAATATCAGGAATAAGTTTTCTCAAAAATCAAAAATTTTATATCATGAATTTGGGAGTTTCTCCATCCTTATAAACATACCCTGTGTCCCAATCCTCTCCCTCACTAGTATTTACAGAACAAGTTGTGTGCACCTTCCACATAACAGCCTCTCAAATATTTGAAAATGGTGACTGGATACTCCAGTTCACTCTTTTGCAGGCCAGTGCCTCATTAATTTAACTATTCCTCACACAGATCTCCTTACCGTCCTGGTTTCTCCCCACTGAATTCCTGAGGTGTCTATGTCTTTTTCTAAACTCATGCTCTGCAGAAGTAAAAATGATACTTTAAATGAAGTTCAACCAAAACTAAGGAGAAAAGAATTACTGCTGCTTCATTTTTGATATTTTATCATTCTTAATGCTAATTTTCTATTGTGTTTTTTCAAATCCAAGTCGTATTCTTCACTGATTGCTGATGTTCTCTATTAATAACCTCAAGACCTTCTCACAGGTGCTATAGCTAAGCCAATGGCATAGCCCTATGCTTATAAATTGATTTTGTTTGTTTTTACACGATGTTAGTACCTTTCAACTCACTGTCAGAGAGGCTTAGATATGGCAAAAGAAAAGCCCATAGAACCAAACCCTACACAAAATTCACTGAAGAAAATGTAATAGAGTTGTCAAGCACTTAAACTTTAATGTTCATCCTTCAAGAAGCTTTCAGAAAGTTTATATGATTATTTAAATATTGAAGGGATATTTACAAAACGACTCTTTTGTCTTCACAGAAAACTTCTAAAATCATCATGAGATATCACTGAAAAGGTTTCAAAACAAAGCCATAATCTCTAGAAATGTCTCCTTGATGGGTTGGTCTTCATTTGACTGAAAGTGAGTAACTGGTGTTTTTATCATGCCAAAAATTCAGGATCCATGGGTACCTTTTTCTAATTTTCATCAGGAGGCAAAATTCATACTGCATTTTACATGTAGAAAGGAATTTGGCCAGATGAATAGAAGAATGGAAGTTTCTCCAAGCAGGACCAAGCTTTCATGATCTCAGACAGCATCTCAAATTGTTTGAATGAATAGGCAGAACCAGCCTGTGAAATCGTGAGGGAACAGTGTTGCTTAACCAACTAGCCAAGTAGAGAGGCCAAAAGTAAAGTACAGTAAGAAAAAGAGTAAGTAGCGATTTCAGGTGAGAAAAATAATAGCTGCAAAATGATAAAGTTACAGAGTCAAGAGATTTAGGAAGAGATGGTAGTAGGAAGAATAGAGGATGATTTACAAAAGGGGTGGGGTAAATCACAGAAAATTGCTAGAGAAGAATAGAACAATCAAGGTTATAGTACCTAAGAATGCCTGTTTCCTAGGTGAAGAGTTTTTAACACAGAGCTATTGCCGCATATGTACTATTGACTTAATATGAAATTAAGAAATGTTTTACTTTCAGAAATTGAGGCTAAGTGAGCCAAGGAAAAGGTCTTCCATCAAGAACAAAGCAAGATTTCTCAACCGTGGCAGGACATTAGGATCATCTGTAGACCTTTAAAAGATTGTTTAATTTTTTTCATTTGGTTTCCTTTATAGTTGATTTTGTTTAACTTTGCCAGTGAAATTTAAAAACAAAAAACAAAAAACAGCAATGCTTTTTTTTTTTTTTTTTTTTTTTTTCAGTTAAAAGCTTAACTCAGAGTCATTACTAGACCTGTGGAAAATCACTGCTAGTTTTTAGTAAATTTTTCTGGAGGGTTTGAACTTCAAGACATCTTTTTTTTTTGGCAACCTCCTTATAATTTTCATTTTGAAATTTTTATGTCATTGCAGAGCAAAATGTTGCTTCAGTATTTCTATCCTGAATCAACACTAATTCCCAATTCAAATGCTCTCCCCCATTGAGAAAGACATACTAATTTCAAGATCTACATGGCTAAACAGTGTTTCAAGTTTCCCATCGCTATCAACAGACTGTAGAAAATAGAAAAATACTGACTTAAAACACTGAAAGAAAATTAATGGTTTCTGGGAAAAGCATGACATTCAGAAAAAAATAAGATGCTTTGCATGCAAATATTCTTGCTAAAAAATACAATTTTTCAGAAAAATTATACCTTTGATGCCACATATCTGATGATGTAGAATTCATATTAAGCATTAAAAGGACATTTAAATTTAAATATCAAGGATTTCCATTTGCAATTCTAAGGTACAGGTAAAATTGTTTTTAGAATACTCCCATTCTCAAAAGAAAGGACCCAAAACAGCCAGATATTTTCTTATATCAAAAATTTTTAAATTTTTTTTGTACTTGTGAAACATACCCTTCATGTATAAAATTGAAGAAATTCCTGATTAGTTGATGCTGAATGTTAACCTATAGATAAAAATAAATACATTTCAGCATTGTAGTACAGTGAGAAGGGGAACTGGTATAGAGTTTGAATATAAAAATAGAACACAAAATTCAACCTAATGAATAAATGTGAAACAGGTCAGTTTTCTGAATCACTAAATTTTGCCATCATTCACAAGCTAAACTGGCCATCCTTTACTTGATACTATGTAGACTGTGTATCCCCAGTGACTTTTAAATAAAGAGCAAGTTAGATTAATTTAGTTGAGCATCTTCTTGTCCTCACTGAGAATGAACTCCCTCTGCTCATGGGCATCTCATCATCATACAGCTCAACTTTTGTTCCTGTTTCTCTGGTTGACCTGATTATTGTCTTACTTCACTAAACCTAGCTATCTTTCTTTCAAGTATCACATCTTCCATGCAGCTCTTCCAAACCGCCAAACTCCCTTTTCCTCTCTCTTGATCTTAGTAGCATCACAAAGCCACACCCAATGGGAAAGGAAGGTGGAAAAGCAGCTCCACTGGTAGGTTAGATATGTTTGTTTTTTTATGTTCATCCTGGAAATCACACCTGATGACAACACGAACACCATCTGGTGCCTGATAGCTATTCTCTTGCAGAGAAAATAAAGAGAAATATTTCCTATGTGCTGACTATATACAGATACTTCCTACATGTCATAATTAATGCACACAAGACCTGTTGGCTAGGGGCCATCCCTTAGAGGATGTCTTTATGTTGTATTTTACTAAGTCCCCCATTACAAATCAGAAGGAGCATCGAGATGTCTCAATCTCTTGCAGAAAAGAAAGGGTCAACATCTCCTAATATCATTGTCATTGGCAAACTTTCTCAAAATTCAATTAGTCGCCATAAGATCATACCACATCACAAACCGGTTATGTGAGAATGCATATTATGGCATAGGCATGTCCAGACAGCACGATACTTAGAATCAGAGTTTCCCAGGCGCCCTACAGAGATTTGTTTTTCTATGTCAAGAATGAATAAAACACATCTGCTTTAAAATTCTTCCAGACCAAAATACTATTAACATAGCACCTATCAAATCTGAGAAAAATAACAGATAACAGTTGATAGACATATTAACCATTTATGCTCTAGCAATCTATTTATTCACGTTCCTGACTCTTACATTCTAGAAAGCAGTATACTCAGTCCTTATAGTCTCTAACATTAAATTTACATTTTATTGTTTGGTCCTCAGCTTCTCAAAACACACTCCCAAGAAATCACTTTTGAAGTAGACTACCACAATTGCTGTAAATTAGTAAGCTGTTTTGCTCACTGCTCCAACAGCAACTCTGAGGTAAGTTTGGAGCTGAATAAAAGAAACTATAACAACACTCATTTTTGCAGACATATTTTCTTTGGTCTTGATTTTCTGTTTACATTAAGCTCAGTTGTTTAAAGTTACTTGTAATTATAAGTTCCCTTATTGCCTATGATAGTCATTATATACATAAATTTAATAAATAAATGCTCAGCACTACTATGTTTATGTAACTGAAGTAATTATTTGTTTATTCTCTGCAATTCTATAAAAGAAAACAGTCTAACATGCAAATCTTACTGTATCATTCCCTGGTTAAAAATTCCCGTGACTAGACTAGATCCAGAATTAAGTCCAAGTTTATAAGTGTACTTCACCACTGCATTTATAAAAGTACACAAAGCTCCTGTCTTTCTTTCTTACTCTCTCAAGAAAGTTCCACCTCTAGACCTATTCTGGATCTTTTAGGATGTAGTTATCAAGAGGTTACACAAAGAAACGACCAGAGAATGAGAAAGACTTGGAGTAAACTTAATAAAGAGATAAGTGAAAAGGAAAGAGAGGGAGAAGGGAAAAGATGAGAGCTGAATGTCAAGAAAATACTGAAGGATTAAGAATTTGGAGGTAGTTTTTAGGTGTTAGAAAATAGGAGGAATAGAAAATAGAAATTGGATAGAGGAAAGTGAGGATTTTTATATTTTTTGAGAAGTACAATTAAGATTAGATTTGCTTGACGATTTTTTGATTACTTAGACTGGGCTTTTTCAGAGGCCCCCTCCATAAAGAAACTGGGCTACATGGGACTGTCGGATCTATTAGGATTATAGAAGTAAAATGCCCTGATCTTTTTCTCATTTGGCCACCATGAATGCACTAATCCTTTTTTCACTGGGCCTCCTTAGCCCACCACACTCACTCTGGCTCCAATACTTGCTAACAGTTTACAGAGACCATGTTTATTCTCACATCCAATCACTGCACTTGTCAAATATTGCTCTGTCTCCCTAGAGCACTCACAGTCACTCCCTCGTTTAACACTAAAGTCTACAGTTTCTTCAACAATCAGCTTAGTTATTCTACAGGAAGCCTTTACTCCCACCTCTCTTACATTCTCAGTTAAGATCTGGTAGATACACATACGGGGAACACAGAGAAAGCACAGGTCAGCTTTATCAGTCTGTTTACTTCAGACTGTCTCATTATCCCGAGCTTTATGAGAGCAAGAGGCAAAGAGCAATAAAACAACAAACAAACAACAACAACAAAAAAATCAGAAAATGATTCATAAAGAAGCTAGTATCTGGTTTATAGTAAAATGACCGGGATTTATGTTACCAACGAGTCTTTGAAAATGGTAGGGTGTCTATAAAATCTCCAAGAAACCAATCTTCTTAAAAGCAAGCTCCCAAAACAATAATGAAAGGAAAACAAAGCTTTGATTACACAAATATCTGAAATTTCGTTACCTGAAATTTATTATAAACAGACTTCCAGAAAAGATGGTGGTATGGTAGCAGATATCCAAAATCCTTCCCAGAAACTAAGCCAAATCCCAGAGGAAAAATAAGAAAAGAGAAAATTCTGCAACGTGAACACAGGTTGAAGTCCAGTGGTAAATAATGTATCTACTCTAGGTAAGCAAAAACTTTTTTTTTACATTAGATAACTACCAGAGTCATTAGGAAGCTGAATAAACAAATGCCAAACTAAGTTTTCAGATATGACCGAAAACCACACTGAGCTATGAATAAAATCACTGCTCTATAATCGGAAACCTATCTGCAAAACTTGACACCCGCCACCCCATGATCAGGACACAACCACCAAATTGGGTATTCAGGATAGCATTTGCCAGCAGAACCAGGAAAGAATGGCCTGTACCTCACTTCTTTCTTTCCAATCTTATGCAAGTGCATTTGAATGGTGAACATGAATTACATTTAGTCCCCTATCTTAGAGATTCAAGGAATTAGTGTTCTGTTTTCCAGCTCTTCCATGCAGAAAGACACACTAGAAATAAATAAAAAAATAATAAAACATCAGTACACCAGATCATTCACACCACGTGGATGCCTCCTCGACAAGGCATAGTAAAAGCCGGAGGGGATTTTCACTTAGGAATAATGCAGATGAGATTAGTTTGGAGGAACTAATCAGGAACATACCCATGATACTCCTTCCCCAAGAGTACTAAAGGAATATGGGAAAGAACAAGAACAAAACACACACACCCCTCTAAAGTAGAGGGGACAGGGGTAGAGATGAGGTTTGTACCTCTCAACTTGGTATTCTATCACCAGAACATACAAGAGCTATGCTACCTTATTAATAATCCTGGCCATACCAAATGGAAAATCTGCAGTAAAATATTTTCTGATCTGGCTTATAATTTATGTGGCAAACTTGTCCCTACTGGAAGTACACTGTCCTAGAGTATAAGAGCATTCTACATTCCTACCAACAATGTAGGGCTGGCCCTGGTGACATTATATGCCTGGAATATAATAAATATGAGTACTAATACATATTAGCGTAGCACACACACTAAAATTAGAATGATACAGAGATTAGCATGGCTCTTCTGCAAGGATGATGCACAAATCTGTGAAGTGTCCTATGAAGAGGGTAGGAGAGACAGTCTTGAGTGTCTGAGGCCATACATGTCCCATTTCCTGTCAGCAGTTGTATAGTATGGAGAGATAATCTTTGCACTTTGAGGAGGGAGAATGCAGCAATAGGGTGACTTTACATTTAACTCAATGCTGCACGATCACAGTGGAGAGTAAAGCAGTGCTGGGCTTAGCCAGTGCCTGCACACGGAGGGAGCACGTGGATCATACCAAGCCAGAGGGGAATTGCCTATACTAACAATTAAAACTTGAGTTATTTGGCAAGCCTCACCACTGTGAGCCAAAGTGCTCCCATATTTTAGATAAGCTTGCAAGGCAGTCTAAGACCCAAGGACTGCAATTCCTAGGCAACTCTTGGTGCTAGGCTGGGCTCAGAGCTACCTCCAACATGGTAACATCTGGGACACAAGGGCACCTGCCTGAGCTTTGGCAGAGCCCAGATATAGAAGAGGAAACAGAGCATGAAGAATCAGGATCCCTTTCTAGAGCTTTTGAGAGAGATTGATGGACCAAGACAGACAACAAAAGAGGGCTGGCTTCAGCCAAAACGACGAAGCCAGAAGACAAAAATATCCAATGTCTGGAGATGTTTTCCAGGGTAGAAAGTGGGAAGGGGTCTAACAGTACTCACTTCGGGGCCCTAGGGCATCAAGATAGGGATGTAAAATCTTTGGGAGAATTGTGGAAAGAGAATCCCAGTAGCTGCTCCCTCCAGAGAGATCCCACTCCAGCTCAGTGTGGACACTGAGGAGACATGAAAAGAGCCACAGAGGAGCTGGGGCATCGGCATCCCAGAGACCATGTTATGAGCCCCTCTATGCTTGTCTCCTGGCCTAGAAGGATAGCAGCTGCAATAAGGGGCTCTCTCTGCTTTACAGTGTGTTTGCCCCTAGGCAAAAGGGGTTGGGGCCTCCTGCGCCTCTGCTCTTCCTCCAGGAAGTAGGAACCTTGGAGATGGGCTGGCAACATCCCTCCAGAGCTAAGCTGCTTCTGCACAAAGCAGTCCCCAGTGACTGCAGTCCCTGCCTTACACCCCAGGCATAGAGAAGCCCCTTCGTATCTCTCACCTGGAAGCACCACTGTTGCCAGGCAATGAAGTCCCAACCTTCTCTATCTCCTGCTGCAGCTGGACCAGCTACTTGTCATGGTCATGGTCCTTGATGCTGATGCCGGTGTCTGTAGCCTGGCCTAGGACAGGCCAGTGGGAGTTCATGTGAGGATGTAGAGTTCATATGAGGAGGGTTTCAAGCCTCCAGGCCCCAGGGCTATGTGTTTTGTAAGAAAGGCACTGGTCCCAGCTCTTACCCACACAGGGAACTGTCTGAGTCTCCGAGTATTCATATTTCCTTCTTGAGGCAACTCTAGTGCTTCCACAAGACACCACAGTCCACATATTTTGCCCCCTGGGCTCTCTGGTTGGTAAAAGAGGAGAGAAAATTGGGCCCGCTCTCAATAAAGAAAATTCATCAAGCCTGCAGTTTTGGAGAACCGAAGTAGACAACCTTTAGAATGTAGATTGTTACCCAGCTGTCTCCTGCTAGGCAGGGTAAGTTTCTGGAGAAAAGAAAAAATCACCAGCTACTCTCATGAACAGTTGAAAAAGATCTGTTTGTGTGGCAGGAACCTGGCCTGAGGTTTAATCCTGTTTTGACCACATAACAATTCACAGCAGGTCTGTTGAAGGGCAGCTCAAGAGTTCAGCTACATCCCTGTTTAGCTGTTTAGCATAATCAACAACTTCTTGAGTTCCTCATTGAGATAGCTGCTGCTATCTGCTTCTCAAAGTTTCTCACCACTCTCTAGAACAACTCACTTCTTTTCTACCAAATGGAACAGACAGGTAAGAGAAGAGAATAGCTAAAAAAGTAACCCAAGCATGCTAACTCCATTTTTCCATGCTTTTACTCTCTGGCCTTTCTCCTTCCTACACACAAGCATCCCCATATTACTTGCTTTGAGTTTTGCCAGTTTTACCCATGCGCTGGCTCCTATCTGACACTTCAGGTTGTGAGAATGTCAGCCTGTGGGTGGTGAAAGAGGAGAGGGAGGATGAATGGTGAGAAGCTTGCTCCTGGAAATGCCTCCCTCAACCTTCCTGATACTGACTTCCCTGGCAACTCCTCCATCATCTGCTGTTTCCTGCATTTGCTGCCCCCACTCCTCAAGCTTCTGCAGCTCCCTGTCCTTCCTCTTCAGCTCATAGTCACACTGCACCTTCTGGCTGATTAACTAGTCTTGCAAACAATTCACCTGGTAGAGTAGAGGGGAGCATCAAACAGGAAAGGCACATGCAGGACCCACAGAGCCACCAGCAAGAGGAAATAAATCAGAGCCTATGCATGGAAAGAAAGAACAAGACCTTCCACAAACAAGTGAGGCAGTCACAGCCATGGGAGGCATGCCATCCATCCCTGCCCTTTAAGCTACTCTAACTGTTGCCAAGCTGGGCCCAGGCCACACCACAGCCCCTTGGTCTGTTCCTGGGCCTGTACAGCAGCAATCATTGCTCACATGTTTGCATCTGGGCCTGGAGTAGGGCGGGAAAGGAAAGCCATTCTCCCAAGATAGTGGTTCTTAAACGCTATTGGGCATCAGTATCACCTGGAAGCCTTGTTAAATCACACATTGCAGAGCTCACAGTTTCTGATTCAGCAGGTCTGAAGCAGGCCCTGGAATCTCCATTTCTAACAAGTACCCAGGTGATGCTGATGTGCTGACGCAGAGAGCACAATTTGAGAACTGCTGCTCTAAGCCTTACCCTGGCTACTTTTAGCCTTCCCATCCTCACTCTTCTAGAGTCTGAGCAGCCTTTAATGGCAGGAAATGACTCTGGGCACCTACCTTCTTTACATGCCCATTTTATCTTATCCTAAACCTTCAGGGAGTGATAAGACAGATGCCCACCACCCGCAGAGACCCCTCTGTAGCATGGTTAAGAATGCTTAGGATCTGTAACAGACAGCTGGGTTCAAGTCTTGACTCTTCTACTTACAGGTTAGCACCACAGCAAGTTACTAACTGCTGAACCTCTGCTACCTCATCCATGAGATGGGGATAAAATCCTGCCTCCTAGGTAATACATGCCAAGTGCTTTATCTAGTGCCAAGCATCAGTGTATGCCTAATCATTGTGAGTTTATTGTTAGAAGAATCTTTTCAAGCAGATTTATTTGCCTCAGTCTTCTCTTTATTTAATCTATCCAACAGTCCCATCATGTGCGGCTCAGCCCTCAAGCCCTATCTTTAATACTTGACTCTTTCTGCTTTCATTGCTCAAATTATAGTCCCCATAATCTCTCTCCTAAACTATTGCAAGTCTCCTAAATTTTTTGTAAACCCCGCTTTGCCAAATTCACTTACCACTCTAGCATCCCAAGCCTCTTCCTAAAGCACAGCTTGCATCATGACATTACTCTGCTCTGAAAACCTTCCAGGACTTCTCAATATGGTCCGTCTTTCCTTACTGTGAGCAAATGAGTGGGGAAGCACTGGTTAGAGGGAGTGTCTCTCTGCCCTCTCCAGCTGGATCTGCTGATAATCCTACTTTCTTTTAGGAACAGTTGTTAAAAGGCCGTCTCTTCCTTCTGATGCCCTAATATGCATTTTCTCTCCTTCCCTAAATTTTCATAGTACTTTGTATTGTATCAGTATTATAATAGTGTTCCTTAAATTATAGAGCTGCATGTCATTCTTTAGCCTGGGAGGTCTCTAAAGCCAGGAACCTGGTTGCATTCCTCTTTATATCCCCTAGAACTCAAACACCATGTTATTAATTCACTTATTTAATAAACATGATTCTAAAACTACTTCAGAAAGTATTTTAACATATTTGAGATTCAGAGTGTTTTCTCCTCATCGTAAAAACCATCCTCCAGCTTGTTTTTTATGCTCCCTTGTTTTCATTTGGTGCTTTTCATGTTCTGCAGTTACCTTCTAGAAGTCTGAACAAAATCACAAAGAATGGGCATTCTGGTTCCTGTGCAGCTCTCAAAATAGAGTTCATTTTACCAGCCCTGGACCAGAGGGGAGCCCACCTCCCTGAAGGATGACTCTCAGGCCTGGCAACATTCACCACAAACTGACCCAAGAGCCTTTGGGCCTTGAGTGAATATCAGTGGTAGCCTGGCAGTACCTTCCATGAACCTGTGGTAATGGTGGCCACAGGGTGAGGCCCTTCTGCCTGTGAAAAGGGGAGGAAAGAGTGGGAAGGACTGTCTTGTGGTTTGAGGGCCAGCTCAACCACAGTAGAATAGAACACTGGGCAGATTTCTAAGGTTTTCTTACTCCAGTCCCTGGCTCTCACATGGCATCTCTGGATCTACCTGGACCCTGGGGGAACTCGCCACCCTGAACGGAAGGGCACAAGCCTGACTAGCTTTGCCCCCTGCTGAATGTAGAGCTCTAGGGCCTTGAGTGAACATAGGCAGTAGCCACGGAGTGGTTACAGTGCACCTTGAGTGAGTCGAGTCTCTGCAGAGTCCCAGTGGCGGTGGCCATGGGGTATTGCATCACCCCACCTGCAGCTCCAAACGGCTCAGCACAGAGAGACTCCATTTGGGAGAAAATAAGGGAAAAGAACAAGAGTCTCTGCCTGGTACTCAGATAATTCTTTCAGATCTTATCCAAGACCATCAAGGCAGTACCTCTATGAGTCTGCAGGAACTACAGTGTTACTGGGCTTGAGGTACCCATTAATGCAGATCTGGCTTAGATCACAACACTCGAGACCTTTTAAATACCTGGAAATCGTTCCCAAGACGGACAAGTGCAAACAAGCCCAGACTGTGAAGACTCCAATAAATACCTCACTCTCCAATGCCCAGACACAGAAGAACATTCCCAAGTATCAGGACTACCCAAGAAAACATGAACTCACCAGATGAACCAAATAAGGCACTAGGGAGCAATCCTGGAGAAACAGAGATATGTGATCTTCAAAGAATTCAAAACAGAGATAGGTGACCTTCAGAGAATACAAAATAGCCATCTTGAGGAGACTCAAAGAAATTCAAGATAACGCAGAGAAGGAATTCAGAATTCTATCAGATAAATTTAATGAAGAGATTGAAATAATTAAAAATAATCAAGCAGAAATTCTGGAGCTGAAAAATGCAAGTGGCCTACTGGAGAATACATCAGAGTCTTTTAACAGCAGAACTGATAAAGCAGAAGAAAGAATCAGAGAGCTTGAAAACAGGCTACTTGAAAATACACAGTCAGGGAGACAAAACAAATTAAAAAACAATGATGCATACCTACAGGATCCAGAAAATAGACTCAAAAGGACAAAATCTAAGAGTTATGGCTTTAGAGAGGATATAGAGAAAGAGACAGGTATAGAATATTTATTCAAAAGTATAATAACAGAGAACCTCCCAAACCTGAAGATACCAATATCCAAGTATAAGAAGATCATAGAACATCAAGCAGATTTAACCCAAAGAAGATTCATTCAAGGCATTTAATAATCAAACTCCCAAAGATCAAGGATAAAGAAATAATCCTAACAGAAGCAAGAGAAAATAAAAAAATAATATAAAATGTAGCTCCAATACATCTGGCAGCAGACTTTTCCATGGAAATCTCACAGGCCAGCGGAAAGTAGTGTGACATATTTAAAATGATGAAGAAAAAATATTTTACCATAGAATAGTATATATGGTGAAAATATCCTTTAAACATGAAGAATAAATAAAATCCTTCCCAAACAAAAATTGAGGGATTTCATGACCACCAGGCCTGTCCTACACAAAATGCTAAAGGGAGTTTTTCAATCAGAAAGAAAAGGATGTTAATGAGCAATAGGAAATCAACTGAAGGTACAAAACTCACTCGTAATGGTAAATGCACAGAAAAATACAGAATATTGTAACACATAACTGTGGTGTGTTAAGTACTTTTATCTTAAGTAGAAAGACTAAATGATGAGCCAAACAAAATAACTACAACAACTTTAAAGGACATAGATGTATACAAAAATTAAACAGAAACAAGAAAAAGTTAAAAAGTGGAAAATGAAGGGGAGGCAGGAACCTTCTTCACAAGGTGGCAGGAGAGAGAATGTATGCAGGAAGAGCTACCAAACAGTTGTAAAACCATCAGATCTCATGAGAACTGCTGAGTAGCATTTTACATTTCCATAATATATGCTATCTTTCTATATTATGCTACAAGTCACAGATCACTTCTTCCGAAAGTTTGCTCACATTAGAACCATCTTGAGAGCTTTTGAACCTCCCCATCGCTATCACCGATACCATGTTCCAGTTGCCCCCCACATTAATTAAATCAGGATATGTGGAGGATTAGGGAGTCAGGCAAGTGTAATTTATAGAGATTCCCAGGTGATTCCAACACACAAGCAGGTTTCAGAACCAGTAGAGATTGTAATCATTTCCCACCTCCATGCAGTGAAGAAAATTGCTGCCCTTCTCTCTCTAAATCTCTGAAACGCTTCTTCTGCTCTTATGCTGCACTATGATTCCAGAGGGGCTCAAAGTGGAGTCAGTACCCCAGAGCAATCCTCTCCCAATCGAGTGCAGAAAGCCTAGGAAGAAGGGGCTTCATTATTAAAGAAGGGGATTCATGGGGCCACCTAATGCCCCATCAGAGATAAGATCACTAAGTCTCATAAATATAGCACCACTGCCCTCTCAACCCCAATGCATCGGCTCACCTCAAAGGAGCAAAACTCTCTATTTTTTGGATTCAGGGCAAAGCATCTCAGTGAGATCAACTGGACCTGAGAACCAGAAATGGTTGAGCAGGAAAAGGTAAATGTCCATAAGTGGGAATTAAAATAGACAAAAGCCAAGGAAAGGGATCCTATGAGGGGATAGGTTATCACAGAGGTAAATCCTGGACAAACTCAGAGTCAAGGAAATGTAAACTAAGTAATGGAAAAGCCCCAGTTACTACCTGGGATCAGAAACCTTTCTTTCCTCATGAAGTTCCATGGTGCCTGCTAAAGCTAGGAAAGTGTTAGGAGAAGAAAGATTTCCCCCAGCTTTCTGCAAACCAGCCTTAAGTCCAAAAAGGAGTGGAGCCTACCCCAGCATTGCTTACTTCAACCTCAATTACATTGCCTGCCTGTTTCCTCTAATAATAAAGTTTAAAAAAAAACTGGAAAATACTTCAGGGATCAAATAGTCAAATTTTCTTATTCTACTCATAAAAGGAGAAACTCTTGTCACACAGCAAATGGCAAAGCCAGAAACAAATCCAAGTATTTTAATTACAAATTAAATTTTGCACTGTGCCATGTTTCCTCACTCTCTAATTCATCTTCCGCCATGTCTAATCTACTAATTTCCCAGCCAGCCTAGTCAGAGAATGAACTGTTACCTAGTTTAGCCAGTCTCAGAAAGCCCCTTTTCCTAAAACAACTCTTTTTAGAGGCCGCCTTGCTTTCTCATTGGATGGTCTCTAAAGAGAGAAAGAAGAAAGAAAAAGAAAAACTGTGAAGAAATGATGTAAGATGAAAGTGACAAGAGTGGCTGTTCAATGTCATTTCACCTTATGAATTCTGAAGATTTTCAACGCGAAAACCAGGCTCCCAAGGCCGTCGTAGTTGTTCACTATTTCTCAACCTTGGTTACACATTAGAAATGCTTGGGGGGGGGTTTAAAATTCCCCATGCCCAGACCAATTAAATCAGAATCTCTGAACAGGAAACCCAGACAGCAGAATTTTTAAGGCTCCCCGGGTGATTCCAATGTGTAGAATCACTGCTCTAACAAGACATGTTAGCTCCTCCCTCTAACGCTGATCAGCTGGGGTATAAGCTTTTCTGAGTAGGGAACAGCTGAGTATAAAAAGCAAGGGCATTTCTTTGGGGGCAGCAAGGTACAAAGTAAGGTTAAGCAGCCACCCAGCAGTGAATAAAGTTACACTTTAATTTCAAAATAAAGCCTCTAATTTTATTGAGTCAAGCTTCATTTTATCTTCTAGCTTTTTTCTCTTTTTTGTCCCATAAAATTATAGTGATAAAACAGTAATGTTAATAGGATCAATACTATTTATTATTAAAGGTGGATGTCATACCTTCTCTTGACAGTCCTCAATGAACAACCAGAGCTAAAATAAACAATGCATGTCCTACTACCTGTCTGCTAAGCTGGCTGTTGGTTCTTCCTTTCCACGCCCTGAGACCAACACTTCCACCTATCAGGCTTAACTAAGGAGTCACCTGCATGGATGAAATCTGGGAAGGCTTTATAAGCGAAGTAGCCATCTGGTTAGCATTGATCTACTACCACCTCAAACAAGTACAGCTTGGATGTTATTAGTTGGCTAGGATTTGGATAGTGGAAAATAATTAAGAAGGTAGTTCACAGAGTGGAGAAAACGCAGAGGCAGAAAACCATATGTATATTTGGAAGTCCATAGTATCACACTGGAACCCCTTAAATTCACGGCTGAGCATTTCTCTCTGATTCCAGGTAAGTACACTGGACTATATTTCAGATGTGTCTTTATAAATGAGTTGGGAGAGGCCGTGTGGTCTCATGAAAGACAACAGGATTTGAACAAAGATTCAAATATGACCTCTGACACTAACTAGTCCTATGTCCATGGGGGAGGTTTTTAACCTCCCTTAGCTTCAGCTTGCTCACCTGTAAAACAGGGATAATAGTATCTACCTTATAGGGTTGTTTTAAAGATTAGCGTTCTTCTATGCAAGTACCTAGTGTGGTGAATGAAAATAATGAGTTCTCAATAAATAATTGACAAGATGAATAATAATAGCATTTGTATTCACAGCAGCAGTTGTTTTGGGAGCAGTTAGATGGAAATAGCTTATATCCCAAACTTAGAACTTCCACTTTCTTCAGTTTTTATTGTTTTTGAAAGCTTGACATGAGCAATATTCATAGGTATGCAATTGAAGTTATTATAAAGTCCTTTTAATTTTTAGTTTTAAGATACTGAAATGAGATGAGAAGGCTTAAATCAGTGAGGCCAATTTAATCAAATGATCTGATTTTTACAACAATGGGAAAAAAGACTCTATAGTGAATATGGTAGGCAGAATTGGAGAAATGAGTATAAAATGAACAAATTTGATACTGGGAGATATCTTGCTAAATATGTGGAGAAATAACTCACTTTTTGCAGAGTATTTAGTAGCAAAATAATCCAACACAACCTAGCACAAAGGTGTATAGAAACTTCTTTCTGCTGGTTGTGTTTCAGACAAGTTACCAACAAATGAATAAAGTGTTTTACTGATCAAAGAAAGAATTAAGTAGCTGTGTGGCCTTAGGATGTTTCTTAACTTCTCTGTGCATCCAGTTCCTCATCAGTAAGGTTAGAATAACAGTTATGATAGGTTGTTGTTATATGTGTGGAACTAATGAGTTGGTGGTGCATGTAAAGCACTTACTATAGTGTCTATTGCTTTCAGTTGTTGGCTATCATTTTTATGTTGCTAGGATTAAAACAATTTAATAGAAAGATTTAAAGGTATATCAGAGAACAATGATATGCTGATTTTTCAATACCAGATTCTGCCACAAGATTAAAGGTTTAGGTATGGTACAAGCTCTTGGGGTCCTTATTTCATTTATCAGGTAGGAACTACTAAACTTACAAAAACACTAACAGGAATTCTGTGTTTTAATCAAGCAGATTAGTTATGCTAAGAGATAACACTTCTGTTAACCCCTTCTATGACTTTTTCTACAAAGTTTGCTTCAGGAAGTTTTGTTTAAAAAGTTTTTAATTTCTAACAATGAGAGATCCTTTATAGTCATAACTAGCCTTGTCGTAACTCTGAACAATACTTGAGGAATAAGCATGAAGTTAAGGTGAAGAAGCAAACAATCTGCTAGCATAGAGTCTGCCTATCAGGGCATTCATCCTTAAGCAATGATCCCAGTGGACCTTACAAAAGCCATGGCAAGTCTTTCTACTTTATTTGCTTATTATCAAATATTCCTTAAGCACTTAGGGTTGGCCAACTTGCTATGACAAGCAGTCCCCAAGTTTCACTGGTTTCGCACTACAAGATTTAGTTCTTATACAGAAAATCCAATCAGATATTCCTAATCAGCAGCTTTTGTCCTACTGATGACTAAATTTGAGATACTTTCATTAGCAACTCCACTATGTCCTAAGATCTCTTCAGAGCCCTCTACTAGATGCTCCACATTCACCCAGACAACAGGCAAAATGAAGATTATTTCAGAAAATTGAGTGCCTAATACTTAACCCCCTTATCGCAAAATACACACACAAACACTTCTGCCCACAGTGCATTGGCAAGAACCAGTTATGTAGTCCCACTCAGATGCAAGAAAAGTTGGGAAAAGTAGTCAGGTAACCACTTTCCAGAAAGAACTCTACACTATGGAAGAGGAGTGTGATTCTATGTCTCTCTGCTAGCCATGCCTGCCATAAGCACCTGGGTGATGGAGGTAGATCAAGTTTTAAAATAGAAATAAAAAGTCCCCTCTTTATGGTGTCTACAGGCTAGTTCATTATTACTCTAATAAAGAACCCCCTCCTAATGGCTCCATGTGCTGAATTTCCTTTTATCATCTTGACATTAGCCTCGTCCCTATCTATACTGTAGAACTACATTTTCCAGAATTCTTTTCCAGTATCATTTAAGGTTAGATTCTGCCAATGAGGCATTCACAAATAGAAGAAACCATTTTTCTCAGCAGCAGCTGTTTACAGGCAGATGAGATCATTGTTGGCAGCGCTCCTTGGCTTTCAATGCTTCTCCCAGGAATCACCTGCTATAAGCAGTCAGCTGAGATCATCAGCAGAAGTTTCCAGTGGCTCCAGCCTTCCTCCTGAGAATTACCCATTTTAGTGTTCCGTGGAACAAAGATCATCAATAGTGGCTCGCCTGCAATCTTGCACTTTAAAATTTGCTGAAAATTAATTTGCCGGACCTTGCTCCCACATCCCTTCCAATGTTCTGAACTTCTTCCCACCATTTTTGACAGAAAATGACAAAACCTGAACACACTCAATATGAAAAAGTTCAGCAAACTTATTCTGTAATTCAAAAAATATTTTCTGGTACCTGATATATGCCAGGTTCTATGCAAGATGCTAGGCAATACAGTAGCAGCCAGAGATAAACTTCTGCCTTTAGTGTGCCTATTTATAAACTACTCAGTGAGAAGCACATTATAAAACATAATAAATTAGTAAGTGAATACTCTGACAAGAACTTTGAAGCAAAATTGTAGGATGCTATGAGAGAGAACAGTTCTCATAGCATAGTCATAGTGATGACTTTTTTCAAATAGAGTAAAATATGAGTTGGAATGCATAGATTCCCACTATCACAATCACGTTAGAAACGAAGAAAATCAACAGTAATTCAATGCTACATTACTAGTCAAAAGAAATTTGGCAAAATCGTTGGAAATAAAATAAATGGTCTTAATGTCTCTGATTGTAATGACATGACAACATGTCACAATGTAATATTACATGTGATGGCACATCCTATGTAATAGGACAAAAAATTAATCTGGCTCAAAGATTTGAGTCATCAGGAAAATGGAAAAATAGGTGGCTACAAGTACAGTTTTTATATACTGAAATATTAGAATTTCCACATATAATACATTGGAGAGGAGGGACCAAGTAACGCAGAGTAGGTGACTGCTCTGAGTAATTCTGGTCAAGAAAAGATAGCGTTCATATTGTTCATATACATTAATTCCATTTATCAGTCAATAGCTAAAATGCTTATTCATTTTGTATTTTATAAACTAATCTAGATTGGAGAAGATAATCAATATTATTGGAATGTGAGCATAGTTAATATTCCATTAGTAACTTGGAAAGACAAAAAATAATAATAAATCAGCAACTTTCAGGCTCTATCCAAGTAACAACTAGAACATATAAAATGTTTATTAAAATCTATGTGGCTCTTTATATCTCTGTAGCCTTCAGAGCTGAGCCTCTTAATTCTCCTGTTCCTAATCTCTGAATATAACCAAGCAGATACCTTGTTAATTTTTGGGCAGAGTTCGAAGCTTAGCATCTGGCCAGTCTAGCTGCTTGTCCTTTATTGTCATTGCCCAGTACCTGAAACTAAACTTGTTCTTCATAGCCAAGCTTCCATCATACATTTATTCACTCAATAAATAATTATTGAACATTTTGTGTATGTTAAGCCCTGGAGGGTATAACTGAGGAAGATACATATGGTCCCTATCCTGAAAGAGTTTGCTTGTGGTTTGGGGTGGAGGGAGGATGGGAGAATGTCAAGGGGGAAGTGAGAAGTACAGGAGAGGAACTAATCCCATGGGAGGAACTAGTACAAAGGCTATTAATCCAAACTCAGCAAATTTAAAAGGGTTTCCCAGAAGACATCCCTTCTAACCAAAACCTAAGGATACTAAAGAAGTTATCCTGGCAGAGAAAAGAAGTGAAGTAATCCAGCAGAAGGAAAAGTATTGAGAAACCATAGGTAAGAGGGACCACAACAGATGTCCAATTGAAGCAACTAAAAAAAGTTCCATGTGGATGGGCTATGAAGTACAATGTTAAGCAATGTAATGGATGAGGACAGGTAATTAAGTAGTAGTAGATTTTACAGGACCTGATAGAGAATATTAGGGAGTTTGAACTTTAAAAGCAATTTGAAGCCATTAAAAGTTATAAATTAGAACAGAATCAAGTTTATATTTGGGAAATTTCAATGTGGGTGCCAAATGGAGAATGAAAAAGAAGGGGAGACTGGAGGAGAAGGCATACAGAAGATTATTGCCATAATTCAAGCAAGAAATTGTCATAGTTAAATCTATGACAATGAGCCCTTCTCTGGATTTACTGACTACTGTTACATTTCATTTATTTTTGTTTTTATTTTTTTGAGACAGGAGTCTCACTCTGTTGCCCAGACTGGAGTATAGTGGTGTAATCACAGTTCACAGCAGCCTCGACCTCCAGGCTCAGCCTGCTGCATTTCATTTAGAACTGGGCTTCTGACTTACCCCTTAAAGTACTTTCTGTATGTTAACATCTTACCCCAATTTAGTTTCAATAGCTGAATTTCTCCTATATGATACCAAATGTACCTTAATTGATTGCTAGGTTGTCCCTCTGTTATGTACATTAACCATGTGTTTCCTAACCATGCCATACTATACTCAGCTACTGGGACAAGTATTTCTTGCTTACCAGACCTTTTACTAAACAACTCCTATGTAATTAATTCCTATTTTCTGATAGCAGAAACTCTCAATTTACTGACTTTCCTATGTGAAACTGTCTGTTTTCCAAGTTTTTACCGTGTTTTCCTCTTTTCCCCATAACTAAGTTCCAATTAGAACAATAGCAATAGCAAGGACTCTAAGATACATGAATATATGTCTCAGAATTTTGAACTACCCCAACTTTATAGTTCTCTTTTTAATTTCCACTTTTATTTTAGATACTAGGGGTACATGTGTAGGTTTGTTCCATGGGTATATTGCACCAGGGTAGTGAGCACAGTATCCAATAGGTAATTTTTCAACCCATACCCCTCTTCCTTCCTTTCCTCTTTAGTAGTCTGCAGCGTCTATTGTTCCCACTTTTATGGTCATGTGTACTCAATGATTAGCTCCCACTTACAAGTTAGAATATGTGGTATTTAGTTTTCTCTTCTGGAATTAGTTCACTTGGGATAATGGTCTCCGGCTCCATCCGTGTTGCCGCAAAGGACATGGTTTTATTCATTTATGTAGCTGCGTAGCATTCCATGGTATATATGTGCCCCATTTTCTTTATCCAATCCACCACTGATGGGCACCTAGGTTGGTTCTGTGTCTTTGCTATTGTGAATAGCACAGTGATGAACATAAGAGAATATATGTCTTTTTGGTATAATGATCCATTTTCCGTTGGTTATATATATCCAGTAATGGAACCGCTGAGCCAAATGGTTGCTCTGTTTTAAGGTCTTTGAGAAATTGCCAAACTGATTTCCACAGTGGCTGAACTAATTTACATTCTAACCAACAGTGTGTAAGTGTTCCCTTTTCTCTGCAGCCTCACCAGCATCTGTTGTTTTTTCTCTTTTTTGTAACAGCTATTCTGACTGGTGTGAGATGATATGTCATTGTGGTTTTGATTTGCGCTTCTCTGATTAGTAATGCTGAGCATCTTTTCATATGTTTTTGGCCACTTGTATGTTTTCTTTTGAGAAGTGTCTGTTCATGTCCTTTGCCCATTTTTTTCACATTATAAACCAGCCAGTTTATTATTTTCTAGTAAGATGCAGAACTTTTACCATACAGACTAAAATACCTCTATCAGCAGGAACAGTACATTTTCTTCCTAGAGGAGGTTACATGGAAAACCAGGTTATTATCAGGTTATTTAGTGAGTGTAAAATCTAAACAAGAGGAAACTAATCTTAAGACCTAAACACATCCATGAAGGCTTGGAGCACACTTTCCCACCACTGGAACACCTCAGCCTCCAGAAATCTTGTTGACTCTTCCCTCCCTGTCTCGGTCTAGCTGAGCACTGCCACTGGTCAGTCACCTCCTACAGCCATACAGTCAGGCCAGCTTAGCCTAAGAGCTGTGTCTCTGCTAACTGGTTTGCGTTGTTACCGCCACTGTTACTAACAGTTAAGGTTCTGAAAGGGGCACGTCAATTGCTCCCATGTACCCACTACAAGACACAATAATCCTGTTAGGTTGTTCGCTCAAACCCACTCCACTCAAGTTTTTCAGGTAATATGCTCTGTAAGGTTCTTTCCAACTCTATTAGCACATACATAGATTACCTATAAATTTACCTAATGTAACCTACTTCCTACTGAGGATTGAGGTTTTAAAGCTTTTTTTTCCCTACCTTCTTGATCAGTGATTCCCAGCCATGTAGGAGTTAGTGAAACCAATTCTGTATCACCACTGCAACCAATACAGAGATACCAAGTGATATGTATTTTTCAAATTAATGTTTTTAATTGACTTTTTATTTCAATAGATTTTTGGGGAACAGGTGGTATTTTGTTACATGAATAAGTTCTTTAGTGATAATTTCTGAGATTTTGATGCACCCATCACCCAAGCAGTATACACTGTACCCAATGGGTAGTCTTTTATCCCTCACCCACCTCCCACCCTTTCCCCTAAGTCCCCAAAGTCCGCTGTATCATTCTTAGGCCTTTGCATCCCCATAGCTTAGCTCCCAATTATGAATGACAGCATATGATGTTTGGTTTTCCATTCCTGAGTTCCTTCACTTAGAATAGTAGTCTCCAATTCCATCCAGGTTGCTGTGAATGCCATTGTTTCATTCCTTTTTATGGCTG
Organism: Hylobates moloch; assembly: GCF_009828535.3. Classification (NCBI taxonomy): domain Eukaryota; kingdom Metazoa; phylum Chordata; class Mammalia; order Primates; family Hylobatidae; genus Hylobates; species Hylobates moloch. The sequence goes on along the minus strand of NW_026652277.1, from coordinate 27,772,227 downwards.
AGTAGCATTCCATAGTGTATATATGCCACATTTTCTTGACCACTCGTTGATGGATGGGCATTTGGGCTGGTTCCACATTTTTGCAATTGCAAATTGTGCTGGTATAAACATGAGTGTGCAAATATCTTTTTCACATAATGACTTATTTTCCTCTGGATAGATACCTAGTAGTGGGATTGCTGGATCAAAAGGTAGATCAACTTTTAGTTCTTTAAGGAATCTCCATACTGTTTTCCACAGTGGTTGTACTAGTTTACATTCCCACCAGCAGTGTAAAAGTGTTCACTTTCACCACATCCATGCCAACATCTATTATTTTTAGATTTTTTGATTATGGCCATTCTTGCAGGAGTGAGGTAGTATAAAACTGTGGTTTTGATTTGCATTTTCCTATTCATTAGTAATGTTGAGGATTTTTTCCATATGCTTGTTGGCCATTTGTATATCTTTTTTGAGAACTGTCTATTCATATCCTTAGCCCACTTTTTGATGGGATTGTTTGTTTTTTTTCTTGCTGATTTGTTTGAGTTCTTTGTAGATTCTGGATGTTAGTCCTGTGTCCGATGTATAAATTGTGAAGATTTTCTCCCATTTTGTGGGTTGTCTGTTTGCTGATTATTTTGCTGTGCAGAAGCTATTTAGTTTAATTAAGTCCCACCTATTTATCTTTGTTCTTGTTGCATTTGCTTTTGGGTTCTTGGTCATGAAATCTTTGCCTTAGAGTCCATATTTTTGAAATTGTAAATCTAAGAAGCCAATGTCTAGAAGGGTTTTTCTGATGTTATCTTCTACAGTTTTTATGATTTCATGTCTTAGATTTAAGTTTTTGACCCACCTTGAGTTGATTTTTGTATAAAGTGAGAGATGAGGATCCACTTTCTTTCTTCTATGTATGGCTTGCCAATTATTCCAGCAGCATTTGTTTAATAGGGTATCCTTTTCTCACCTTATGTTTTTGTTTGCTTTGTCAAAGATCAATTGGCCATAAATATTTGACTTCATTTCTGGGCACTCTATTCTGTTCCATAGGTCTATGTGCCTATTTTTTATACAAGTACCATGCTGTTTTGATGACTATGGCCTCATAGTATTGTTTGTAGTCAGGTAATGTGATGCCTCCAGATTTGTTCTTTTTGCTTAGTCTTGCTTTGGCTATGTGGACTCTTTTTTGGTTTCATGTGTATTTTCAGTTTTTTTTCTAGTTCTGTGAAGAATGATGGTGATATTTTGATGGGAATTGCATTGAATTTGTAGATTGCATTTGGCAGTATGGTTATTTTCACAATATTGATTCTACCCATCCATGAGCATGAGATGTGTTTCAATTTATTTGTGTCATCTATAATTTCTTTCAGCAGTGTTTGGTAGTTTTCCTTGTAGAGGTCTTTCACCTCCTTGGTTAGGTGTATTCCTGTTACTTTTTTGTGTGTGCATCTGTTGTAAAAGGGGTTGGGTTCTTTATTTGATTCTCAGCTTGCTTGCTGTTGGTCTATAGCAGAGCTACTGATTTGTGTACATTAATTTTGTATCCTGAAATTTTGCTGAATTCATTTACCAGTTCTAGGAGCTTTTTGATGAGTCTTTAGGATTTTCTAGGTATACAATCATATGATCAGCAGACAGTGACAATGTGACTTCCTCTTTACCAGTTAGGATGCCTTTGATTTCTTTCTCTTGTCTGATTGCTCTGGCTAGGACTCAAATTAATGTTATTTTGTTCTCTATGTAAAAATGTAAAAAACAAATTATGCAGTCCTCAACTTAGTAGTCAATAACAGTAAGGGTCAAGTTGTCAAAAAAATGTCTTTCAACAGTAGAAAAGTTTGCTTTCTTTTTTTTTAACTTTAAGTTCTGGGATACATGTGCAGAACATGCAGGTTTGTTACATAGGTATACATGTGCCATGGTGGTTTGCTGCGCCTATCAACTCATCATCTAGGTTTTAAGTCCTGCATGCATTAGGTATTTGTCCTAATACTCTCCCTCCCCAAAGTTTGCTTTCAAATAAAAATAAAAAATAAACACATTTATTGCAAACATCATGTAATAATGATAAAATTACAGAAAAAAATATATTCAGACTGACCCACGACATTCACATCACACCAGAATTTTGATTTACTGTTTTTGTAATAAAACAGTAAATTGTATCCCAAAAAGTAGGTTAGGTCCATACTGGCTAAAAACTTCAGTCCCATACTCAATAAATGAGGATGAAATATATAGTGCATGCTTAACAGACATTCCATATACATCAACCATTTTTAACATCCCTCACTAGGATTTTGATGGAAAAAGGGATGAAATGTGGACATGTGAACTCACCAAGGCAGAATATCCTTTCAATTATAAGAAGTCACACATGTGACACTTTACTATGTCTTGGACAATAGCTAAGATTTTTATCTGTGGGAATCCACCTTTGAAAATCACAATGAAAATCAACAGGAAATGATTTAATATAAAATATTCAAATTTCTCAGTATAGGACTTTCACAGAAAACAAAGAAAGGGACAACAATGAAAATGAATTTTCTTAAAAAATAACATTTCCTTTATTTTGTGCCTGCTACTCAAACCTCAAAAACAAATCTGTACAAAACTAGGAACACAGAAAAGGACCAGAAAGGATGTGATACTGCAAAGTCTTAGGACTAAACTTCCACCCTCATCAAGACCTTCACTACAGAGTTGAGGGTTTCCAGGTCAACTGAACAAAGTGAGCGGTCTCTGATCATCACCCCTGCTTCACCAAAGATGGCCCAGGTCACTCACTGTGAAACTTATCAGAATAGACCTGGACAGAGATTGAGCTTCCCTGATAGCTGCCCCACTTCTTCTTTTTTATCTCATCCCAGAAGGATTTGGTGAACTTCAAAACCTGATTGGCTTGCTCGCTCCAGTCTCAAGCTGCACCTCACTTCTTTGCCCGTTTTTTAATTTTTTTCTTTTTGTTTTTTTTTTTGCTTGCTGATTTACTTCCTTATATATTCTGGATATTAGAACTTTGTCAGATATATAGTTTGCAAATATTTTCTCTCATTCTGTAGGTTGTCTGTTCTGTCGATAGTTTCTTTTGCTGTGCAGAAGCTCCTTAGTTTAATTAGGTCCCACTTACCATTTTGTGTTTTTGTTGCAGTTGCTTTTGGGGACTTAGCCAAAAGTTCTTTGTCAAGGCTGATGTTGAGAAGAGTGTTTTCTAGGTTTTCCCCACGGATCTTTAGAGTTTGAGGTCCTACATTTAAATCTTTAATACATCTTGAGTTTATTTTTGTATAGGGTGAAATGTAAGGGTCCAGTTTCATTCTTCTGCACACGACTAGCCAGTTATCCCAACACCATTTATTGAATAGGGAGTCCTTTCTCCATCGCTTGTTTTTTGTCAGCTTTGAGGAAGACCAGATGGTTGTAGGTGCATGGCTTTATTTCTGAGTTTTCTATTATGTTCCATCAGTCTCTATATCTGTTTCTGTAACAGTATCATGCTGTTTTGGTTACAGTAGCATTGTAGTATATGGCTTAAATTTGGGTAGTGTGATGCCTCTGGCTTTGTTCTTTTAGCTTAGGATTGCTTAGGCTATTCAGGCTCTTTTCTGATTTATATGAATTTTGAAATAGATTTTTCTAATTCTGTGAAGAATGACATTGGTAGTTTGATATGAATAGTATTGAATCTGTAAATTGCTCTGGGCAGTATGGCCATTTTAATGATATTGATTCTTCCTATGCACAAGCATGGAATGTTTCTCCATTTATTTGCGTCATCTCTGATTTCTTTCAGCAGTGTTTTGTAGTTCTCCTTTTAGAGATCTTTTATCTCCTTGTTTAACTGTATTCCTAGGTATTTCATTTTGTGGCTATTTTAAATGGCATTGTGTTCTTTACTTGATACTCAGCCTGGACATTATTGGTGTATAGAAATGCTACTGATTTTTGTACATTGATTTTTATATCCTGAAACCTTGCTAAAATCATGTATCAGTTCTAGTAGCATTTTGGCAGAGTTTAGGGTTTTGTAAATATAGACTTCTCAGTGCAGAGAAAGAGTTTGACTTCTTCTTTCTCTACATGGATGCCTTTTATTTCTTTCTCTTGCCTGATTGCCCTGGCTGGGACTTCAAGTACTGTGTTGAATAGGCATGATAAGAGTTGGCATCCTTGCCTTGTTCCAGTTCTCAAAAGGATTGCTACTGGCTTTTGCCCATTCAGTATAATGTTGGTTGTGGGTTTGTCATAGATGGCTCTTATTATTTTGAGGTATGTTCCTTCGATGCCTAGTCTTTTGAGGGTTTTTATCGTGAAGGAATGTTGGATTTTATTGAAAGCTTTTTCTGCATCTATTGAGATGATCACATGGTTTTTGAACCAGCCTGCATCCCAGGAAAAAAGCGTACTTGATCTTGGTGGATTAACTTTTGATGTGCTGTTGGATTCAGTTTGCTAGTATTTCGTTGAGGGTTTTTATGTCTATGTTCATTAGGGATATTGGCTTGAAGTTTTATTTTCTTGTTGTGTCTCTACCAGATTTTGGTATTAGGCTGATGATGGCTTCATAGAATGAGTTAGGAAGGGGTCCCTCTTCCTCTATTTTTTTTTTGGGAATCAGTAGGATTGGTACCAGTTTCTCTTTACATGTCTGGTAGAATTCAGCTGTGAATCCATCTGATACAGGGTGCTTTTTTGGTTGGTAGTTTTTTTTCATTATTATTACTGATTCCATTTCAGATCTTAATACTCTGACCTTATAGTTCTTAGCAGAGGTCTGGCTTCATAGAAATGTGTTCAGCCTGTATTTAATAGCTATTTTAACCTAGATAGGCAAATTCATCTTTTAAATAGTATTATGAGAGCAATTATAAGGCTACAGGTGCATTGATTCATTCAGTAGTAGTCATTAAAGGTCAATCCTATGGTAGAATTTTAGTAACCTCTAAAAAGGATTAAAAAATGTTATATGACATGTAATTCTTTCTTCCAAAAAGTTAACAAGCTACTTGGGCAGCCAAATAATATATATACTGAACAGAAAGCTAATAATTTATTTAATTATCTCAAGATGATAGATACTGATTTAATTTAATGCTTTCTCTGTACAAGTTTCTGTGCCAAATGCATGGTATGTCCTATATTTTTAAATTATAACCTGCAGAGCATGTGTTATTCCAATTTTTAAAATGAGAAAATAAGACTCAGGGAAGTTAGGTGACCTGCCCTAACTTCATCATATAGATGGTAAGTAGCAAAAGCAGATTCAAACACAAGTCTGTTCTTCCACAGAAGATTTGCTTTTTACTCCTTGCTATGGGTGTTGTCTCTTGTTACCCACAAATCACTTGTATTTCCAAGCCTAAAACTCACTATGTGCACTCAAAATAAGTTCTGAGAAAGAACATGGTGGTATGAACAAAGACAAGGATAGCAGATTGCTTTCAACTTTCATGGTAACTCTGATTAATTTATTATAGCCAACTAAACACTATCTTACGAGGAATTATGTGACTTGAAACAACTATAAATGTATTCTGATGCTGCATTTAGGCTCAGTGGGAAAGAACGAGAACTCGACATGGTTATTGGAAATATTTAAATATGTTTAGAATAACTTGGGTATGTGATTCTACTGCTTAACTAAATTTTATAAAATTTAACAGATAAGAAAATTCAATGAAAATTATAATTCACATGGAAATATATTCAAAATATACAACACTCACTTGATTTTGAAGATTAGCACATATGAAAAATAATATATCTCAATAATTATGTTGATTACATGTTGAATATCTTGGACATTGAGTTAAGTCAAATATATTATTCAGATTAATTTCAACTGTTTCTTTATATACTTTATGAATGCGGTTGCTAGAAAATTTTAGCTTGAGTCCACATTTCCATTCCTTTGAGTCTACATTTAGATTAAGTCTACATTTCCATTCCTGTAGCCATCAGACTAAACACTACAGAAGATGACAGGGACAAGGAAATCTAGGGTAACAGTGAAGTCAGTATTGACATAATTGAACATCCATATGCTTATTCTTCTAGGTCGGTGTTTGTTAGTCTTTTTTATCATCACCTGTAAAATGCCTTTTTAGACATGTTTTTCTCTAATCACTCCTGACATGAAACTTCAACACCAAACATACACTGTATATCTACTTGGGCACTTATTCTAATGTCTAAGATGTTTTTACGCATCTGAGTATTGAACAGCTTGCCCTTTGGGGATGATATTTTTACCAATGGGAATACGTTTTGGGTGAATTGGGAAGGGTTAAGTGACGAAGCCCAGTGAGGTAAGAATGTACCTTCAGACACCGTAAGACTATGGAAAATAAAGGGTCATGAATTAAGAGGAAGAGAAGTAAGTTGAAGAATAAAGAGGTAGAGGTACCATAATGAGAATTTGATTTAGGGTATGAATCTATGATTAGCACCTACAATTATCCAACATATTTTGTCCATAAATTTGGACTATGCATTTTTCTAGACAGATGTTGGGGCAGCACCTAATTTACATTAATGTCAATTATAGAATGACTACATATCATAAATGCAAGAGATGTTTTGTACATCACTATTCTCTCATAGCAATATGTGCTAATGCTATATTTGAGATAAAATGAGGAAGTGAACAAATAAAGCCTCCATCCTTATGGACCCCTCTGTGATTTCTGCCTTCGTCTTCTTTCCACTACTCGTGTACCTATATTAAAAGGTAAGAGGACAATTGACCCTAAAGAAATATGTATAGCAAGAAAAAGGTCAATAAGTATTTTCTATAAATGGGCATTTATGTAAATACAGTGTATTTCCAGTAATCCATTTCATAATGTAATTTAATATAATCTATTTTATGGGACAAAAATGCCACCCCTTAGATATTGTCAGGTAGTAACTTTATTAAAACATGTAGAGTATAAGTTTGTGACTTGAAACATGTTATGAGATAATGATGTAATGATAAGAGAGGAAAATCTGCACTGAGTCTTGGAGATAAAGAGGGACGATAATTAATTTCCAGGTTTTTGCTATTACTGTCCAAGGGAACAGGTACTCCAAACAGCAGACAAAATAATCAGGTTTTCTTGACAGATCTATCCTTCTAGTGTAGATGAGTATCACAGCTTTATAACAATTAACTGGCATCATTTAAACTTATTTTATTCTGACTCAAGCAAATTTCTGATTTAAGTTTAGCTTCACAAATAGGCCCTTCTAATGCGCAATACTCACTAGCTGACCAGCTGTTTTTAGTTTTCCTACTAGTTGGTCGTGATTATTTTTCACTGAAGACTTATTAGCTGGCATACTAGATTTTAAATAAGTCCACTGCATGTACTTATAGTATGTTACAAATCTAAACCTATAAATTCCTCTCACTCCCCACCTGCTTCTTTATTTCCTATCTAAATGAATAGCCTCATTATCGTTCCATATAACCTAAACCCAAAGCTGGGAAGTTATCTGAAAATTCTTGCTCTCCTTGGTCCTTCCATTAGCCTGTCAGTTCTTCTATGTAATATTTTTTTCATCACCGTTGCTAGTATCTTAGTCCCTTATAAATTCTCCCCAACTTCTAAAAAATTCTCTCTACCACTCACCGTTCTTTCAAATCAATTATTGCTCTAAACAGGACTGTTTCTGTCATGACTGACATAGCTAAAATAGCTAAACCAAAAAAGGAAATTTATTGGCTCAAAAAAATCTAAGGATGGTAAGTGCTGTTCTAGCCTTAGGTGCAACTAGATCTACAGACTCAAAGCCACTATTAGGTTTCTCTTTCCATTCCTCACTTCTGGCTTGTCAGTGTATTGGCCCTATTCTCTAAGAATTTCTTTTTTTTTTTTTTTGAGATGGAGTCTCTCTCCGTCACCCAGGCTGGAGTGCAGTAGCGTGATCTCGGCTCACTGCAACCTCTGCCCTCCGGGTTCAAGCAATTCTCCTGCCTCAGCCTCCCAAGTACCTGGGGTTACAGGCATGTGCCACCACGCCCAGCTAATTTTCTTGTATTTTTAGTAGAGACAGGGTTTCACTTTGTTGGTCAGGCTGGTCTCAAACTCCTGACCTCAAGTGATTCACCAGCCTCAGCATCCCAAAGTGCTGGAATTACAGGCGTGAGACACTGCACCCGGCCTCTCACAGAATTTCTATATGCAATATTGGATATGATAGATAAAGAGATGCACTGAGAACATTCCTTTTCTATAAAATACTTACTGCCCAGGAGAGGGGAATTCAGCCACCCAATAGCCTCCAGCTGTGAGCTCCTTTATAGTCTGGCTCAGCTTCAGGGACTCCGCGCCCCCCACCACCACCACTCGAGGTCACACTTTCCCCAGAGTAGCATGCATACAGTGACTAACTGCAGTGGCCCAGCCACTTTAGGTACATGCGGACACTCATGGGCTCTGTTCACTCCAGAACTCCCTGCCAGGTTGCCTGAGGCTTTGTTAGACCTGTATCACAATTCAGCTTCCCCCTCTGCCCAATCATGCATATTTATTCATTTTATAGGGGTTGATCCCTAATAAGTATCTATACCCCAATCTCCAACTCAGTGTCTGCATCCAGGAAATCCAGTGAGTTACACGTCCAAAGTGGCTAGGGCTTCACAGAACCCCAGCTCCACAATCCCAGAATCAGTGGTCAGCCTTCCTCTTCTAGCTCTGACTAAAACATGGATTCTGATTGACCCTATTTGGCTCACATTTAATTCCCTGAACTAATTCCTCAGGCCATGGAGTCAAGGGCTGTGTTTGATAGCCCCACCAGGACCACACAGAGTGAAGGAAAAAAGTTCTCCAAAGGAAAGAAAAGATGGTCCCCTATAATCTTCCATGCAGCCAACTAAGGGCTCCTTCTAAAATATAAATCTGAATATGTATGTTTGCTTAAACATCAACTTTCCCCATTGCCTATGACAGAATTTTACTGTAAAACATTTGTCATAACATAAAACATTTTAAAAGGCACGGATTCAGCACAACATCCCTCATTTTTGTGGAATGTATTAGGAAGGCTTTTTGCCTCAAATGAGGGATTGGTTTTTGCCTAAAAAGATATCTAGAGCAATGCAGTTGTTGCCTTTGGGTCTCCTGCCTCAGTGTGGTAGGGCCAGTGAACGTTTTAGTATTTGTCATGGCTTTTGATTCACGGTTGCAACATTGCTGCCAGGGCAGTAGCCATCATGACCTCATTCAAGGTAGGACCAAGCAAGCAGGTAGGGGTCATATCAAAGCTTTTCTAAAACCACCCTCACCAGCTTTCCACTAACAGGTTAAGAACCAGAAATGAGTCCCATGAAAATTGCTAGCTTCAAGGGAATTGAGAAAGTAAGACTGTCACAGGAATCATCAAAGGAGAAGTAGTTGGAATTTAATCTAGATAAGAGACAACATGATATGAGGGTATTAAAGACAATGAAAATAATTGTAGAATTGTAGTTTCTAGCAGGCTAAGGATTCTCTGGAGTCAGGGTAACAGATGGAGGAAAGTAGAATGATAGGAGTTGGTGAGCAGAGAGTGGAAAACTTAAAATTGTGACTGACTGGAGTTAGTGGAAGTCATTGATAATAACAGGATATAGGATAGAAACAAGTTTCAGGGGCTAAGTGGAGGGATAAATAGAGTCAAAAATCAACGGAGGAAAGGATGACAAGAAACAGACAAGGACATATGCCTGTCTTAACAGTTTTTACAAGTGCCTATCACAGAGTAGATACTGGACAAATGAATGATAAACTGAATTATTTCCCAGGCAATATTTACCTACAATCTTGATGTCTCTTCTGACAACTAGACCCTCTTGTCAAATACCTTTCTCTTCTCCAATGTCCTGCAGGTGCCTAATCTCAACAAGCTCAAGGTCGAATCACGATCCCTCAGTTTTGAGTACCTTTTCAGGGTCTAGTGTCAAAATTTTTAGACAAATGCATGGATGGTTAAAATAGCAATACAAAATGTGTCACTAAAACAAGAGACAAAATTTATTGATAATACACTACGGGCCAGTACTGTGAGAACGTACCATGTGCTTGCATGGATTATCTCTTTTACTAATCAGAACCTATGAAGTAGGTACTGTTACTACACCCAGTTTGTGTATGAGAAAATTAAAACTTACAGAAATTAAGTCATTTACCCAAGGATCACAGCTACTAAGTGAAGAACCCAGGACACTAACTGTGTCTGTCTGACTCCATATTCTTAATGACTGTGGAGCTAACAAATTAATTGCCTTTTTCAAGTTTGGGGGCTGGGCGCAGTGGCACATGCGTGGTAATCCCTGCTGTTTGGGAGGCTGAGGTGGGCAGATCGCTTGAGCCCAGGAATTCAAGACCAGTCTGGGCAACATAGCAAAACCCTATCTCCACAAAGAATACAAAAATTAGCTGGGCGTGATGGCAAGCTTGTAGTCCCAGCTACATGGGAGGCTGAGGTGGGAGGATTGCTTGAGCGTGGGAGAGCAAGGCTGCAGTGAGTCGAGATCATGCCACCGCACTCCAGCCTGGGTGACAGAGTGAGACCCTATCTCAAAAAAAAAAAAAGAAAAAGTTTGAGCCTATTTCAAAATATTGCTAAAATATGCATTCTTATTTTCTTGCAAATTATTAGACCTTCTTTGATAAGGAATTTTAATTAATCAAGGGGTGGAGTAATAGAGGACAGTTCAGTAGTTCTCATTCCTGCAGCCTCTGTTCTCTGCTGTGACCAAAAAGCCTTTACTACAGGCCTTTACTGGTAAACTCATAATAGTTATGTACATTAATCATACGAATTATCTATTTTGAGACAGAGTTTTAAATAATTGGACAATCTTAAAATCTGGTCCACAGATCAAGCAAATAGTGTTAGTAGTTTTTTATGTAGTAAATACTTTTCAAGAACAAGTTTATTCCATATTAAATATGTTTTACTCAAAGGTTGAAGCAACTGTGACAGAGTGCACAAAAGGTTTCTTAAATATTATACAAATGAAAACACTTCTTTTGTTCCTATATGAAATACATGGAGAAAAGTTTGTTTTCTTGGCAGTTGGGAATGAGGGGTAGAAGGTGCTGAATTTCTTGGCAGCATTCCTTATAAACAATTAATGGTCCCTGAACTGCTTTCTAAAGAAATGGGTATGCTGAGCTGTGTAGTGCTGGAGTCTACAGACTTTTTGTTTGTTTGTTTTGGAAAAAAAAAAAAAAAAAGATGAGAAACAAGGAACTTGGGCAGAGGATTGAGAATTTTAAAAACAAAGATTGTGTTTTTCTATGTGATGTATTACATAAATTCCCTCTGCAGAAAAGAGTTAACATAGCAGGCCTGGCTTCCAACCTTTAAAAGCGCTGCTTACAAGACTGGCCCTTGGTCTTTGGGAACTTGGATTTCAGGAGGACTCCCACCATTCCCAGAACTGACAGAAGTGTCTCACTATGACTAACCTGTGCAAACACTATGGTTTATGCTTTAAACCCTCTTTCCTTCTGGAATTCCAGAATTCAGGTGCCAGGCAGCGGGCACCTGTATGATCAGCCCCAGTAAAATGCCCTAGGCACTGAGTTTTTTGTTTGTTTGTTTGTTTGTTTTTGAGACAGAGTCTCGCTCTGTCGCCCAGGCTGGAGTGCAGTTGTGCGATCTCAGCTCACTGCAACCTCCAATCCTCCGGGTTCAAGCAATTTTTCTGCCTCAGCCTTCCAAGTAGAGTAGCTGGGACTACAGGTGTGTGCCACCATGCCTGGCTAATGTTCGTATTTTTAGTAGAGAACGGGTTTCACCACATTGGCCAGGCTGGTCTGGAACTCCTGACCTCGTGATCTGCCCGCCTAGGCCTCCCAAAGTGCTGGGATTACAGGCGTGAGCCACTGGCTCCTGACCGGCACTGAGTTTCTAATAAGCTTCCTTGGTTGGCAATAGCCAAAAGTGTGTCCTCAGAACTTGCTGGAGGAATTTAGTGCATCCTGTGACTCCTCTGGGAGAGGATTCTTGGAAGCTTATACCTAATTTCCCCAAGACTTCACTCCATGTGCATTTTCTCTTTGCTGATTGTGCTTTTTTGCCCTTTGTGTAATGAACTAGAGCCACAAATACAATTATATGCTGAATTCTATGTCCTAGCATATCCCCAAACCTGGGGATGATCTTTGGGACCTTCAATACAGCACCTTACTATTACAAAAAATATTCACTTTATCACACATCTATTGAGTTTTTACTGTGCCTAAGTATTTTTTAAGCATTGAGAGTATAATAACAAATAAGGTACAGCCGCTATTAAGAAGCCTAGTGCCTAGTGGAGCGGTTCTCATTCAAGGCTGATTTTTAGGAACAATTGGCAGTGTCTGGAGACATTTTTGTCACCACTGGGGCAATACTACTAGCATCAAGTGGGTAGAAGTCTGGGATGTTGCTAAACATCCTACCATATAAACTCTCTCTCCTTTTTATTGGGAGAGAGTTTTGAGAACACCTCTCTCCAAGTAAAGTATTATTTAGCCTAAAGTTAATAGTGCTGAGGTTGAGAAACTTTGATCTAGTGGAAGAAACATAGATATAAACAAATAATTTTAATACAATGTAGAAACTATTCATTATCTATCTCCCCTTCAGTGATCATGCTTTCTCTCCTACCTTTACCATACACTTCCCAAAACTAAGGCCCCCCCAACCTGTGCCTTTTCACTTGCTTTCACCATCATGACTGCATATTTTCCATGATGAGGTTAAATTCCATAGTCAACTACTATAATCATTACATCATGCAGGGATTCAAGAATGTTTCAACATATGCAAATCAATCAATGTGATATATATTATATCAACATAATGAAGGACAGAAACCACATGGTGATTTCAATTGATGCTGAAAAACCAGTTGATAAAATTCAACATCCTTCATGATAAAAGCCATAAAAATGGGTATAGAATAAACATACCTCAATGTAATAAATGCTTTTTTTTCAGACCCACAGCTAGTATCATGCTGAATGGGGAAAAACTGAAAGCCTTTCCTCTAAGATCTGAAATACAACAAGGATGCCCACTCTCATCACCATTATTCAACATAGTACTAACAATGATCAACAGTGTTAACACTGTTAACCAACATACCAAAATCAGTAGCATTTCTATATGTCAACAATGAACAATCTGAATAAGAAATCAAAAAGATAATCCCATTCACAATAGACACACATAAATACATAGGTATTCACCAAAGAAGTGAAAGATCTCTTTCATGAAACTATAAAACACACATGAATAAAATTGAAGAAAACATGAAAAGGTATTCCATGTTCAAGGATTGGAAGAATCAGTATTGACTGATTTGCATTTCTCTAATGCTTAGTGATGTTGAGCTTTTTTTCATGTTTGTTGGCCACTTGTATGTATTCTTTTGAGAAGTGTCTCTTCTTGTCCTTTGCCAACTTTTTAATGGGGCGGTTTGTTTTTTCCTTGTTGTTTAAGTTCCTTGTAGACTCTGGATATTAGACCTTCGTCAAAGGGATAGATGCTAAAATTTTCTCCTATTTTGTAGGTTGTTCACTCTGATTATTGTTTCTTTTTCTGTGTAGAGCTTTTTAGTTTAAGTAGATCCCATCTGCCAAATTTTGCTTTTGTTGCAGTTGCTTTTGGCATTTTCATCATGAAATCTTTGCCTATGCCTACATCCTGAATGGTATTGCCTCGATTTTCTTCTAGAGTTTTTATAGTTTTGAATTTTATGTTTAAGTATTTTATTCATCTTGAGTTGATTTTTGTAAGGAAGGGGTCCAGTTTCAATTTTCTGCATATGGCTAGCCAGCACTCCTAGCACCATTTATTAAACAGAGTCACTTCCTCGTTGATTGTTTTTGTCAAGTTTGCCAAAGACCAGATGGTTGTAGGTATGCAGTCTTATTTCTGAGTTCTCTATTCTGTTATATTGGTCTGTGTATCTGTTCTAGTACCAGTACCATGCTTTTTTCGTTACTGTAAACTTGTAGTATAGTTTGAAGTCAGGTAGCGTGATGCCTCCAGATTTGTTCTCTTTGCTTAGGATTGTCTTGGCTATTCAGGCTCTTTTTTAGTTCCATATAGATTTTTAAATAGTTTTTTTTTTAATTCTGTGAAGAATGTCAATGGTAGTTTAATGGGAATAGCATTGAATGTATAAATTGCTTAGGGTAGTATGGTCATTTTCACAATGTTGTTTCTTCCTATCCATGAGCATGGAATGTTTCTCTATTTGTTTGTGTCTGTTCTGATTTCTCTGAGCAGTGCTTTGTAGTTCTCCTTGAAGAGGTCCTTCATTTCCCTTGTTATCTGTATTAATACCTAGGTATTCTTTTTGTGGCAATTGTGAATGAGAGTTCATTCATGGTTTGGCTCTTGGCTTGCCTGTTGTTGGTGTATACGAATGCTAGCTATTTTTGAACATTGATTTTATATTCTGAGATTTAAGCTTATCAGCTTAAGAAGCTTTTGGGGTAAGACAATGGGGTTTTCTAGATATAGGATCATGTCATCTGCAAATAAAGACAATCTGACTTCCTCTCTCTCTTTTTTTTTTTTTTTTTGAGGCAGAGTCTCACTCTGTCACCCAGGCTGGAGTGCGGTGGCACGATCTCGGCTCATTGCAAGCTCCGCCTCCTGGGTTCATGCCATTCTCTTGCCTCAGCCTTCTGAGTAGCTGAGACTACAGGTGCCCGCCACCACGCCCAGCTATTTTTTTTTTTTTGTATTTTTAGTAGAGACAGGGTTTCATTGTGTTAGCCAGGATGGTCTCAATCTCCTGATCTCATGATCCGCCCGCCTTGGCCTCCCAAAATGCTGGGATTACAGGCTTGAGCCACCATGCCCAGCCAACTTCTTCTCTTTCTGTCTGAATATGCTTTATTTCTTTCTCTTGCCTGATTGCCCTGGCCAGAATTTCCAACACTATGTTGAATAGGAGTAGTGAGAGAGGGCAACCTTGCTGTATGCCAGTTTTCAAGGGAATGCTTCCAGCTTTTGCCCATTCAGTATGATATTGGCGTGGGTTTGTCATAGATAGCTCTTACTATTTTGAGGTGTGTTCCTTCAATACCTAGCTTATTGAGAATTTTTAACATGAAAGATGTTGAATTTTATTGAAGGCCTTTTCTGCCTCTATTGAGATAATCATGTGGTTTTTGTCTTTAGTTCTCTTTATGTGATGAATCACATTTATTGATTTGCATATGTTGAACCAACTTTGCATCCCAGGAATGAAGTCAACTTGATAGTGGTGAATAAGCTTTTGATGTGCTGCTGGATTTAATTTCCCAGTATTTTACTGAGGATTTTTGCATCAATGTTCATCAAGGATATTGCCCTGAAGTTTTTGTTGTTGTTGTTGTATCTCTGCCAGGTTTTGGTATAAGGATGATGCTGGCCTTATTTAATGAGTTAGGGAGAAGTCACTCCTTTTCAGTTTTTTTGGAATAGTTTCAATAGAAATGGTACCAACTTTGTACCTCTGGTAGAATTCAGCTGTTAATTCATTTGCTTCTGGGCTTTTTTCAGTTGGTAGGCTATTTGTTACTGCCTCAGTTTCAGAACTCATTATTGGTCTATTCAGGGAATCAGTTTCTTCCAAGTTCAGTCTTGGGACAGTGTATGTGTTCAGGAATTTATTTATTTCTTCTAGATTTTCTAGTTTATGTGCATAGAGGCGTTTATAGTATTCGCTGAAGGTTGTTTGTATTTCTGTGGGGTCAGTGGTAATATCCCCCTTATCATTTCTTGTTGTGTTTATTTGATTCTTCTCTCTTTTCTTCTTTATCAGTCTAGATAGTGGACTATTGATTTTATCAATTTTTTCAAAAGCCAGCTCCTGAATTTATTGATTTTCTTTTCATAAGTGTTTTTTTTTTTGTATCTCTGTCTCCTTCAGTTCAACTCTGATCTTAGTTATTTCTTGTCTTCTCTGAGCTTTGGTATTTGTTTGCTCTTGGTTCTCTAGTTCTTTTAGTTGAGATGTTAGGTGGTTAATTTGAGATTTTTCTGGCTTTTTGATGTGGGCATTTAGTGCTATAAATTTCCCTCTTAACACTGCTTTAGCTGTATCCCAGAGATTCTTGTACATTCTATCTTTGTTCTCATTAGTTTCAAAGAACTTCTTGATTTCTGCCTTAATTTCATTCTTTACCCAACAGTCATGCAGGAACAGGTTGTTCAATTTCCATATAGTTGTATGGTTTGAGTGAGTTTCTTAATCTTGAGTTCTAATTTAATTGTGCTGTTATCTGAGAGACTGTTATGATTTCAATTCTTTCACATTGGCTGAGGAGTGTTTTACTTCTGATTATGTGATCAATTTTAGAGTAAGTGCTGTGTGGCAATGAGAAGAATGCATATTTTGTTGAATTTGGGTGGACAGTTCTGTAGATATCTATCAGGCCCACTTGATCCAGAGCTGATTTCAGGTCCTGTATAATTCACATCTATTAACTGTGTTGTTTTCTCATAACTCTGCTAGTCTATAAAGAAAAAAAAAAAAAGGTGACAAGGGAAAAACTGGTAGAAGGGGTAAGAAGCTAAAAGCAGTGCTTAGAAATGAAGTGTGGGAACTGACTTATGGATGAATTTTTTTTTTCATTCTCAATGTCCACTTTTTTGTTTATTAATATTTTGTTTTGGCAGAAGGTAGACCAGCACAGGTTCAAAGTATGTGAGACAGTTTTGTTTATTGTTTGTCATATTCTATTTTTAATTTGATAACCATTTTTGGAGAAAATTATCTTTTTTTATGTATTTTTATTTTTTTATTATTACACTTTAGGTTTTAGGGTACATGTGCACAATATGCAGGTTTGTTACATATGTATCCATGTGCCATGTTGGTGTGCTGCACCCATTAACTCATCATTTAGCATTAGGTATATCTCCTAATTCTGTCCCTCCCCCCTCCCCCCACCCCACAACAGTCCCTGGAGTGTGATGTTCCCCTTCCTGTGTCCATGAGTTCTCATTGTTCAATTCCCACCTATGAGTGAGAACATGCGGTGTTTGGTTTTTTGTCCTTGCAATAGTTTACTGAGAATGATGTTTTCCAGTTTCATCCCTGTCCCTACAAAGGACATGAACTCATCATTTTTTATGGCTGTATAGTATTCCATGGTGTATATGTGCCACATTTGCTTAATCCAGTCTATCGTTGTTGGACATTTGGGTTGGTTCCAAGTCTTTGCTGTTGTGAATAGTGCCACAATAAACATACGTGTGCATGTGTCTTTATAGCAGCATGATTTACAGTCCTTTGGGTATATACCCAGTAATGGGATGGCTGGGTCAAATGGTATTTCTAGTTCTAGATCCCTGAGGAATCGCCACACTGACTTCCACAATGGTTGAACTAGTTTACAGTCCCACCAACAGTGTCAAAGTGTTCCTATTTCTCCACATCCTCTCCAACACCTGTTGTTTCCTGACTTTTTAATGATGGCCATTCTAACTGGTGTGAGATGGTATCTCACTGTGGTTTTGATTTGCATTTCTCTGATGGCCAGTGATGATGAGCATTTTTGCATGTGTTTTTTGGCTGCATAGATGTCTTCTTTTGAGAAGTGTCTGTTCATGTCCTTCGCCCACTTGTTGATGGGGTTGTTTGTTTTTTTCTTGTAAATTTGTTTGAGTTCATTGTAGATTCTGGATATTAGCCTTTGTCAGATGAGTAGGTTGCAAAAATTTTCTCCCATTCTGTAGGTTGCCTGTTCACTCTGATGGTAGTTTCTTTTGCTGTGCAGAAGCTCTTTAGTTTAATTAGATCCCATTTGTCAATTTTGGCTTTTGTTGCCATTGCTTTTGGTGTTTTAGACATGAAGTCCTTGCCCACGCCTATGTCCTAAATGGTATTGCCTATGGACGGATTTTAATAGGAATATCCCTTTTTCCATCAAAATGGATCCTAGGAAGCCAGCCAAAGTATGCCCTATGTGGTAAACCAGTTTATCAGACTAAGGGGAGTACAGACACTCAGCATGGAATATTTCATAAGTGTAAGAGAGTCTGGACTTGGAGCAGTGGGTAGTGCGGTGGTAGTAAGGGAAATGTGGTGGAAATGAGCCAGAAGAGTGAATTACACGCTTATTTGAATTGAAGCTGCTCCTGGCAAACTATAAATTATGAGAGTCATTTATAAGAGAGTCCATAATTGCTAGAGGAATTTCTGTGTTAATCATCAGGAGACAGATCCAATAAGAAAAAACAAAATGATGCCAGCTTAGGAAAGGTTCCCCCTCCCTTTCCAAATCAATTATTGGCTATTCTGTTATGATTAAGGAATGATAGAAACTTAATTAGCTATTTTTCCATTGAAGAAAATCATATTGCTTTGATTCAAACACACCCACACAAGCTATTCAGATAGTCTATAGCTACAATGCAGATTTTAAATAATTCCAAAGCTGGTCCCTGTGGTTTAAATAAAATGACAATATAAAATGTAATTTAGCTTAAGAACTTTAATTCTGCTTTAATACAAAATATCTCTTTTGCTCCACAGTTGCTATATTAGACTAAACATTTTCATAGAAGAATATCAGTGAAGATTAGTTGTGTTTAGAACAAGCATGGGCTTACCTGAATCATACCAATACAAAGAATAACAAACATCATCCAGATGGAAAACTAATCATAAATTCTAAAGTGTAATCAGTTGTTAGACACGTTGATTTTCTCTTCTTCCTAGTGCAGTAGACTATTTTGTCAGTCTTATTTGCTGTAACTTGAAAGTTTAAAATATTTATTTTAAAAATTTTTGCTTATCAAATAGTATCTCAAAGAGCAGAGAAACCCATGGTAAGTCATAGTAGTCTGAGATGATATTTATTTTGAATATTCACACAGCAAAAGTAAGCCTGAGTTTGGGCTTTCTTTTTTTCCTGTTTGCCATCCATTGCAATTGAATTGCCTACGTTAGCTACTAGCCTTTCAATAATTTTATTGGCCCCTTTTATTATTCTTAACTTTTCTATTTTCCTGGTTTAAATTTCAAATTTCTATATTTTTCTTCAATCTACCTTAATGCTGTTTTTACACATTCAGGTCAGTAACTCCATTTTAGTAAGCACCATGGGGAAATTCTGAGTTTATTTTAATGAGCATCTCGCCCCAGTAATTTCATATTCTAAAAGAAATAAGTCATGGCGACTTAAATGACTAGAAAGCAAAGATAGGCATAGATGATCGTGGGGAGAAGTGGTATACATTAACAGCCATGAGAATTTAGAAAATAGAAATGTCAGTCCTAGATAAAGTAGGCATCACAGAGAAATTAGTATTTGGGATGAATCTTGAAGGATAGGTAAGGTTTGTATATGCTGGGATAGCAAAATGGGCAGATATAATTATAGGAGATAACCAAGTTTAGTAACTGAGAGCAATTTGTATTTTTCCTCTGTTTCAAGCTACAGCTATCTCCTACACGTGGTGTGGTTTATTCAATATTGAGTTTGATACCCAGGAATGCCTTATGGGTGATGGCACATGTAGCAATGAACTACCAGGAGCTCTTCCAGCAATACTGACACAGATATACATCTTCATCTTGGTTGACCTCTCGGATGGGGACAAATTAATATATGACAATGAATGACCTGTGCAGCATGACTTCTCCAGAAACAAAAGGGACATACCTTGTATTTTATTTTAAAAAGTATTGAAAAATGAGAAGTTACTCTCTTTTGGTCATAGAAATATCTTCTAAACTTTTCTTAGCCTTCTCAGTAGCATGCAGTAGTTGCTGGAGACAGCAGTGTTAGAAAGATAGAAAGGAAATGATAAACAGAAAGAAAAGATAAAATCCCTATTTTTAATGATGTTAAGGTAGCAAACAGGTTATGTCAACCCATAGCTATGTAAAATAGTCCTATGAATCTTAGAATCTGGTTTTTTTGTTCCCATTATTCACCAATAAAATGTAAATAAAAATATTTCTATAATTCTTCCTAACCATGATATGACACCCAGAAGGCCTAAAAAAATGATTAACACATTTGACTATATGAAACTATATAACTTTATATAAGAAGACATTATGGACAAAGTTAAAAGACCCTGTGAACTGCCAGAAAATATTTTCAACATATATATGGCAAAGATAAGTATCACTTTATGTAGAAAGTTCTTACAAATTGATTTAAAAAAAAATCATTAAGAATATGAAACTAGGGCTGGGAGTGGTGGCTCTCGCCTGTAATCCCAGCACTTTGGGAGGCTGAGGCAGTCGGATCACAAGGTCAGGAGATCGAGACCATTCTGGCCAACAAGGTGAAACCCCATCTCTACTAAAAATACAAAGAATTAGCTGGGTGTGGTGGCACATGCCTGTAGTCCTAGCTACTCAGGATGCTGAGGCAGGATAATCACTTGAACCCGGGAGGCAGAGGTTGTAGTGAGCCGAGATCATACCACTGCACTTCAGTCTGGGCAACAGAGCAACACTCCATTTCAAAAAAAAAAAAAAAAAAAAAAAAGAATATGAAACTATTCCCAACCTCTCTAATAATTCTAACTAAAAAAAAAGAAATTAATTTTACCTATAAGACAGACTAAGGTTAAGAAGAGTAATAATATCCGAGTTAGTATGAGGATATCAGCAAAGTCATGCATTCTTATGAAAATGTAAATTGCTACATATCAGTAAGCTATTTAGCAGTATTTCTCAAAACAAATTTGCATATTACAATAGCGTGACTATAGTTAACAATAATCTATTGTATATTTTTAAGCAAAAGAGTGGAATTGGAATGTTTCTGACACAAATAAATGGTAAATGCTTAAGGTGATAGATGCCCTTTTATGCATCTATATGCATCAATTATGAATATATACATATATATGCAACTATAATGTACCCATAATTAAAAATAAAAATTAATAATGAGTACACATTCACTTTTAGCCAGTTATTCTACTTCTATGAATTTAT
The DNA here is from genome assembly GCF_009828535.3 of Hylobates moloch. Classification (NCBI taxonomy): domain Eukaryota; kingdom Metazoa; phylum Chordata; class Mammalia; order Primates; family Hylobatidae; genus Hylobates; species Hylobates moloch. The sequence continues at coordinate 27,751,307 of NW_026652277.1, read as the reverse complement.
TATATAGTGATGCAGAAACATGAAACATACATGCATAATCACCTTAATAGTGTTTTTCATTGCAAAAAAATTAGAAACAACCCAGACATTTGTCCTTAGGAATTAAGTAAACTGCCACATATTTTTATAAGCATGTATTAATTTTGTAATCTCAGAAAAAACTTCAAGCAGGGGGAAGAAAAGGAAGAGGAGAACTGCTTAAAAAAAAGCTTTAAAAATTTATCTTTATCATAAACTACAAAAGCTTGTGAAGTAAAAGTTTAAAACATTGTTCATTCCCAACCCAATGTGACTCCCAGATTGCTACTGTTAACTGGTATGTATCCTTTTAGAAATATCTGTGTATATTTTTTAAGCATGGCCAGCTCTGCTCTTACTAAACCAAGATACAGTTAAATATTAGTTTTTAAATCTTATGATACAAAAGCAGGTAGTTGGCAAATAATGACATGTCCCAAATCTACAGTATCCAAAATATACTTGTAAAAAGAAGAGTTTAATTTCTGTGCTGTTGTGACATAGTGAAGGTCACAGACAAAACAGAGTGCAGCTTCTCTGGGCCTTAGCATTTTCCTTCCATACTTCCTGGTTTTCAGTTCATTTATTACAAATGATTTGCTTCCTTGTTTTAGGCCAATAATGTTTTTTCATTTCTATCATCTCTTCTTACAGCTCTTGTTTATTCTCCATAGCCCTACCCCTCCTCTCTTTGTAAACCCAAAAGTTGAAGTTGTTTTAATTCAACAAATATTTAACAATGATTTGAAGCAATTGTTGTAATGAGTAGACTCCTGGCTTCCCCACAATTCCCACTTAAATCGATCAGTTACTGGAATGAATTTAATTTTTTCTTTTCCTTTGAGTTGATCTACTTTCATTGCCTTATACGATTCTCCTTACTTCCCTCTACCCCTCTCTTCACTGCTGCCTCGTAGTCTTTCCCTCACTTCCTTTCCCCTTCTCTCCCTTGTTACTGCTCCTGCCTCTCCTACCATCACCAGCAAACCTACTTCCTCTTTCCATAATGTTTCAGCTAAACTATATGTTAAAACACAACTTGAAGTTTGCTCTGGAACCAAAACACAATGTGTGTATCATGGTTTCTAGAAAATGTGTTTAAACTTTGTCAAGAAAAGATCATGAATGTAATTATGCCTCATTATCTTGGCTACAGCCTGGCACAGGAGAAGGAAGAATAGTTACTGGAGGGAAAAAAGAAAAATTTTCACTTGTAGAGTTTAGGCCTGTGGATATTGCCTTCTGAATATGATGGCCTCTTAGCTTTGTTCATTATCTTCCATTAAATTATTTGAGACATCCTGTTGCTTTCCATTATACCATAGCTATCTCATTATCTGCAACTCTTTTCCATATGCACATTTTGCCTCTTTAGTAATTTACATCTAACTGTTACCCTCACCTCACATCTCCCTTCAGCCATTCCTTTGGCAATGAAATAGCAATAATCACAGTCAAGATACTGACTCTTCAATTTGTTGAGAAATGCTTCAAAGTTGTTTATTCCATGTTTACTCATGAGGTAATTTTTTATTGCTTTCCAACAACATGTGAAGGGGTGAGATAAAATTAAAATGTCACAACAAATGTACTTCAGATTATGAAATATTTTAAAAAGTTACTTGTTAGCTCTTAATATTTGAAAGTAGAAAAACACAGGTTTTTAATGCTATCAAAATCAGGCCAATATGAAGAGAGACACAATTATAGCCCTTTAAAATATGAAATTAACTAAGAAACACCACAATCCTAACTGTTTCTTTGATCCTTGCCTCATTTTCCTCTACCCTCTCCTCTCCAGAAATATCTTTCTAGTAATATTTAACTCTCTTTTCCAAATCCTAAATCCTTTAGTGTGATATCCATCTACATATTCAGAATGTCCTCCTGCCATTTTCCCACCATGTATGTATTCCATAAACTTAGTGACTTTCCAGTATTCCCTGAGAAGGGAAGTACAGCCCTTGCTTCCCCTCTGTATAGAATCCCTCCCCAGTCCTTTGCATGGCTATTTACTTCTGCCAGCTATCTCTCCTCAGCACCAGTCGCCACCCTGTAAACTGCACCTGACTGCCTAGGCAAGCATAGGCACTCCTTTCTCTGTGCCTCTTTTCCTTATAGATCTCCACAGTGGCTCTTTTACAAATTTTATACATCCATATATACTATTGTAAACTTTTTGTTCTATGTATCTAGCTCCTTACTGTATCATACTTTTCTGTAATCAGAAGCCATATGTTTTAATCTCTATGCCCTCATCATCCAGAATGGCACCTGGCATTTAGAAGTGCTCCTATCAGTGAAAGTTCTAGCTTTTGGGCTACTAAAGCCAGCTACAGCTAAGTTGATCAGAAAAGAAATGTATTAATAAAAATATTGGTAAGATTATAAAATGAAGGAGAAGTCTGGATAGAGAAAGAGACTCAGAAAATGGGTAAAAACCTGTGGATTTAGAGCAAAAGAATCAAGATGAAAGCCATGCCACAGAAATAGTCCAGTTACTTTGCTACTACTGTGCCTTCATCTCTGTAGGGCATCACTCTTGCAGACAATTGGGCAAGAGAAAGAAATAACAGGCAGCCAAATTGGAAAGGAAGAAGTTAAATTGTGCCTCTTTACAGATAACATAATCTTATGTATAGAAAATCGTAAAGTCTCCATTAAAAAACTGTTATAACTAATAAACATATTCAATACTTTAAATTATTTCTAGTTCCTTGTTTCATTGCCTCAACATTTAAATTTCTGAAAAGAGGAGATCATTCCAAGATGGCTGAACAGGAACAGCTCCTGTCTACAGCTCCCAGCGTGAGCGATGCAGAAGACAGGTGATTTCTGCATTTCCAGTGGAGGTACAGGGTTCATTGCATTGGGACTGGTTGGACAGTGGGTGCAGTCTATGGAGCATGAGCCGAAGCAGGGCTGGGCATCACCCGGGAAGCGCAAGAGGTCATGGAATTCCCTTCCCTAGCCAAGGGAAGCTGTGACAGACGGTACCTGGAAAATCGGGACACTCCCACCTAATACTGCACTTCTCTAATGGCATTAGCAAATGGCACACCAGGAGATTATATCCCATGCCTGGCTCAGCAGGTCCCATACCCATGTAGCCTTGCTCACTGCTAGCACAGCAGTCCAAGATCGAACTGCGAGGTGGCAGTGAGGCTGGGGGAGGGGCGTCCACCATTGCTGAGGCTCGACTAGGTAAACAAAGCAGCCAGGAAGCTCAAACTAGGTGGATCCCACCACAGCACGATGAGGCCTGCCTGCCTTTGTAGACTCTACCTCTGGGGACAGGGCATAGCTGAACAAAAGGCAGCAGAAACTTCTGCAGATTTAAACATCCCTGCCTGACAGCTTTGAAGAGAGCAATGGTTCTCCCAGCATGGAGTTTGAGATCTGAGAATGGAAAGACTGCCTCCTCAAATGGGTCCATGACCCCCGAGTAGCCTAATTAGGGGACACCTCCCAGTAGGGGCCGACTGACACCTCATACAGCTAAGTGCTCCTCTGAGATGAAGCTTCCAGAGGAAAGATCAGGCAGCAATATTTGCTGCTCTGCAGCCTCCGCTGGTGATACCCAGGTCTGGAGTGGACCTCCAGCAAACTCCAACAGACCTACAGCTGACAGTCCTGTTACAAGGAAAACTAACAGAAAGGAATAGAATCAACATCAACAAAAAGGACATCCACACCAAAACCCCATCTGTAGGTCACGATCATCAAAGACCAAAGGTAGATAAAACCACAAAGATGGGGAGAAACCAGAACAGAAAAGCTGAAAATTCTAAAAACCAGAGCACCTCTTCTCTTCCAAAGGATCACCGCTCCTCACCAGTCAGCAACAGAACAAAGCTGGATGGAGAATGACTTTGATGAGCTGACAGAAGTAGGCTTCAGAAGATCAGTAATAACAAACTTCTCTGAGCTAAAGGAAGATGTTTGAATGCATGTCAAGGAAGCTAAAAACCTTGAAAAAAGATTAGAAGAATGGATAACTAGAACAAACAGCGTAGAGAAGAACTTAGACCTGATGGAGCTGAAAACCATGGCACGAGAACTACATGACACATGCACAAGCTTCAGTAGCTGATTCGATCAAGTGGAAGAAAATGTATCAGTGATTGAAGTCAAATCAATGAAATTAAGTGAGAGGAGAAGTTTAGAGAAAAAAGAGTAAAAAGAAATGAACAAAGCCTCCAAGAAATATGGGACTATGTAAAAAGACCAAATCTACATTTATTGGTGTACCTGAAAGTGATGTGGAGAATAGAACCAAGTTGGAAAACACTCTTCAGGATATTATCCAGGAGAACTTTCCCAACCTAGCGAAGTGGGCCAACATTCAAATTCAGGAAATACGAGAATGCCACAAAGATATTCCTTGAGAAGAGCAACCCCAAGATACATAATTGTCAGATTCACCAAAGTTGAAATGAAGGAAAAAATGTTAAGGGCAGCCAGAGAGAAAGGTCGGGTTACCCACAAAGGAAAGCCCATCAGACTAATGGCAGATCTCTCAGCAGAAACTCTACAAGCCAGAAGAGAGTGGGGACCAATATTCAACATTCATAAAGAAAAGAATTTTCAACCCAGAATTTCATATCCAGCCAAACTAAGCTTCATAAGTAAAAGAGAAATAAAATCCTTTACAGACAAGAAAATGCTGAGAGATTTTGTCACCACCAGGCCTGCCCTACAAGAGCTCCTGAAGGAAGCCCTAAACATGGAAAGGAACAACCAGTACCAGCCACTGCAAAATCATGCCAAATTGTAAAGACCATTGATGCTAGGAAGAGACTGCATAAACTAACAAGCAAAATAACCAGCTAACATCATAATGACAGGATCAAATTCACACATAAAACTATTAACCTTAAATGTAAATGGGATAAATGCTCCAATTAAAAGACACAGACTGGCAAATTGGATAAAGAGTCAAGATCCATCAGTGTGCTGTATTCAGGAGACCCATCTCACATGCAGAGACACATATAGTCTCAAAATAAAGGGATGGAGGAAGATCTACCAAGCAAATGGAAAACAAAAAAAGCAGGGGTTGCATTCCTAGTCTCTGATAAAACAGACTTTAAACCAACAAAGATCAAAGGAGACAAAGAAGGCCATTACATAAAGGGACCAATTCAACAAGAAGAGCTAACTATCCTAAATATATATCCACCCAGTGCAGGAGCACCCAGATCATAAAGCAAGTCCTTAGGGACTTACAAAGAGACTTAGACTCCTACACAATAATAATGGGAGACTTTAACACCCCACTGTCAACATTAGATCAATGAGACAAGAAGTTAACAAGGCTATCCAGGACTTGAACTCAGCTCTGCACCAAGCAGACCTAATAGACATCTACAGAACTCTCCACCACAAATCAACGGAATATACATTCTTCTCAGCTCCACATTGCACTTATTCCAAAATTGACCACATAGTTGGAAGTGAAGCACTCCTCAGCAGATGTAAAAGAACAGAAATCATAACAAACTGTCTCTCAGACCACAATGCAATCAAACTAGAAGTCAGGATTAAGAAACTCACTCAAAACCGCTCAACTACATGGAAACTGAACAACATGCTCCTGAATGACTACTGGGTAAATAATAAAATGAAGGCAGAAATAAAGATGTTCTTTGAAACCAATGAGAACAAAGACACAACATACCAGAATCTCTGGGACACATTCAAAGCAGTGTGTAGAGGGAAATTTATAGCACTAAAAGCCCACAAAAGAAAGCAGGAAAGATCTAAAATTGACACCCTAACATCACAATTAAAAGAACTAGAGAAGCAAGAGCAAAGACATTCAGAAGCTAGCAGAAGGCAAGAAATAACTAAGATCAGAGCAGAACTGAAGGAGATAGAGACACAAAAACCCCTTCAAAAAAATCAATGAATCTAGGAGCTGGTGTTTTGAAAAGATTAACAAAATAGATAGACCGCTAGCAAGACTAATAAAGAAGAAAAGAGAGAAGAATCAAATAGATGCAATAAAAAATGATAAAGGGGATATCACTGCCAATCCCACAGAAATACAAACTATCATCAGAGAATACTATAAACACCTCTATGCAAATAAACTAGAAAATTTAGAAGAAATGGATAAATTCCTGGACACATACACCCTCCCAAGACTGAACCAAGGAGAAGTTGAATCCCTGAATAGACCAATAACAGGCTCTGAAATTGAGGCAATAATTAATAGCCTAACAACCAAAAAAAGTCCAGGACCAGACGGATTCACAACCAAATTCTACCAGAGGCACAAAAGGAGCTGATAACATTCCTTCTGAAACTATTCCCATCAATAGAAAAAGAGGGAACCCTCCCTAACTCATTTTATGAGGCCAGCATCATCCTGATACCAAAGCCTGGCAGAGACACAACAAAAAAAGAGAATATTAGACAAATACCCCTGATGATCATCAATGCAAAAATCCTCAATAAAATACTGGCAAACTGAATCCAGCAGCACATCACAAAGCTTATCCACCATGATCAAGTTGGCTTCATCCCTGGGATGCAAGGCTGGTTCAACATACACAAATCAATAAATGTAATCCAGCATATAAACAGAACCAAAGACAAAAACCACATGATTATCTCAATAGATGCAGAAAAGTCCTTTGACAAAATTCAACAGCCCTTCATGCTAAAAGCTCTCAATAAATTACGTATTGATGGGATGTATCTCAAAATAATAAGAGCTATTTATGACAAACCCACAGCCAATATCATACTGAATGGGCAAAAGCTGGAAGCAGTCCCCTTGAAAACTGCCACAAGACAGGGGTGCCCTCTCTCACCACTCCTATTCAACATAGTGTTGGAAGTTCTGGTGAGGTGAATCAAGCAGGAGAAAGAAATAAAGGGTATTCAATTCGGAAAAGAGAGTCAAATTGTCTCTGTTCACAGATGACATGATTGTATATTTAGAAAACCCCATCATCTCAGCGCAAAATCTCCTTAAGCTGATAAGCAACTTCAGCAAAGCCTCAGGATACAAAATCAATGTGCAAAAATCACAAGCATTCCTATACACCAATAACAGACAAACAGAGAGCCAAATCATGAGTGAAATCCCATTCATAATTGCTACAAAGAGAGTAAAATACCTAGGAATCCAACTTACAAAGGATGTGAAGGACCTCTTCAAGGAGAACTACAAACCACTGCTCAAAGAAATAAAAGAGGACACAAACAAATGGAAGAGCATTCCATGCTCATGGATAGGAAGAATCAATAACATGAAAATGGCCATACTGCCCAAGGTAATTTGTAGATTCAATGCCATCCCCATCAAGCTACCAATGACTTTCTTCACAGAATTGGGAAAAACTACTTTAAAATTCATATGGCACCAAAAAAGAGCCTGCATTGCCAAGACAATCGCAAGCAAAAAGAACAAAGTTGGAGGCATCATGCTACCTGACTTCAAACTACACTACAAGGCTACAGTAACCAAAACAGCATGGTACTGGTACCAAAACAGAGATATAGACCAATGGAACAGAACAGAGCCCTCAGAAATAACACCACACATCTACAACCATCTGATCTTTGACAAACCTGACATAAACAAGCAATGGAGAAAGGATTCCCTATTTAATAAATGGTGCTGGGAAAACTGGCTAGCCATATGTAGAAAGCTGAAACTGGATCCCTTCCTTACACCTTATACAAAAATTAATTCAAGATGGATTAAAGACTTAAATGTTAGACCTAAAACCATAAAAACCCTAGAAGAAAACCTAGGTAATACCATTCAGGACGTAGGCATGGGCGATGATTTCGTAACTAAAACACCAAAAGCAATGGCAACAAAAGCCAAAATAAACTAATGGGATCTAATTAAACTTAAAGAGCTTCTGCACAGCAAAAGAAACTACCATCAGAGTGAACAGGCAACCTACAGAATGGGAGAAAATTTTTGCAATCTACCCATCTGACGAAGGCTAATATCCAGAATCTACAAAGAACTTAAACAAAGTTACAAGAAAAAATCCACCCCATCAAAAAGTGGGTGAAGGATATGAATAGACACTTCTCAAAAGAAGACATTTATGCAGCCAACAGACACAGGAAAAAGTGCTCATCCTCACTGGCCATCAGAGAAATGCAAATCAAAACCACAACGAGATACCAGCTCACACCAATTAGAATGGCGATCATTAAAAAGTCAGGAAACAACAGGTGCTGGAGAGGATGTGGAGAAATAGGAACACTTTTACACTGCTGATGGGACTATAAACTAGTTCAACCATTGTAGAATACAGTGTGGCAATTCCTCAGGGATCTAAAACTAGAAATACCATTTGACCCAGCAATCCCATTACTGGGTATATACCCAAAGGATTTTCAATCATGCTACTACAAAGACACATGCACACGTATGTTTATTGTGGCACTATTCACAATAGCAAAGACTTGGAACCAACCCAAATGTCCATCCATGATTGACTGGATTAAGAAAATGTGGCACATACTCACCATGGAATACTATGCATCCATAAAAAAGGAAGAGTTCATGTCCTTTGTAGGGACATGGATGAAGCTTGAAACCATCATTCTGAGCAAACTATTGCAAGGACAGAAAACCAAACACAGCATGTTCTCACTCATAGGTGGGAATTGAACAATAACAACACTTGGACACATGGTGGGGAACATCACACACCAGGGCCTGTCATGGGGTGGGGGGCTGTGAGAGGGATAGCATTAGGAGAAATATCTAATGTAAATTATGAGTTAGTGGTTGCAGCACACCAACATGGCACATGTATACATATGTAACAAATCTGCACGTTGTGCACATGTACCCTAGAACTTAAAGTATAATAAAAATAAATAAAAAAATAAAATTTGAAAGAGAGAAGCTCCTTGATTGCTAAACCTAGTTTATGAACCTATAACTTGATTTACTCGTAGTGATGATAGGCAAGATAAAGAGAAGACATAAAATCTCACCAATCTATACAATGGACTATCCTCTCAAATAGGTTGGGAAATTATACATGCAGCAGCCAAAACTTCAATGCTTGTGAGAATTACCCAAATATTATCATCTTGTCACTGTAATCTACAATAATAAATAGGATACATTTAAGGTGTACTTAATAGTTTTGAGTCTAGCTTTAAGGCTAGTGGAATCGTTCTTACTACCTTTGTCTACTTCTAAGACATGTAAGAGAAAAAGTTTCATCTAACAAATTGCTTTACACAGCTTTTTAAAACAACCTAAACTATCAAAGTTTTCTCAAAAGTGAGAAAGCAAATATAAATCTAATTAGTGTAACAGGAAAAGACTATTAAGTACTGATTAGGTCAAAGAGATCGCACTGGTTGCCTATAGCAGAAATGACCATGTCCTTTATGGGAGTACAGATTATCTGTTTACATGTCTATTGATGTTTTATTCAAAATGTCTGACATACATAAAAAATTATGACACATGAAAAAAGCAGGAAAGTGATCCATAACCAAGAAAAAAAAATTCAAAGAGGCATCCTCAAAAAGAACAAAAATATCTCTCAACCTAGAATTGTATACACAATAAATTTCTTCTTCAAAAATTAAGGTAAAATAAAAATATTTTTAGACAGACTGAAGCTGATAAAATGTGTCACCAGCAGCACTGCACTATGAGAAATAACTAAATAAAGTTATTCAAACTGATGGGAAATTATCCTAGATGAAAGAGTGGATATTGAGAAACTAATAAAAAGCACAGAAAAGAGTAAATGTGTGAGATAATATTAAACACTATTTGTCAAAATTTATTTAAAAGATGATTGAAGGTTTAAAGTAAAATGATGATGATTATGTATTGCTGGCTTTTAAACACAGAGAATTCAAACACATGGTCGAGCCCTGTATCCAAGCCCTATAGCTCCTGGTCAACATTTTTAAACATATCCTGGGCCAGAGGGGAGCCCACTGCCTTGAAGGGAAGGACCCAGTGCTGGCAGAATTTATCATCTGCTAACTGAAGAGTTCTGGGGCCCTAAATAGCCAGTAGCTATACCTATGTAGTACATCGTGGGCCTTCGGTGAGATTCTGACACTTGCTGGCTTCAGGTACCAGCTCAGCCACAAGCAAGTAAAGCACCAAGCAAGCCCTTAGGGTCCCCAATTCCAGGCCTTGGCACTTGGGTGACATTTCTGGACTTATCTTGGGCGCCAGAAGGGAGTCTACTCCCCTAAGGGTGAGGGGTTTTTTGTTGTTGTGTTTGTTTGTTTGTCTGTTTTTGAGATAGAGTCTCACTTTGTCACCCAGGCTGGAGTATAGTGGGGCAATCTCGGCTCACCAGAAGCTTTGCCTCCTGGGTTAGAGCAATCCTCCTACCTCAGCCTCCTAAGTAGCTGGGATTACAGGCATCTGCCACAGTGCCCAACTAATTTTTGTATTTTTTTAGTAGAGACGAGGTTTCACCTTGTTGGTCACGCTAGTCTCAAACTCCTGACTTCAAGCAATCTGCCAGCCTTGCCCTCACAAAGTGCTGGGATTACGGGTGTGAGCCACCACGCCCAGCCCCCTGAAGGGTGAGTTTCAGACCAGGCAGCACTCACCACAAGCTGAATGAGAGCCCCTGGGCTTTAAGGGAACATTGGCAGTAGCCTAGCAGTGTGCCCCGTGGACCTGCGGTTGCATGGAGTGAGCTTCCTCTGCCATTGGAAAAGGCATGGAAGTAGTGGGAAGAACTACATCTTGTGGTTTGAGTGCTGGCTCATCCACAGTAAAATAGAACACCAAGTAGACATCTAAGGTTTTGACTCTAGTCCCTGGATCCCAGATAGCACCTCGGGACCCACCAGGAGCCTGGGGGAAGTCACCACCCTGAAGGGAAGGACACAGGTGAGGCTGGCTTAACCACCTGATAGCAGAGCTCCAGGACATTGAGTGAACATAGGCGGTAGCCAGGGAATGGTTACAGCAAGCCTTGGGCGAGACCCAGTGCTGTGCTGGCTGCAGGTCTGACGCAACACAGTCCTAGTGGTGGTGGTTATAGGGGTGCTTATCTCATTCTACTCCCAGCCCAGATGGCTCAGAGCAGTGATAAACTCCATTTGTCAGGGAGAAAGTAAGGGAAGAGAGCAAGAGTCTCTGCCAGGGAATTCTTCCAGATATTGTCCAAAACTATCAAGGTGGTACCTCTACAAGTCTGCAAGAACCAAAGTGTTACTAGGCTTGGGGTGCCCCCAAATGCAGATACAGCTTAGATCACAACACCCAAGTACTTTCAAATATCTGGTAAGCCATCCCAAGAAAGACATGTATAAACAAGCCCAGACTGTCAAAACTACAATAAATGCCTAACTTTTCAATGCCCAGACACAGATGAACATTCACAAATATCAAAACCATTGAGAAAAACAGGAATTCACCAAATTAATTAAATAAGGCACAGGGACCAATCCTGAAGTAATAGAGCTATGTGACCTTTTAGATAATTCAGAGTACTTGTTTTAAGGAAACTCAAAGATATTCAAGATAACACAGACAAGGAATTCAGAACTCTATCAAATTAACAAAAGAATTCAAATCATTAAAAAGAAGCAGAAATTCTGTAGTTGAAAAATGCAGTTGACATACTAAAGAATGCATCTGCCTTCTACAGCAGAATTGATCAAGCAGAAGAGAGAATACTTAGCTTGAAGACAAGCTACTTAAAAATTAACAATCAGAGGAGACAAAAGAAAAAACAAAACAATGAAGCACACCTACAGGATCTAGAACAGAGCTTCAAAAGGGCGAATCTAAGAGTTACTGTCATTAAAGAGAAGGCAAAGAAAGACATAGGAGTAGAAAGTGTATTTAAAGGGATAATATCAGAGAACGTTCCAAACCTTGAGAAAGATAACAATATGTAAGTACAAGAAGATTATAAAACAGCAAGCATATTTAACCCAAAGAAGATTACCTCAAGGCTTCTAGTAATCAAACTCCTAAAGGTAAAGGATAAAGAAAGGATCCTAAAAACAACAAGAGAAAAAAACAAATCACATAAAATGAAGCACCAGCACATCTGGCAGCAGACTTTTCAGTGGAAATCTTACAGGCCAAGAGAGATTTGTGTGACATATTTAGAGTGGTGAAGGAAAAAAACTTCTACCCTAGAGTAGTATATATAGCAAAAATATCCTTCATACATGAAAGAGATAAAGACTTTCCCAGACAAACAAAAGCTGAGGGATTTCTTCAACACTACACCTGCCCTACAAGAAATGCTAAAGGGAATATTTCAATCAGAAAGAAAATGAACAATAAATAATCACCCAAAGGTACAATATTCACTGGTAATAATACGTATGCAAGAAAACACAGAATATTATAGCACTGTCACTATGGTGCGTAAGTATTCTTAAGTAGAACGACTAAATAATAAACCAATCAAAAATAATAACTGCAGAGAGGTGGAGCAAGTTGGTGGAATAGAAATCTCCACCAATTGTGCACCCACCCCCCAACCCCCTGCAAGGACACCAAGTTAACAGCTATCTCTGCAGAGAAAACACCTTCATTAGAACCAAAAATCAAGTGAGAACTAATAGTACCTAGTTTTAACTTCTTATCACTGAAAGAGGCACTGAAGAGAGAGAAAAAACAGCATGGAATTGCTAACACCGACCCTCCCTGACTGGGGCAGCAGTGGTGTGGTGTGGCAGCATGTCTGGACCCTGGGGGAGGGAGAACACAGAAATTGTGAGTGCTGTTCTGTTAGAGCAGGAAGGAAAACCAGAACAAACACAGCTGACACCTGCCCACAGAGGGAGCATTTAAATCACCCCTAGCCAGAGAGGAACCCACAATCCCAGTAGTCCAAACTTCAGTGCTAGCAAACTTTGCCACTAAGGGCTAAAGTACTCTCAGTCTCAAAGTAAACTTGAAAGGCAGTCTAGGCCATAAGGACTGCAACTCAGAACTAGACCCAGAGACAATGGCCTGAGGGGTCACACAACATACTAAGACACCAGCTGAGGCAGCCAAAGGAGTGCTGGCATCACCCCTTCTCTAACCCCAGCCTGCACAGCTCATGGATCCAAAAGAGACCCCTTCCTTTTGCTTGAGGAGAGGAGCAGGAAGAGTGGGGAGGATTTTGTCTTCCATCTTGGAATACCAGTTCAGCCATAGCAGGATAACGTGCCAATTAGAGTCACGAGGCCCCTGTTCCAGGCCCTAGCTCCCAGATGATATTTCTACACACATCCTGGGCCAGAAGGGAACCCAGTGCCTTGAAGGAAAGAACCCAGTTCTGCCAGCATTCATCACTTGGTAACTGAAGGCACTTGGGCCCTGAATAACTAGCAGCTATATCCAGGTACCACATCATGGGGGCTGTAGTGGGCCTCTGAGACTTATGGGCTTAAGGTGAGACTCAAGCACATTACCAGCTAGTGCTAGTGGTTACAGGGTAAAACTCTTTCTGCTTGGGAAAAGTAAAGGGGACTTTGTCTTACACCTCAGGTACCAACACTGCCACAGAAGAATAGAGCACCAGTGGACTCTTGAGGTCCTCAATTTCAGGACTTGACTCCTGGATGACATTTCTGGACCTGCCCTGGGCCAGAAGGGAGACCACTGCCCTGAAGGGGGAGTCTCAAACCAGGCAACATTCATCACAAGCTGACTTAAGAGACCTTGCCCTTAAGGGCACATTGGTGGTTGTCTGGCAGTACTCCTCATGGCCAGGGGTAGCAGTGACTATGGTGTGAGGCTCTTCTGCTTTTTGAAAGGGAAGGGAAAAGTGGGAAGGACTGGACATTGTGGCTTGAGTGCCAGCTCAGCCTCAATACAATAGAATACCAGGTAGACTTCTGAGGTTTTTGACTCAGTACCTGAGTCCCAGACACCACTTCTGGACCCATTTGGGGCCTGAGGGACCTCACAGCCCTTAAAGGAAGGAAGCAGGCCTGGCTGGTTTTGCTATCTGGTGATTGTAGAGCACCAAGGCCTTAAGTTAACATAGGTAGTAGTCAGAGTGGTTACAACAGACCATGGGTGACACCCAGCAATGTGCTGACTTCAGGTCTGATCCAGCACAGTCATAGTGGTGAAGGCCACAGGGATGTTTGTGTCACTCCATCCCCAGCTTTAGGTGGCTCCAAACAAAGAGTGAGACTCTAAATATTTGGGAGAAACTAAGGAAAGAGAATAAGAGTCTCTGCCTGGTAATCCAAAGCATTCTCCTAGATCTTGTCCAGGACCATCAAGGCAGTACCTTTATGAGCCTGCAATAACCTCGGCCTTACTGGGATTTGGAGTGCCCCTTAAGGCAGAAATAGCTTAGATTACAACATCCAACTCCTTGCAAATATCTGAAGAAACTTCCAAAGAAGGAGGCTACAAATAAGCCCAGAGAGTGGAGACAAAAATAAATACCTAACACCTCAAAGCCCAGACACCAACGAACACATACTAGCATCAACACCATCCAAGAAAATATGACCTCACCAAATAAGGGTCTAAATAAGGCATGAGGGCCCAATGCTGGAGAAACAGAGATATGTGACCTGTCAGACAAAGAATTCAAAATCACTGTTGAGGAAACTCAAAGATACTCAAGATAACACAGAGAAGGAATTCAGAATTCTATCAAATAAATTTAACAAACATTGAAATAATTAAAAAGAATCAAGCAGAAATTCTGGAGCTGAAAAATGCAATTTGTATAATGAAGAATGCATCAGAGTCCTTTAATAGCAGAACGGACCAAGCAGAGGAAAGAATAGTGAGCTTGAAGATAGGCAATTTGAAAATAGTCAGAGGAGACAAAATAAAAAAGAATATAAGACGGTGAGGTATTCCTACAGGACTTAGAAAATAGCTTCAAAGGGGCAAATCTAAGAGTTATTGCTGTTAATGGGAGGTAGAGAGAGAGATAAGGGTAGAAAGGATATTCAAAGGATAATACAGAGAACATCCAAAACCTAGAGAAAGATATCAATATACAAGTACAAGAAGGTTATAGAACACCAAGCAGATTCAACCCAAAGAGACTACCTCAAGGCATCTAATAATCAAACTCCCAAATTTCAACAATAAAGAATGGATCCTGAAAGCAGCAACAGAAAACAAATAAATTACATACAATGGGGCTCCAATACATCTGGTAGCAGTCTTTTCACTGGAAACCTTGCATGCCAGGAGAGAGGGGCACGACATATTTAAAGTGCTGAAGGAGAAAAACCTTCATCCTAAAACACCTTTATGAGCCTGCAAAAAGACAAAAAAGACAAAAAGACAAAAAGAATCCTCCAAATATGAAGGAGAAAAAAAAGACTTTCCTACACAAACAAAAGCTGAGGGATTTCGTCAATACCAGTCCTATCCTCTGATATTTTCAATCAGAAAAAAAAAAAAATCATTAATGAGAAATAATCACCTGAAGGTATAAAACTTACTGGTAATAGTAAGTATACAGAAAAATGCAGAATGTTATAATACTAACTTTGGTGTGTAAACTACTTTTATCTTAAATAGAAAGACTTAAACAATGAGTTTATCAAAAATAATAACTATAACTTTTCAAGATATAGTACAATAAAATATAAATAGAAACAACAAAACTTTAAAAAGCAGGAAGACAAAGTTAAGACAAGTTTTCATTAGTTTTTTGTTGTTGTTTATTTAGGCAAATAGTGTTAAATTGTCAGCAGGTTAAAATAATGGGTTCTAAGATACTATTTGCAAGCCTCATGGTAACCTCAAACCAAACAACATACAATGAATGCACAAAAAATGTAAAGCAAGAAACTAAATCATGTTACCGGAGAAAACCATGTCACTAGAGGAAAGGAGGAATGAAAGAAAAGAGAAGACCAGAAACTAATGAGAAAACAAATAACAAAATGGCAAAACTAAGTCCTTACTTATCAACAATAAGATCGAAATTAATGGACTAAACTCTCCATTCAAAAGACATAGATCAGGTGAATGGATGAAAGCACAAGAATCATTGATCCGTTGCCTATAAGAAACACACTTTACCTATAAAGACACAAATAGACTGAAAATAAAGGGATGGAAAAAGACATTCCGAGCCAATGGAAACTAAAAAAAGAAAAAAAAAAAAAAAGGAGGCCAGGCACAGTGGCTCACACCTGTAATCCCAACACTTTGGGTGGCCGAGGCAGGTGGATCACGAGGTTAAGACCAGCCTGGCCAATATGGTGAAACCCCATTTCTACTAAAAACACAAAAACTAGCCTGTAATCCCAGCTACTCAGGAGGCTGAGGCAGGAGAATCACTTGAACCCAGGAGGCAGAGGTTGCAGTGAGACGAAATTGCACCACTGCACTCCAGTGAGTGCACTCACTGACAGAATGAGGCTTCATCTCAAAAATAAAATAAAATAAAAGGAGTCACTATGTTTATATCAGACAAAATACATTTCAAGACAAAAACTATAAGAAGAAACAAAGGAGGTCACTATGGAAGGATAAAGGGGTCATTTCAGCAAAAGAACATAACAATTTTAAATATATATGCACCCAACACTGGAGCAAATATTAAAATATTTATTTTATATTATAAAATGAATAAAATACTTACATAAAGCAAATATTATTATAGCTAAAGAGAGAGATGGGCCCCAATAAAATAACTGAAGACTTCAACATCCCACTTTCAGATTTAGACAGATCTTCCAGACAAAAAATTAACAAAGTAACATTAGACTTAATCTGAACTATAGACCAAATGGATCTAATAAATATTTACGGAACATTTCATCTAGCAGCTGCAGAATATACATTTTTTTCCTCAGCATATGGATCATTCTCAAGGATAGAACATATGTTAGGTGACAAAACAAGTCTTGAAGCATTCAAAAAAGTTGAAATATTATCAAGCATCTTCTCTGACCACAATGGAATAAAACCAGAAATTAATAATGAGAAATTTTGGAAACTACAAATATGCAAGAAAATTAAACATTATGCACCTGAATGACCAGTTGGTTAATGAAGAAATTAAGAAGGAAATTGAAAAATTTCTTGAAACAAATGATAATGGAAACACAGCATATCAAAACCTACGTGATTCAGCAAAAACAGTACCAAGAGGGAAGTTTATAGCTATAACCACCAACATCAAAAAAGAGAAAAAGCTTCAAATAAACAATCTAATGATGCATCTTAAAGAAGTAGAAAAGCAACAGAAAAACCCTGAATTAGTAGAAGCACAGAAATAATAAAGATCAAATAAATAAATAAAATTGAAATGAAGAAAGCAATACAAAAAAATCAATGAACCAAGAGTTGGCTTTTTGAAAATTTAAACAAAGTTGCCAATGTTTAGCCAGACGAACAAAGAAAAAAAGGAGAATATGCAAATAAATAAAATCAGAGATGAAATAGGAGACATTATAACTGATACCACAGAATTTCAAAGAATCATTAGTGGCAAAAATACACAACTACATGCCAATAAATTGGCAAATCTAGTAGAAATGATCAAATTTCTAGACACATACTACCTGCCAAGATTGAACCATGAAGAAATCTAAAGCCTGAACAGACCAACAACAAGTAACAAGAGCAAAGCCATACTAAACAGTCTGCCAGGCTGGGTGTGCTGGTTCACACCTGTAATTCCAGCACTTTGGGAGGCTGAGGAGGGCGGATCACGAGTTCAGGAGATCGAGACCATCCTGGCTAACATGGTGAAACCCTGTCTCTACTAAAAATACAAAAAAATTAGCCGGGCATGGTGGTGCCTGTAGTCCCAGCAACTCAGGAGGCTGATGCAGGAGAATGGCGTGAACCAGGGAGGTGGAGTTTGCAGTGAGCCAAGATCATGCCACTGCACTCCAGCCTGGGCAATAGAGCGAGACTCCATCTCAATTAAAAAAAAAAAAAAAAAGAGTCTCCCAGCAAATAAAAGCCTGGGACTCATTGGCTTCGTTGCTGAATTGTACCAAACATTTAAAAAATAACTAATACCAATGCCACTCAAACTCTTCTGAAAAATAGATGAGGAGGGTATACTTCCAAACTCATTCTACAAAGCCAGTATTTCTCTGATACTGAAACCAGACAAGGACACATCAAAAAAGAAAACTACAAGCCAATATCCCTGATGAACATTGATGCAGAAATCATCAAGAAAATATTCACAAACTGCATTCAACAATGTGTTACAAAGATCATGGTTCATGACCAGTTGGAATTTATCTCAGGGATGCAAGAATGGTTCAACATTTGTGAGTCATTAATGTGATACATCATATCAATACAACGAAGGACAAAAGCCATATGGTCATTTAAATTGATGCTGAAAAAGTATCTGACAAAATTCAACATCTCTTCATGACAAAATCCCTCAAAAAACTGGGTATAGAAGGAATATACCTCAACATAATAGAAGCCATATCTCACAAACTCCATAGCTAGTATCATACTGGATACTAGCTTAGAGGAAAAACTGTAGTTTTTCCAGTATGTAAGTTTTTCCAGTATCCAGTATGATAAGATCTGGAACACAACAAGAATACTCACTTTTACCACTGTTATTCAACATAGTACTGGAAGTCCAAGCTAGAGCAATCAGACAAGAGAAAAACATAAAGGGCATCCAAACTGGAAAGGAAGAAATCTAATTATCCTTCTTTGCAGATGATATGATTTTATATTTGGAGAAACCTAAGACTCCACCGAAAACTATTAGAACTGATAACTAAACTCAGTAAAGTTGCAGGATACAAAATCAACACATAAAAATCTGTAACATTTTTATATGCCAACAGCAAACAATCTAAAGAAAAAATTT
This sequence comes from Hylobates moloch, assembly GCF_009828535.3. Lineage (NCBI taxonomy): Eukaryota > Metazoa > Chordata > Mammalia > Primates > Hylobatidae > Hylobates > Hylobates moloch. The sequence continues at coordinate 27,732,504 of NW_026652277.1, read as the reverse complement.
TAAAAAGTAATCCCATTTACAATAGCCACACATAAAATTAAATACCTAGGAATTAACCAAAGAAGTGAAAGATCTCTACAATGAAAACTGTAAAACATTGATGCAAGAAATTGAAGTAGGCGCCAAAAATGGAAAAACATTCTATATTTATGGATTGGAAAAATCAATATTGTAAAAATGTCCATACTAACCAAAGCAATCTAAAGATTCAATATAATACTCATCAAAATACCAATGACATTCTTCATAGAAATGGTAAAAGCAATCCTAAAATTTATATAGAACGATAAAAGACCCAAAATAGCCAAAGCTGTCCTTACCAAAAAGAACAAAACTGGAGGAATCACATTGCATGACTTCAAATTATACTACAGAGCTAGAGTAGCCAAACAGCATGATACCAGCATAAAAACAGGCATATAGACCAGTGAAACAGAATTTAAAAACCAGAAATAAATCCATGCATCTACAGTGAACTCATTTTTGACAAAGTTTCCAAGAACATACATTGGGGAAAAGATAGCCTCCTTAATAAATGGTGCTGGGAAACTGAATATCCATATGCAGAAGAATGAAACTAGACCCCTGTCTTTTACCATTTACAAAGATCAAATCAAAACAGATTAAAGACTTAAATCTAAGACCTCAAACTTGGAAACTACTACAAGAAAACATTGGGGAAAATCTCCAGGACATGGGACTGGACAAAGATTTCTTGAGCAAAACCCCAAAGGCACAGGCAGCCAAAGTAAAAATGAACAAATGGGATCACATCAAGTTAAAAAGCTTCTGCAAAGCAAACGAAACAATCAACAAAATGGAGAGAAAGCACAGAATGGGAGAAAATATTTGCAAATTCCCCATCCGACAAGGAATTTATAACCAGAATATATAAGGAGCTCAAGCAACTCCATAGGAAAAAATCTAACCATCCAATTGAAAAATGGGCAAAAGATTTGAATACACACGTCTCAAAAGAGGACATACAAATGGCAAACAGGCAAATGAAAAAGTGCTCAACATTATTGATTATCAGATAAATGCAAATCAAAACTACTATGAGATATCATCTCACCTGAGTTAAAATGGCTTTTATCTAAAAGACAGGCAATAAGGAATGGTAGCAACAATGTAGAGAAAGGGGAGCCCTTGTACACTTTTGCTGGAAATGTAAATTAGTACAATCACTATGGAGAGCAGTTTGGAGTTTCCTCACAAAATCAAAAATTTAACTACCATATAATCCAGCCATCCCACTGCCATGTATATACCCAAAAGAAAGAAAATCAGTCTGTCGAAGAGATATCTGTACTCCCGTGTTTATTACAGCACTATTCACTAGCCAAGATTTGGAAGCAACCTAAGTGTCCGTCAATAGATGAATGAATAAAGAAAATGCGGTATTTATTCACAACGTAGTACTATTCATTCGTTAAAAAAAGAAAGAAATCCAGTCATTTGCAACAACATGGATGGAACTGGAGATCTTTTATGTTAAGTGAAATAAGCTAGGCCCAATAAGACAAACATCACACGTTCTTACTTTATCTGTAGGAGCTAAAAATTAAAATTGAACCCATGGAGATAGAGAACAGAAGGATGGTTACCATAGGCTGGGAAGAGTAGTTGTGGGAGTGGGGAGTAAGGGGAGATTGTTAATGCATATAAAAATAGTTAGAATAAATAAGACCTAGTATTTGCTAGCAAAAGAGGGTAACTATGGTCAAAAATAATTTAATTGTTCATTTAAAAATAACTAAAAGCATATATAATTGTTTGGAACACAAAGGATAAATGCTTGAGGTTATGGATACTCTATTTACCTTAATGTGATTATTATGCATTGCATGCCTGTATCAAAATAGCTCATGTAACACATAAATATATATACTTTTTGTGTACCCACAAAAATGAAAACTTTTTCAAGAAACACATAACCAAAAAGCATGAATAGGAGATAAATGACATGATTCTATATAAACTTATTGCATTGTTAGTGAAGTAGCATAATATTAATTTAAGGTTGATTGTGATAAATTAATGATCTATACTGTAAATATCTATACTAACTTCTAAAAATAATCCAGAAGTAGAGCTTTTAAAAATCCAATAGAAAAATATACAGTAAAAATATACTCAATCTAAAATGGAAAGGAAATAAGGAACAAAGTGGGGAGTAAAACACTCAGAAGGAACAAATAGAAAACAAAATAGAAAAATGATATACTTAACCATATTGAATACTTGCATTAAGTATAGATTAAACAGTTTTATTAAAATGTTGTCGAACTGAATAAAGAAACAAGACCCAATCATAAGCTGTTTACAAAAGACAAAATTTAGATGAAATGTAACAGAAAGGAATAAAATTACAGAATGGAAAGAGATATACCATGCAAACACTAATAGTGGCAGGGCATACTGTTATTATATTAGTGTCAAATGGGCTTCAAACTAAAGAATCTTACCAGATATAAAGGAGTATTCTATGATGATAAAATGTTAATTCATCAGGAAGACCTTTATATGTTTATTTATTACATATATCATTTTTCTCAAAAAGTAATTTCTAGAATTCCTTTCCCCATCCTGGTTTTAAACATGATGGTTTCAACATCTAATTTTCTTTTTCATGTCTTTTTTCATTTTTAAGATGATTTTGACACATTTTATTTTTTATAGTAGTTTCTAGAGTATGTAAACCTTTTTAAATCTACTCATTAATTTAATATGTAACAAAAGACACCCATAAGATTTCCTAATTTAGATATGAAAAACATGCTGTCCCTAATTTGACTGTATTATGTCTAAAATATAAATTAGTTATCTATTTAATATACATATATAGTATACTAAGACTTTCTGTTCCTACAGTCAGCATTTTCTCTTTGGTTTTCTCCTCTTTAATAGCCATAACAATAATAAATAACATTTTGGAGCACTCTATCAAGCACTGGGATTTACAGAATACCATTAAACAAAAAAGTGTTCCCACTATGAGAATTTCAGAGGGAAAACACGTGGAGAGATTCATAGAAAGTATATTTAATATGATAAATGCAAAAAAAATCCCAACTTTTTGGAGAGATATTAACATTTGGATCCATGAAACTCAAAGTTATCCAAACAGGCTTACCCCACAGAGGTCCTCACTGAGTCAAATTATGATCAAAATTTCAAAAGCCAAAGAAAAATAATTTTTAAAGGAATAAGAGAAAAAACATCAAGTGACATACAAGAAAATCCTCATGAGACCATTAGCAGATTTCTCAGCAGAAACCTTGCAAGCCAGGAGAGAATGGGATAATATATTTAAAGTGCTGAAAGAAAAAACACCTGTCAACAAATAGTACTATACCCAGCAAAGCTGTCCTTCAGAAATGAAGGGAAAATAGTCTTTCCCAGACAAGCTGAAGCTAAGGTAATTCATTATTATTAGACAACCCAAATGAACAATGCTTAAGGGAGTGGTTCAACCAGAAGTAAACGGGTGATAATTACCATTATGAAAACATGAAACCGGTAGAGGCAAATTTGTAATCAAACTCAGAATACTCCAATACTGTAATGGTAGTGTGTAAATCTTTCAAATCTCTAGTGTGAAGTTTAAAAGTCAAAATAGTCAAAAGTGAACATAGCTACAATAAGTCGTTAAGGAATATACAATATACCCTTACAAGCTGCAATTTGGTAACTTGGTCTCCTCAAGGAATAGTACCATTTCAGGGGCTTCGTGTTGGTATAAGTTGCTAACAGAGAAGAAATCTGATATTGGGAGTAGTAAGATTAATTTTACTAAATGGGAATCCATGCCGAAGGCTTTATGCAGAATCTCCACCCCTATCACCATAACCACTTTGCTCATGTGCCTATTGCTTTAGCACTGGGGTAGCTAATGACAACATCTGTTGATATCAACCAGCCAAGTTCTTTGGTCTGCTTCATTTTTTGGTGCCTTTCCTGTGGTGGTTGCTCTTTGTGGGTGTTAATATGAAGGTTGTTTGTTTGTTTGTTTTGAGACGAAGTCTCACTCTGTTGCCCAGGCTGGAGTGCAGTGGCACAATCTTGGCTCACTGCAAGCTCCACCTCCCGGGTTCACGCCATTCTCCTGCCTCAGCCTCCCGAGTAGCTGGGACCACAGGCACCCGCCACCATGCCAGCTAATTTTTTGTATTTTTAGTAGAGACAGGGTTTCACCGTGTTAGCCAGGATGGTCTCAATCTCCTGACCTTGTGATCCGCCCGCCTTGGCCTCTCAAAGTGCTGGGATTACAGGCGTGAGCCACCGCTCCCGGCCAATATGAAGGTTTTAAACTTTATGTCCACTCCTATAAGTCTGTCTGTATACCTCTGCCACATACCTTTTTGTCCCTGGCCATGCAATCTTTTTCCTTAAAAGCCACTGACTAGCCACCTCAGCCATTCACCACTGTTCATAGGTCCATATACTGATCTATGCAAAGTAGATGACTAAATGCATCAGCAAAGTTCTGCCTACTGTGGGGGTGATTTTTTCTAATCGGTCTTTCAAAGCCACTGCATAAGATTTGTAATGAATTTGCTATCTGTTTTGGGCAGTCACCAAAATACCAAACTGTTCCATTCATAAGACAAGTTTGGACTTTGTTTTTCTCACTTTTCTTATTGTAAGGAATATCTCAAGTAGACAAAATTGTGAGCTGAGTGGTTTCTGGTACAATGATTGCAAATAAAATGGGGGCCTGGGCTACTTGCTCATGCAGTTGGCTTTGCCCTCTGCTCATAATTCCAGATGGTATCACTGCTATTTCACAATGGATTGTTGCTGGACCCACCTGATTATACAATTCAATGAATCTGACAGACCCCAGCACATTGCAGGCAGTTTCAGATGCATGGTTATTCACTTCATCTCTGTCATGGCACAGTAGCATGCCAACAGTTGTTTTTCAAAATATATGTAATTTCCTGGCTAACATTGATGTTCTTCATTTTTGCTATCATGCTTCCAGATGTAAATTTTTTTATTTCCTTGCTTGAAATTTGTTGGATTTGGATTTTTTGTTTGTTTTTTAATTTTACTTTAAGTTCTGGGATACATGTGCTGAACATGCAGGTTTGTTACATAGGTATGCATGTACCATGGTGGCTTGCTATGCCTACCAACCCATCATCTAGGTTTTGAGTCCTGCATGCATTAGGTATTTGTCCTAATGGATTTGTTGAATGATACTGCTATCATTCATCATTTATGTAAAATTCTCAGCAATAATATCTTCAAATATTTCCTTTTCATCATTCTCTTTCTTCTCATACTGAAACTTCAGCTAAATACATAGACATACACATATGTTTCACTTTTTATGTTTATTATTCTCTCCATATTTTGACCTATTTTTTATATTTTCCACCTCTGCCTTTCTGGGGGGCTTCTTAGATAATTATTTTCCATTGTTTATTTTCTAGTTTACTAATTCTTTTTCCAGATGTGCATAATATGCTGCTTTGTGGCTTTACAAATTTGTTCAGATTTTATTTTACTTATTGAAATATATTAATGTACATTTATATGGTGTCCTATAATTTCAAAACGTGAGGTTTGAGTATCTGTTCTCTCTCTCACATAGGATAGTTTACTTCCTTGTGTTTAGTAATTTTTTTAAATTATAAACTGCTCTGTTACCTTGGAACTTAATGTATGCAAATGTGTTGATGCCTGGTTTGAAAGTAGGTTATTCCAGAAATAATTTGTCTTTGCTCTATTCAGTCATCTAGAGGCACTTTATGTTCTCCACATGGACTCTTGGCTATCCAGATAGCATCAGTTTAAGAATTTTTTTTCTGCTGAATACCAAAGTTTGAAACTGGCTATTTTTTTTACAGTTTCCCAAAGAGAAAGGGGAGGCAGATTCACTTATAGTCAATACTGTACATACTCTGAGTGTGGAGTCCTTTCTGACCTCTGCTTATGTAACAGATTTTTTATTAGACTCACTTCGAGTGGCTTCCAGAATGCTTTTTTCTCTTCATTGGACTTCACAACCTCACTAAAACCAGTGCTCAAGTTCCCATGGTGTGGATTTATACCTTCAAGGGAGATAGCCTGTTTTGAGTATTCTCTGCACACTTATCTGGGTGCCCAGATTTATGACAGTTTCTGACCTGCATATTCCTTACTCTTCATCAACTAATGAATGCAATTAAAGAATATTTTTCTGTATCTTATTCACCATTTGGTTCTCAAAAGGACAATTGGTATAGACATATAGTCAGCTGTTTCTCCAGAAACCTTTTTTGTCCTTTTCCCACTCAACTTCTCAGTGTCTCTTTGAGACAACCATTCAAAGTCTATGTCAGGTGTGAATTACATATTACATATTCTGACTGAATAGAACAAAGACAAATTATTTCTATAATAACCTACCTTCAAACCAGGCATCAACACATTTGCACATATAAAGTTCCAAGGTATAAGAGCAGTTCTTTTCTGAACCATTCAGAAAACCATTCTGCAAGTAACAAAGATTAAATTGTTGCTACAAATAGTTTTTTTCCTCACAAAATAAGGGGTCTGGAGTTAGGCATTCCAGGCCAGCACAGCTGCTCAGTGACAATGACAAGATCCGAGGCTCTTTCTACCTCTCTGCTAAGCAAAGCTTAATGGCTTTTATCTTCACTGCTTGTCAAAATGGTTTCAAGTTAACAACTGCTCTTTTAAAAATAAGTCCATTTTATAAGCAAAACAAAGAGGAAAAGCCAAAAGGAAAAAAGGCTGGGCCAACCAAGTTTGTTTCATTTTCCTAAGAAATAAAGTAAACTTTCTGTTCTTTCTTATTGGCAGAAATAAATTACATGGCCACCCATAGAACGATCAGTGGCAAAAGTGCATAAAAGCACTTCTGATTTAGACCGATCACAACTCATTTCCTAGAGCTAGGATAGGGTCCTTCTCCACTTGAAATCTCCATTGCTACCTGAATAAATGTGGATTCTGTGAGCTGAAAATAGGGGACTGGAGAATTAACATTGGGTACACATTAGATTATGTCTGCTATAACATCTAACACATTCTCAGGATCCAGCACTTCCTACCTGGAAGGCCTTCCCTTCTCCCTTCATCTGTTTACCCATTTAACTCCAAGCTTATGGCTACCTTTCGTTAAAGCCTTTGACATCATCATCTGTCCATGGGGCTTGCTCTCTTTCCATGTATCAACAGCTAACAGCTATTACAGTGTGTACCTTTCTTCTGAGTATTAATGACTTGGTAATTTGTTATTATTTCCATCTCCCAATCCAGAATAGAAGCTCCTCTAAAGTACATATCATGTCTTAGGTCACCTAGTATAGGGCCTTGGACATATAGTATACGCTAAATCGGTCAGTGTTAATTCTTTGCTAGCAAACTAATTGACTGCCTCATTATTTATGCTCTTCATAACTCCTTCTGCTTAATGACAACATACTGACATTTATCCTAGACCCTAATTCCATGACCCTATTTTATGCCTTAATCTTACCGATCTCTCTGTTTTTAGACTCTGTCAACCACTCTCACATAGAAACCCTGTTCCTCCTCACCCCTTACTACCGTAATGATTTGTTACAGGTTACCATCTCTTCTGTTGGTTTGTGTGATTCTATAATATTCCAGTTATCCTCCTATGTTTCCAATTATCTATGTCCTGCCCCTTTTCCTGCTTCCTCATTCTATTTTATTCCTCCTGGGGGTTTTTGTTGTTGTTGCCACTGTGGCTATCTCTCATGTACCCCCTCACAAACTTCAGTTATGTGGTTTGTGAAATTTGAAGATGAAAAGAGTTTGCTTGAAACCACTTAGCTAACTGGGGATTTGTTCATCTTTACATGATTCTAGTTTTATCTTTAAAAGAGAGCAATTCTGTCTGAATATTGGCTTTTGGGGGGACCATTATGCAGATGTCAGGCCACTTAACATGGTGAAGATTTCCTTTTAATTATGTTCAAGTTGAATGCCTCCTACAAAGTAAGTAATCTGGACTAATTTTGTCATTCTAAAGGAGTGTTCTATACTATGTTTTGTCTTTCTTTTGAAGACCCTTTACTGAAAAAAAATAGATTTGTTTTTAAAGAATCAGATTTGTTTGATCTTAACTTATTTTCTTTCCCCATAGAGCAGAGATATTTTGAAAATGTTTCACTTTGTTTTTTATTTAGACTAATCCCTTGTTAAAAGTGCAAAGTGTCTGCATGCTAAAACAAATGTGCATTTGAATGCACAATTGATTAACCAATTTTCAAATAATTAACTTTTTAGATTTTGCATGTGCATTTGTTGCTCATTTGACCATATAATACTTAACTAGCCTTAATTATAATGGATTACACCTTCAAATCCTGCATGCATATTATAATAGAATGACAGTATTTTACATCACTTTTCAAATTTTAGTCAAACAGCAAAGGAAATGAATTTTTAAGATGGGGGACATTTTATTATCTGTGGAAGTTGACATTTTGATTAATGAAGTGTTACAGTTATTCTTAATGTATTTATTTGATGGTGCATTCAGCAAAATTAATTCTGACAGATGAAATGTGTTTAAAGCACTGCTTACAAAATGAATGGTGTCTCTAAGCTAATAGAGTTACAAATGCACAGAAGAAAAAAATGAAGACTTTATAAATTAGTCAAGTGAAAATAAATGCCAGATTAAAAAACAATTTACTGTGTGTCTAGAGAGCCAAAGGGAGCTCAACTGCAAAGAATTTGACTTATGTACAAAGTGAGCAGCTGGAATATTTAAATTCCATCCTAATGCTCTTCAGGCCATAATGGTAAAAGGCTACATAGTTGGGCTTCTTACCTGAACTTGTGATATGTAGAGCTGAAAGCAAAAACTAAAATTACTTCCTAAGAGATATATCAAGTCAAGGAGTGCAGCCTTGTCACTCATTAGTGGTTACTGGGGGCTGTGGTGTAGCTTGAGAATCAGGAAAAATAGGAGCCAGAAACAATTACTTGGCTCAGGCATCTAATAAGCAATGGGGATGAGTACTGCAACCTGAGGCCAGCTCTTCTGCAGAAACTTTTACCCATCTCACCTTTTGGGTTTTTGTTGGTGGTGTTGTTGTTGTTGTTGTTGTTTTTGAGATGGAGATTCACTCTGGTTGCCCAGGCTGGAGTGCAGTAGCACAATCTCAGTTCACTATAATCTCTGCCTCCAGGTTCAAGTGATTCTCCTGCCTCAGCCTCCTGAGTAGCTGGGATTACAGGTGCACGCCACCGCACCCAGCTAATTTTTGTATTTTTTTAGTAGAGATGGGGTTTCACCATGTTGGCCAGCCTGGTCTCAAACTCCTGACCTCAGATGATCCACCCGCCTCAGCCTCCCAAAGTGCTGGGATTACAGGCATGAGCCACTATGCCCAGCCCTCAGCAGAATAGGTCCATTTAAAGTGACCATCAGAGAGCAGATATTAGTCTACAATATTCTTTATAAAGGAGGGCTCCCATTTCAGGTAAAATACCTTGAGTCCATATTAAAAGTTCTCCCAAGATTTTCAAAATATATAAATAGCCAAGTTTTCCCTCTTCGGAAAGGTGAAATAAATATGAATATTATTCATACATTAAGTACATGGCTTCAGAGAGAGCTACATGGGTATAAGCTCTGATTACATCACTCACCACCTATTTGGCCCACCTATTTGGGTAAGTTAAAAAAAAAAAAAACTCTCTCTGTGTCTGTTTTCTCATCTGTAAATGAAAATAAATAATTTGTTTTATCTTTAATCTTACCAGAATGTGAGATCTATGAGGCAGTCATTCTGATGTTGTCGTTCATTGATGTAGCTCATGTACTCAAAAAGGGCATAAGGAATATATGAAACACTTCAAGATGTTCTAAATGACATATCAGTAGAGTCTCATAAGAAGGAAAAGAGAAAGAATATGATAGAAGCAATATTTTAAGAGACACTGGTCATCCTAAAGGAGTGTTCATACTATGTTTTTACTTTCTTTTGAAGACCCTTTACTGAAAAAAAGAATTTTCTAAAACTAAGATCAAGAATTTTCTAAAACTAATGAAAGAAATAAATCCACAGATATTTGGAAAGTGTTATGAACTAAACAGGATAAATATAAATTTAAAGTTTTCTGAGCATATTAGAGTAAAAAATGCTAAAAGCCAAAGACAATGAGGGAACAGTTGTGGTGGCTCACACCTGTAATTTCAGCACTTTGGGAGACCAACGCAGGTGGATCACTTGAGCTCAGGAATTCAAGACCAGACTGGACAACGTGGCAAAACCCTGCCTCTACAAAAAAAATTAGCTGGGTATGGTGGTGCCTGCTTGTAGTCCTAGCTACTTGGCAGGCTGAGGCAAGAGGATCATTTGAGCCTGGAAGGTGGAGGTTACAGTGAGCTATGATCTCACCACTGTATTCCAGACTGGGTGACAGAGTGAGAGCCTGACGCAAGAAAAAGCAAAACAAAACAAAAAGAAAATGAGAAAATCTTAAAAACAGCCAAATGAAGAAAAAAAACACCTTTTTTTAAAAGAAGGAATAATAAGAATGATATCTACATTCTTGATAAAAACTGTGGAAGCCCAGAAGCATTGCAATATTTTCAAGTACTGAAAGAAAATAACTGCCAAACTAAGTCTATGCACTGTGAAAATACACTTCAAAGGTGAAAATACATTCTGATTGAGAAAAGAAACAAAAAAAAATCCAAAAAGTTTGTTCCTAGCAGACTCACACTATAATAACTATTAAAGAAAATTTTCAGGCAGGAACAAGAAATAAATAAATAAATAAATAAATAAATAATAAAAACAGAAAAGCAGAGAAGAATGAAAAGCAATAGAAAGGTGGAAATGTGGCTAAATCTAAATGAATGTTGACATACAAACTATAATATTAATAGTGTCTTGGGCTATAAATACTTGTAAAATTAAAATAAATGATAATAATTACACAAGAGAAGATGGGTGCAGTGGCTCATGCCTATAATCCTAGCACTTTTGGAGGCCAAGGGGGGCAGATCACTTGAGGTCAGGAGTGTGAGACCAGTCTAGGCAACATGGCGAAACCTCGTTTCAAAAAAAAAAAAAAAAAAAATTATACAAGAGGGCAGAGTGTAGTACAAGATGGTCAGTTAGAAGTAGCTATGATGCATGCTACTACCAAAGAGGAATTAAAGGGGCGAGTAAATATAGCACATTCAACAGAAATATCCAGATATTCACAATGGGACTGATCAGGGGAACTCGATCCACAGAAAATGAAAAGCAGGGCAGGGTGACAGTGCACCTGAGAGCAACTCAGGGCCTAGAGAACCCCCTCCCCTAACCAAGGGAAGCAGTAAGTAAATGTAAGACTCCAGGAAACCATGCTTCTCCCACAGATCTTTGCAACCATTGGATCAGGAGATCCCCTCGTGAGCCCCCTCCACCAGGGCCTTGGGTCTGATGAATGGAGCTGTGTGGAGTCTCAGCAGAGCAGCTGCTCAGACACGCACAGAGAACGAGGAGCTTTACATACTCTGGCGCTGGATCCCTGACAAAGGTGAATACAACTCAGCCAAGGCAAGAGGTCCATACATACCCCTGGGAAAGGGGCTGAATCCAAGGTCCAAGTAACATCCATCTGCAGGTTCCACTTCCATGGCCCCTCACAAGAAAAGACCTACTGGCTTGAAGTTCCAGCCAACCACTGGCAACAGGGTAAAGCCTGAATGAGATGGGACAGAACCCCCAAGGGGAAGGGTGGGCCACCATTTTTGCTGTTTGGACGACTCAGCCACTCTAGCCTGTGGATTTTGGAGAGTCCAAATGGCTGGGATGAGGAAGCATCCCCTGTACTACAGCACAGCTGCTTTACCAAACATGCCCTGACTATTTCTTTAAGTAGGACCCCAATCCATTTCTCCTCACTGGGCAGGACCTCCTAGCTGGGGTCTCCAGCTACCCCCACTGGTATTCTAGGACAGAGCTCTGATCTTTCTCTGGGACAGAGTTCCCAAGAGGAGGAGCAGGTTGCCACCTTTGTTGTTTGGGCAACTCAGCCATTCCAGCCTGTGGGATTTGGAGAGTCCAAGCCAACAAGGGCAGAGGCAGTTTGCCAGCATCGCACCACTGTTTTGTTGAGGAGTGGCCAGATTGCTTCCTTAAACAGGACGCTGATTGATTCCTCCACAGTGGGCAGTTACTCCCAGCCAGGGCCTCCGGCCACCACCGCCCAAATTCTATAAACAGAGTTCTGATTTATCCCTGGGACAGAGTGCCTGTGGGGAGATGTGGGCCACCACCTTTGTTGTTTCTGCTACTCAGCTGGTCCAGCTTGTGGGCATTGGAGAGCCAAACCGATCAGGAGCCAAAGGGATCCCCAATACAGTACAGCTGCTCTACCAAAATGTAGCGAACCACTTCTTTCAGTGGGTCTCTAATCTCGTTCCTCCTGACTGGGTGAGATCTCCCAACCAGGGTCTCCTGCCACCTCCTACAGATGCATTTGGGCCAGCCAACAGGTCAATACCCCTGGGACAGAGCTCCCAAAGGAAGGAGCAGGCTGCCATCTTTGCTGTTTTGAAGACTTCGCTGGTAATACCTTTAGGTATTGGAAAAACTGAGGTGACTGGGGCCTGGAGTGGACCCCCAGCAAACTACATCAGTCCTACAGAAGACAAACAAGCACAACAACAACAAAAACCCACAGAAACTCCATTCACACCCCATCAGCAACCTCAAAGAGTGAAGGTAGATAAGGCCACAAATGAGAAAGATTCAGTGAAAAAACGCTAAAAACTCAAAAAGCCAAAGTTCTCGCTTTCTTCCAAATGACCACAACACCTCTCTAGCAAGGGTTTGGAACTGGGCTGGGGCTGAGATAGCTGAAATGACAGAAGTAGGCTTTAGAATGTGGATAAAAACAAACAACCCAGCTAAAGGAGGACATTGTAATCCAATCCAAGGAAGCTACGAATCATGATAAAACAATGCAGAAGCTGACAGCCAAAATAACCAGTATACAGAGGAATATAAATGGCATCATAGAGCTGAGAAACACACTACAAGAACTCCACAATACAGTCACAAGTATTAATAACAGAATAGACCAAGTGAAGGAAAAAATCTCAGATCTTGAAGCCCATATTTCTGAAAAAAAAGACAGGCAGACAAGGATGGGAAAAAAAAGAATGAAAAGAAATGAACAAAACTTATAAGAAATATGGGATTATGTAAAGAGACCAAATCTATGACTGATTTGGCTACCTGAAAGAGGGAAAATGGAAGCAATTTGGAAAATATTTAAGGATATCATCCAGGAGAACCTCCAAAACCAAGTTAGACAGGCCAACATTCAAATTCAATAAATGCAGAATACCCCAGTAAGATACTCCACAAGAAGATCATCCTCAAGAAACATAATCATCAAATTCTCCAAGGTTAAAATTAAATTAAAAATGCTAAGGGCAGCCAGAGAGAAAGGCCAGGTCACCTACAAAGGAAGTCCTAACACTAACAGTGGACCTCAGTGGAAACCCTACACCCTGAAGATATTGAAGGCCAAAATTCAAAATTCTTAGAGGAAGAAATTCCAACCCAGAACTTCATATCTGGCCAAACTAAGCTTCATAAATGAAGGAAAAATAAGATCCTTTTCAGACAAGAAAATGCTGAGGGAATTACTTACCACCAGACCTGCCTTACAAGAGCTCCTGAGGGAAGCAATAAATATGAAAATGAAAAATCATTACCAGCCACTACAAAACACTGAAGTACACACACCAGTGATACTCTGAAGCAACCACATAAACAAGTCTACAAAATAACCAGCCAGAATCATGAAGATAGGATCAAAACCACACATAACAATACCAACCTTAAATGTAAATAGGCAAAATTCCCAGTTAAAAGACATACAGTGGCAAGGTGTTGTCTTCAAGAGACCCATCTCACATGCAAAGACACATGTAGGCTCAGATAAAAGGGATGGAGGAAATTTTACCAAGCAACTGAAAAACAGAAAAAAAGCAGAAATTGCAATCCTAGTTTCCAACAAAACAGATTTTAAACCTTTTTAAAAAGATCTAAAAAGACAACAAAGGGCATTACTTAATGATAAAGGGTTCAATTCAATAAAAAGAGCTAATTATCCTAAATATATAAGCACCCAAAACAAGAGCACCTAGATTCATAAAGTAAGCTCTTAGAGACCTTCAGAGAGACTTAGACTCCCACACAATAATAGTGGAATACTCTAACACCCCACTCACAATATTAGATAGATAATCAAGACAGAAAATTAACAAAGATATTTAAGATCTGAATTCAGCTCTGGATCAGGTGGTCCTGATAGATATCTACAGAACTCTCCACCCAAAACAATAGAATATACCTACACATTGCCACATGACACTTACTCTAAAATTGATCACATATTCAGAAATAAAACACTCCTTAGCAAATATAAAAGAACTGAAATCATAACAGACTCTTGGACCACAGCACAATCAAATTAGAACTCAAGATTTAAAAATTCACTCAAAACCATACAACTACATGGAAATTGAACAACCTGCTCCTGAATAATGAAATTAAGGCATAAATCAAGAAGTTATTTGAAACTAATGATAACAAAAATACTATGTACCAGAATCTCTGGGATGCAGCCAAAACAGTGTTAAGAGGGAAATTTATAGCAGTAAATGCCTACATCAAAAAGCCAGAAAGATCTCAAGTTAACAACCTCATATCACAACTAAAAGAACTAGAGAATCAAGAACAAACAAATCCCAAAGCTAGCAGAAGGCAAGAAATAACCAAGATCAGAGCTAAACTGAGGGAGATACAAGAGACACCCTTCAAAAGATCAACAAATCCAGGAGCTGGTTTTTTTAAAAATAATAAAATAGATAGACTACTAGCTAGACTAATAAAGATGAAATGAGAGAAGATTCAAATAAACAATCAGAAATGATAAGGGAGATATTGCCACTGATTCCACAGAAATACAAACACCATTAGAGAATATTACAAACACCTCTATACACATAAACTAGAAAATATGGAAGAAATGGATGAATTCCTGGACATATATACCCTCTTAACATGGAACCAGGAAGCAATTGAATCCCTGAATAGATCAATAATGGGTTCTGAAATTGAGGTAGCAATAAATAGCCTACCAACCAAAAAGAAAAAGCCGAGGAGCAGACAGATTCACAGCTGAATTCCACCAGAGGTACAAAGAAGAGCTGGTACCATTTCTACTGAAATTATTCCAAAAAATTGAAAAGGAGTGACTCCTCCCTAACTCATTCTATAAGGCCAGCATCATCCTGATACCAAAACCTGGCAGAGATACAACAACAACAACAACAACAAAATTCAGGTCAATATCCTTGATGAACACTGATGAAAAAATCTTTGACAAAATACTGGCAGTCCAAATCCAGCAGCACATCAAAAAACATATCCACCACAATCAAGTTGGCTTCATCCCCAGGATGTAAGACTGGTTCAATATACACAATAAATAAATGTAATTCATCACGTAAACAGAACTAAAGATGAAAACCACATGATTATCTCAATAGATGCAGACAAGGCCTTCATTAAAATTTAATATCCCTTCATGTTAAAAGCTCTCAATAAACTAGGTATTGAAGGAACATACCTCAAAATAATAAGAGCCATCTATGACAAACCCACAGCCAATGTCATACTGAATGGGCAAAAACTGGAAGCCTTCCCCTTGAAAACTGGCACAAGACATGTTTGCCCTCTCTCACCACTCCTATTCAACATAGTATTGGAAGTTCTGGCCAGGGCAATCAGGCAAGAGAAACAAATAAAAAAATTGAAATAGGAAAAGAGGAAGTCAAATTATCTTTGTTTGCAGATGACATAATCTTATAACTAAGAAACTCCATCATCTCAGCCCAAAATCTTCTTAAGCTGATAAGCGATTTCAGCAAGTCTCAGGATATAAAATCAATGTTCAAAAATTGCTAGCATTCCTATACATCAATAACAGGCAAGCCGAGAGCCAAATCATGAATGAACTCCCATTCACAATGCTACAAAAAGAATAAAATACCTAGGAATACAGCTAACAAAAGACATGAAGGATCTCCTCAAGGAGAACAACAAACCACTGCTCAAAAAAAATCAGAGATGACACAAACAAATGAAAAAACATTCCATGGTTATGGATAGGTAGAATCAATGCCGTGAAAATGGCCATACTTCTGAAAGCAATTTATAGATTCAATGCTATTCCCATTAAACTACCATTCACTTTTTTCACAGAAGTAGAAAAAAAATAAAATTTATGGGACCAAAAAAGTACCTGAATAGTCAAGGCAATCCTAAGCAAAAAGAACAAAGCTGGAGGCATCATGCTACCCAACTTCAAACTATACTACAGGGCTACAGTAACCAAAAGAACATGGTAGTGGTACAAGAACAGATGCATAGACCAATGGAACAGAATAGATAACCCAGAAATAAGACTGCATACCTACCACCATCTGATATCTAACCTTCGACAAACCTGACAAAATCCAGCAATAGGGAAAGAACTTTCTATTCAATAAATGATGCTGGCATAACTGGCTAGGCATAGGCAGAAAATTAAAACTGGACCCCTTTCTTGCACCATATACATAAATCAAGCAAAGATGAATTAAAGACTTAAATATAAAATACAAAACTATAAAAGTAACCTAGAAAAAAACTCAGGCAATACCCTTCAGGAAGCAGGTATGGGCAAAGATTTCATGATGAAGATGCCAAAAGCAATTTCAACAAAAGCAAAAATTGGCAAACAAGATCTAATTAAACTAAAGAGCTTCTGCACAGCAAAAGAAACTATTAACAGAGTAAACAGACAACCTACAGAATGGGGGAAAATTTTTGCACACTATGCATCTGACAAAGATCTAATATCCAGCATCTATGAGGAACTTAAATTTACAAGAAAAAAGCAAACAATGCCATTTAAAAGTGGACAAAGGATACGAACAGACACTTATGAAAAGGAGACATACATGTGACCAACACACATGTGAAAAAAGCTCAACACCACTGATCACTAGAGAAATACAAATTGAAACTACAATGAAATACCATCTCACACCACTCAATGGCTATTATTAGAAAGTCCAAAAACAACAGATACTGGCAAAATTATAGAGAAAAAGAAATGATTTTTACACTGTTGGTGGGAGTATAAATCAGTTCAACCATTGTGGAAGACAGTATGAGTATTTCTCAAAGACCTTGAGGCAGAAATACCATTTGACCCAGCAATGCTTTTACTGAGTATATACCCAAAGGAATATAAATCAGTCTACTATAAAGACACATGCATACTGTACGTTCATTGCAACACTGTTCCCAATAGCAAAGACGTGGGATCAACCTATTATATGTCCATCAATGATAGACTGGATAAAGAAAACGTGGTACACATACACCATGGAATACTATGCAGCCATAAAAAGAAGCAAGAAAATGTCCTTTGCGAGGACATGGATGGAGCTGGAGGCCATTATCCTTAGCAACCTAAGAAAGAAAATCAAATACTGCATGTTCTCACTAAATGATGAGAACACATGGCCACATGGTGGGGAACCACAGACACTGGGGCCTGTTGGAGGGTGGGGGTTAGGAGGAGGAAGAAGGTCAGGATGAATAGCTAGTGGATTCTGGGTTTAATATCTGTGTGAGTGGATAATCTGTGCAGCAAACGACCACGTTTACCTATGTAACAAGCTGCACGTTCTGCATATGTACCTCTGAACTTAAAATAAAAGTTGGAAATTTAAAAGAAGAAGAAAAGGACTAAAAAGCCGTGATTCTAAGTGTTTACCTTGAAAAAGAGAAAAAAAAATGAAAAAACCCCAGATAAGATTTTTTTAATTGAAAACAAATGTAATATATAGAAAATCGACAATTGCCAAAGATAAAATTCATAAAAGATAGCTTCTGGGCTTTGGTAATTTTTTTAAAATTGCTGGTTACGTGAGTGGGTTTACTTTGTGAAAAACCATCGGTCTCTGCACTGTGTTTTATACACCTTTATGTGTAAAAAGTTTACTTTAAAAATAATAATTTTCAGCATTAGGAGATACACCTAATGCTAAATGACGAGTTAATGGGTGCAGGAAATCAACATGGCACATGGATACATATGTAACAAACCTGCACATTGTGCACATGTACCCTAAAACCCTAAAGTATAATAAAAATAAAAATAAAAAAAAATAAAACAACTTCAAAAAAAAAAAAACAAACACAAACAACAACAAAAAATAATAATAATAATTTTGAAACATGGTCAGGAATTCTTCTTTCCAAGCTGCATCTGCCGTTTGGTAGCATCTTTCCAGCACTTTGAAAGAGAGCATAATGAGATACTCAAAATCTGTCTTTGCAGATCCTCCCCTGTTTCACCATTCTTCTTCCAAGTCTCCCATAGCCTCATATCTTCATTACCCAAGGCCAACTTTCCTGAACTCATCCTCTAGGGACTCTGAAAAATCCCTATAGCATGCCAATATGTCTCACTGCTACAGGAGTAAGACTTTCTAAGATTTCCCCAATTTTGTTTCTTCACTGAAATGTACTTATCTCATAACATTAGGCCAAAAGCAAAAAAGTTCTGGGATCAAAGAAGTTGAGGGAACACAGAATATTTTATCCCCATCCTGAGATTCATAAAACACATATAGTTTATTAAAATGCCCAATGAGTCCTGCAGTAGATAAACTTGTTTATCTTTATTTACTCCAACATTTTCAAAATGAACTTTACCATAGAAGTCTTTTTTTCACAGCCTGGCACGGTGGCTCACGCCTGTAATCCCAGCACTTTGGGAGGCCAAGGAAGGCGGATCATCTGAGGTCAGGAATTTGAGACCAGCCTGGCCAACAAAGTGAAACCCCATCTCTATTAAAAATACAAAAATTAGCCGGGCAAGGTGGCGGGTGCCTGTAGTCCCAGCTACTCGGGAGGCTGAGGCAGGAGAATCACTTGAACCCAGGAGCCAGAGGTTACAGTGAGCCTAGATCACACCATTGCAATCCAGCCCGGGTGACCAGAGCAAGGCTACATCTCAAAAAAAAAAAAAAAAAAAAAGTCTTTTTTCACATCATCACATCATAAAGCCTTTTCATTTATTCAAATATTTATAGAGTGCCTAGTATGCCAAATACTAATTTCTGTGCTGGTGATAAATCCATGAACTCCTGGAGTTTAAGCTCTTAGTAACGATGGCAGAAAGTAAAGACTAAATTCATACATGATTTCAGGTAATAATAAACATTATGAAGAAAAATTAAGCAGGGTATGGTGATTAAACAATGACAACTGAGGTTGGAGTATAGGAATCTACAGAACAAAACTTTGGAAATTCTGCCTTAGTGTGTAACCATGTGCTAACTGAAATAACAAAGTCCTTTTGGAGAAGGTTTGAGAAAACCTTCAACACTCTCTCTTCAATTAATGTGTGCGAAAAAGTACAAGGATACTTATTACCTGATCTCGAAGACCAGTGCTATTGATAGGGACTACTGGCCAGCTAGGAGAGAAGGTAGTGTTGCGCAAGGCATTCAAAAGACTCGGGGCCCCTACAATTATACTTTGTAGATGGAACTTACTCAATGCACTCCTAAGGCAATTGCCCCTTCTTAGAAAATTGGAGAAGTGTTAATGATTGCGCAGTTTCCTGAACACACAGATCTCAGCTGCTTAATTTATTTTACAGTGTTTTTTATTAGCCTATAGTTGACTAGTGTAATTTTTCCTTTCTACAGACATGGAAACTGGATTTCCAGGTTTCATGCTGTTCCTCATATAATAAATCAGGTCAATCTATGCATTCTTTTGTTCACTATTTCACAATACCTATTAGATATCTACTGTCTGTGTAGCTCTGTCTCAGGTATGCAAAACTAAATGTGACCCAGAGGAACTTATGAGCGTATTATAGTCGGAAGGTCAGATACTTTCCCTTTGTGTTTCCCAGCCTCTGTCTTAAGAAATCAGTAAAAGCCTCACAAACAGATGTAATTCATTTGTGTATGACTTTCCCGGGCCACACAGAACACAATAAACAGAGTAGATGCCTGAGATATACTTAGAGTCTTCACCCAAGAAGGCTTTGGATGGTTTTTAAACACTGAGGGTAATGATAAATACAATAATCTTCTGCCAGTCAATAGAAGTACGATATTACAAAAACAGAAATTCTCCTTATTCTTCTCACTGGGAAGGATTTGCTCAGCAGAACTTTTAACACTCTTACGACTTAAAAGAAGATACTCAAAACTGGTTAGGGCAGATAAAGCATCGATTCTAATCCACCACCTGAAGTCATATGACTCATCTGAAGCAGAAGTGGAAAAAAAAAAATCTAGACCAGGAATCCCAAATTATCACAGGCAGCAAAGAAAGTCATAATGATTGTACTGATGAGTCATCCGCCATCTGCTTCTCTTCCAGAAAATGTAAGTCAAGGTACAGATAAGCAGGAGTAAACCAACATCAAGAAAATGCAAAACACAGTGTTCTTCTAGAATGATAGAAGGAAACATGAAGTGTATTAAAAGCTATCACAAGGAAATTAGATTGACTCAGAACCTCACTGAGCAGGCTGGGAAGGTAATAGGTTTTGTAAGACCCAATACCTGCAGTGAATGATATGGGAAAGGGAAGGAGGCCTATACTATGGCTAAAAAGGGAACTGAAAGCCAAGAGACTCAATAGGTGAGTTCAAGTTTACCAATTTATTCTTCCCACTCCATTTGCTGGCTCAAGTTGCAATACAGAAGATAGGAGATCTCATCTTCCTAACGAGAAGACTCCATTCCGATGAGGAAAAACAAGCTGAGAGTGCACTTGAAATCTCTTCTCGATACCTCCACATCCATCATCCCTCTCTTATGATCCACTTTTGGCTACCTTACTAGAACAGAGAACTGTTCTGTGGAATTATTCATTCCATTGCTCTTGTTTTATATTGATAGTTTAGCACTCATCATACTGTATTACAGGGCGTTATTTGTACTTTGTCTCTTTAATATATATAAATTCCTTGAGAGCAGAAGCAATAACCTATTAATGTGTCATAGCAATAGCTAATTAATACTCATTATTTTATCCTACCAATCTTTATTGAGCACCTACTGTGGGCCAAACACTGTTCTTGGGGCTTATGATATATTAAAAAACAAACTATGATCTCTGCCTTTGTGAAGCTTACATTCAAGTGGGAGGCAGGAATAGAAAATAAACATCATAAGTAGATATGCTAGTATGTCTGAAGATGATAAACATCACTGAAAAGAAAAACAGTAGAATAAGAAAGATCAGGAATGCCAGAAGGTAGTGTTGGGGAAGGGGTAGTTTGCGGCACTAAAGAGGACAGTCAGAGCAGGCTTTATTGAGAAGGTAAGATTAGAGCAGGCTTTATTGAGAAGGTAAGATTTGACCAGACTTGAAGGAGGTGGTGGAGTTAGTCAAGTGAATATTTGAGAACAGATGTATTACACTTTCTTCTCCAAGCTCCATCAAGGACTTTCAGCCAGTGCTACCTTGAGACTCAGGAGATTTGGTAAGTTCGCCAAGCTGCCAGAACACTTGTTTTTGGCTCACATAATACATTCAGTGAGTAAGACTTTAGTCATTTTGTTACTATTGTGTGACATGGGAGACTGAGAACAGGAACAGAGAAAGGAGAAGCAGCACAGCACTCAAGAATGGGGTGGGAATGGGGAGAAGGGGGACCTCCACTCTCATCTAAATCAAGAAAGATTCTGGAAATCTTGTGGGTAGAATGAAGTCAGCCCTTCCTATTTCCTAAATGTCCTTCCTTGTGATGAGGTTTAATTATCTAAACCTGTCATAAAACTCTACCGAGTCTCTTTGTTGTCTTTAAAGGCTTCTTTTTGCTGGCTCTTTTTCTTCATTCTTTATTTCTGTGGTGACCAAAAGGATCAATCTCAGCTATATTTTCTGGAGAGGCCCAGGAGAGGGAATTCCAGTTTTGTTGTTCAGTTTCAGCCCTGTACTAGTTTTATAAAATTATGTCTATTTTGGGGGGCTCTTTCAAAGGAAGTGTAACTAATCAAAATATATTTGAAAATGTACTCATTCAATTAAAAATGTTTATTAAGTGATTGACAGGTTTCAGGCACTGTGTATCAAGCATACAAAAACAAGGAAGATATTATTATACTAGAAGTAAAAACCTACCCTTAATAATATTCTGGGGCAGCCGGGCGCGGTGGCTTACACCTGTAACCCTAGCACTTTGGGAGGCCAAGGTGGGCGGATCACAAAATCAGGAGTTCGAGACCAGCCTGACCAACATGGTGAAACCCCGTCTCTACTAAAAAAAAATACAAAAATTAGCCGGGCATGGTGGCATGCACGTATAATCCCAGCTACTCGGGAGGCTGAGGCAGGAGAATTGCTTGAACCCAGGAGGTGGAGGTTGCAGTGAGCTGAGATCACACCACTGCACTCCAGCCTGGGAACAGAGCAAGACTCCATCTCAAAATATATCTATATCTATAGATATAGATATAGATAAAATAATAATATTCTAGGGCATTGCATACCACAGGCCAGAACAAAATGACCCCAAGTTATAGGAAAACAATAAAACAGATTTGTCATACTATAAAAATAATTCAGTCAAAAGTACTAAACATTTTTTCAATGAAACAAGAAAAGTCATGTTCTTACTGATGACTATTTTACTACTGTGATTGTCTTTTATGTAAAACTTTTAAACCCTGGCAACATTTAGCCATTCCTCCTGGTTCCTCTTAATAAGTCTGTGCTTCACTGAACATCCTAATCACCCACATTTACCATCACTTTCCCATGAAAGACGAAGAGAATGGAGACTTCACAAAAGTCAATAAAGAAGAAGTGAAAACAGTGAAGTGAGGGGAAGCCTCAAGGCAGCAACTGAGAACAACCTATAAGCACAGAGAATAACAGTGGTCAGGTTTTTAAAGACCACAGGACCTCTGGGAGTGACTCATTTGGAGAGCATACTATTTCTGCCTTTGACTCCACAGTGAGGTCTGCCCATTTGGTGTTGGTGGTGTTATTTTATGTAAGATGTAGCTCAGTAGCCAAAGAAGTACATGTTTTCCTCAGCCCTATATGACTTAAAGATCCCTCTAAAGCTCAAATTAACATATAGCATGTAAATCACATATACACAGTGTTTAGTGTCATATCATAGAATGTTTTTGCATCAATGAGCTGGTTGTTACTGCTTCTGCAGTAACATCTTCTGCAGAGGGAACTGCAGATATGTGAGTATAGGAGGAGAAAATAAACATATCCCTCACAGTCTGCTTTCTTTGTTTAATTCATTCACTAGACTCATCATTCTAAGGAGGATTTTGTGCTGCTCTTGTTTTGTTGCTGGGCCTATCCTGTTTCCATTCCCAAATCAAGTATTCCTGGAACTTAAGGTATCACTTTACCAGCCTGACTGCAAGTTCCCCATTGTTTCCTCTGCTCTGCTCACGCCTGGAATAATGCCTCTCCCTGGATACTACATTTACTGACCCTGCCTAGGACCCAGAGAAGACTGCTGAGTCCTCAGCCCCTGCATATCTTCAAAAAGGTAAGACAGACCAGCAAAGCAGTAAAATGACAGGCCCATTGTTTGAGCCCAACGCTGGGACTTCCCCTTTTGTATAAGCTGAGTCACATTCTTCCTGTTGTCAACTTGAAGCCTGTTCGTTGATGTACGATAGGGCTATCTTGCTGATATATAAAGCCAGGCAGACAGGTTTCCTTGCATTTGTTTGCCTTACCTTGGACCCTTACCAATTAGAAACTGTCCACTGGCCAAAAGAGATAAGACATGGTTTATTAAAGCTCAGATACTACATTGAATGAACTAATTTCTGACAATTTTCTTCTGTTAAAGTGCTATCCGAGGTTCCTGCCTTGTGCAATCTTACTGATTTTGACAGAGGTCTTTTGGGATGTATATGTGCATTTTATTCTTGATATCTGTTCAGTTGACACATGTTTTAAAACCACAGATATGTTTGATTGGTTGGCAAATTGTGAAAACAGGAAGTCAAATAATGGAATCAACTGTGAAACAACCATAACAAGTGAAGCTTTTCTGCTTAAGTGCCAAGATGGGAATACTGTTATGAGTAACAAACAAAATGAAATGATAATGTCAATATAATTCAAACAGGAAGAGTGAGCATCTGGACTGCCCTAATTATCATATTTCCAGTGCTTTATAACCAATGAAATGGTTTTTACATTTTACTCTCCAATATTGTTGCTAGGCATGATAAAAATCCCCAAAATTGAGAGAGGGATGTGGTGACATTTTCTAGCTAGGAAATATTTGAGATTTTTTCTTTTCTTTTTTTAGTCTGACAATCACCACTTGCATTGGACTTCAAAAAAATACCTTGCTGGGGCCAGGTGCAGTGGCTCATGCCTATAATCCCAGCACTTTGGGAGGCTGAGGTGGGTGGATCACCTGTGGTCAGGAGTTCGAGACCAGCCTGGTCAACATGGTGAAACCCCGTCTCTACTGAAAATACAAAAATTAGCTGCATGTGGTGGCACGCAGTACCTGTCGTCCCAACTACTTGGGAGGCTGAGGCAGGAAGATCACTTGAACCTGGGAGGTGGAGGTTGCAGTGAGCCAAGATCACGCCATTACACTCCAGCCTGGGTGACAAGAGCGAAACTCCATCTCAAAAAAAAAAAAAAAAAAAGAAAAGAAAAAAATCTACTGATTGCTTACTCTAGAACAGGCACTGTTGTAAACACTAGGGTTATGAAGGTAATGGCAAATTACCTTCTTGCTTATAAGCATTTGCACATTACACCAAGACTTTTCTTGTAATGCCTCAAGGTTTCCAAGTACCAGTTCTCCTGGGATAGTCATTCTTCCATGGTGAATTTTCAAAAGGTTATCAAGCAGTGTAAAGAATAAAAAATATCCTCGAATCAATACGTATGAGGAACGTAGGCAAATATTAGAATAAAATGAAAGAGACAATTTTTAGACAAAGACCAGGAAATACTATCTCACTAGTATGTATTAAGTTTATAAAACTTATTACTTCAAAAATTTCAGAAACATAAACGAATTTTAAAGACACCTGAATAAACTTGAGGCAGGACAGCTGTTAGCAGTAGAATGAGGGAAGGGTGGAGCATGTACCATGCCACAGATGGGAAATCCTGTTCTTCCATCTTCCATCTTCTGAGAATTTCTATATGAAATATGTTATGGAAATTGTGGCATGTGCCATCTATTCAGACAATTGAGTTTTTAAAGTATGATCAATATTTCTCAAAGTCTGCCTCTGCCAGAAAAGAATTTAAAATATTACAATGGGACATTTTAATGTCATCTTGTTGGAGGGAGAATTAATGAGGACTTGGCACAATTGATTGTTAGTTAGAAGATTAAGTCACAATGCATATAGTAATCTATTTAACCTTCAAACACTGTTTTAAAAGACTGTTTTAGGAGAAAGTACTTTTGGGCCAGTTGGATATTTCAGTCAACCTTAATTATATTCAGAAATCTAACCCTAGAAACGTAAATGTAAAGGTGGAAGAACAGAAAGACAAACTACTCTAAAGCTCTCATTTTACAGATGAGGCACAAACAAATTAAATGAAATCCACAGGTTACAGCATTTATACAGGGATGAAGCCAAGCCCAAACCTAGGTCACTTGGATACCAAGGCTTGTCTCAGGTCTCTGCAAGGACAAGGAGATGAAATAAAACTGCATCCAGAATTATCCAATTAGCCTGTATCTTTTATTGTGAAATGATTCCATTTGGGGACAGAATCAGTCACTAATTGAAAAAAACACTGCATTGACTTTCAACTGATGAATCTGCCCTAAGAGGTGTTACACTTGTCATCATACCCACAGAGCATTACAGCAGTGCTTACCAACTCTGTACTAATCAAACAATCATTTTTATTGTTTCATAAAGGTGAAAAGTAAAGAAAAATTCTTAGTGAAAAAGCCCTCCCAAAGAGAAATCCAGAGAAAATAGCAATAATTATGCAAAATATTCAACTATATAATTTCCAAGACTTTCATTTCACTATATAGTCAAGTAACACTATTATTCATTTCACAACTATAGATCAATTTGCTCATGTGTGAAACCTATGAAATACAACCATTTTCTCTTCAGATGAGTAATCCTGGTTTGAGTTACCCATACAATTTCATAAAAATACATTATTCCAGATGGACTCCAGTTGCTGGGCAGATGGAAATGCTTAAGTAAAAGACTAAAAACTTCATTATCCTAAATTAGGTAGTCAGAGAGAAAAAGTATGAATATAACTATAACCCAAATAATTTTTAAGTTTTCTGAATATTTTTAAAAATTCTACTTTCAGGAGAAAAGAACTTGAAAAATAATTATGTATATTTAAGAATTTAAAAAGTATATAGTTTTACAGTCAACTTTTGTCAATTAGTTGTAGCTACCATAATTATATTTCTCTTAGTCACTTTGCATTTTTACATACTGAGCCAACCTGTCGGTAAGACAAGCTCAGGTTTATCCCATTCCTTCAGTTGATTGGACAGGATTTCCCCACAGGCATAGGTGCAATTTCTGTGAGCATCACTGCTGTGACTGTGATGGTTAATGTGGGAGTCTTGTCTACCTTCCCACATAGCTTACCTGTGCTCATTGTCATTGCATATGACATTTCTGGATGTACATTTCTATCTAATGAGAGACTGCTGCTTAGCCCATTCATATTTATGCTTTGGCCAGTCTGACAGAAGTTAGCTCATAATGGGCAGGACAATTGGTGTCCCATGGTCAAGAGCTCCGTCTCTAGCAGGATCTAATATTGTTCCAGGAGCTTCTTTGGACCTCTAAAAACTTCACTGAAATGACAGGTCTCTAAAACCTCATGAGGTTTATCTCCCACACTCAGGCATTGTGACCTCTTACTGCAAAGGAATGAGCCACCTCTGTAAACCTTGAACATTCAGGGATGTATACTGAGCCAAAATCCTCTAGGGGAATCTACTCATTATGTCTTCATCCCATGTTTTAAGATCCTAGGTTTTCATCCATGGTCTGCCTTGGCTGAGCATCTAAATATCTCTGATGCTCTGGAATTCTACTTGTCAAATCCTGGAGTCTGTTTTTCAGCTGTTCATTATTCTACTGCGGGGGAAAAGAGCCCCTTCTTAAAGCACCAGAGAGGTTCTCTGACTCTAGCCCTTAGCATTAGTTTGTTAATGGTTCTCTGTTTCTCATTATCCCATTGCAGAGCATCAATATAACAGTAATACCCAGCCAACACTCTGTCCTTGTGCTCCCCACTGCCATATCTCTTTCAAATCCTTGAATCATTATGACTGCAAGGGTATTTTCCATTGGGATGTTTCCTCAAGTCACTCCTGATGAAATGTTCAGCAATTGGATTTTCACTTTGTGCCAGGAACTATCTAGGCCCCACATTCCTCTCATGATGCAGTCCTCCTTGCCTGCCGAGAAATGAGTGAGCCGGGCCCCAAGTTCCATCTTGCCACTTGACTTATCAGAACATGTTTGGTTTCTACCATGTCAACTCAGGTCAACCCAGGAGGAGCTAACAAAACAGAATTACACATGTAAGATATATATTGAGGGAAACTCCTGTGAAAGATGAAGAAGGAGGGAGCAGGAGTAGAGAGGGCCTTCAGACCACAGTGAAGAATTGGCTTCTGTAAAAAGAGAAACAGAATGTTTGTAATCCTGGTCCAGACCATCTCCAACTCTGTAACTCTCCTATTTCCACATCTTTTGACCACAAAGTTGTTAGAAGAACTGGAGATCGATGTACATGCGAAGGCCCAGCTCATGCTCTGTGCAGAGTGGGTCCTTAGCAACTGTTACGTTATGTGTTCACTGCACAGAACAGGGGAGTAAAAAGCAGAGCCCTGGGTTTCCTTCAAAGAAATGCAATGACCCTTATTTCATGTGTAGACAGGTAGATATGGAGGCTGCCCCTCTCTGCATCTACAACAAGCCCTGTTTCTCATTAAAGTCACAGTTGAACACTATGTTTTAAATAACACAAGGAAGAAAACAGGATGCACTTATCTCCTTAGACATGACCTCAAAATGTATTCTTCTTCATAACTGTTATTACTAACTAAAATACATCCTTCCTATTCTTTCTTTGGAAAGAAGAAAAATAAGGCTTGTGATGGAAGGTAGGATAAAGCCAGCATGTACTGAGTGCTGCTATGTGCCAGGTACTACTTTAGATTCTTTATGAATGTTTTCTTTCTTCATCCTTACACTCTTTGGAGTTAGAATTATCCACACCTTACGTAAGAAAACAATCAAGGTTATAGAAATTAAACAACTTGTCCATAGTAGTGCAGTTAATTATCAGAAATGACTATTGACTCTGAAACTTGGTATATTTCAGTTTTGCAAAAATCTTATCTGTAAAGTGGACTTTAATTCAAGAATTATAGAAATGTTTTGGTTGAAATAATTTTTTTAATAAAAAAGAATTTTTTCCTATGTTATGTATTTAAAATCTATAATGAATTTTGGCCCTATCTCTGTTAAAACCACATTGTTTTAAATACTTAGTTACTCATAAATCTATTTCTCCTCATTATAAACCCTTGAGGGAGACTATTATATCTAATTCATCTCATCCTAACCAAATAGAATTAGGCCTAAATGTCATATGCACTCAATTTACGTATGCTGAGCCAAATAGGATAATTCAAACAACTCAGTTCATTTTTCTGCTAATTCTCCCCTTACTCTGATACAGCAAATTAGAATAATAGAGAGGAAAACATATCCTCTTCTTTATTCCATGGGACCCATATCATAGTGGACAGGCTCTCTCTCTTTTTTTTTTTTTTTTTTTTTTTGATTGAGCAGTTTTGTTTGTTTGTTTGTTTGTTTTATTATTATACTTTAGGTTTTAGGGTACATGTGCACAATGTGCAGGTTTATTACATATGTATCCATGTGCCATGTTGATTTCCTGCACCCATTAACTCGTCATTTAGCATTAGGTATCTCTCCTAATGCTGTCCCTCCCCTCTCCCCCAACCCCACAACAGTCCCCGGAGTGTGATGTTCCCCTTCCTGTGTCCATGAGTTCTCATTGTTCAATTCCCACCTATGAGTGAGAACATACGGTGTTTGGTTTTTTGTCCTTGCGATAGTTTACTGAGAATGATGTTTTCCAGTTTCATCCATGTCCCTACAAAGGACATGAACTCATCATTTTTTATGGCTGCATAGTATTCCATGGTGTATATGTGCCACATTTTTTTAATCCAGTCTATCGTTGTTGGACATTTGGGTTGGTTCCAATTCTTTGCTATTGTGAATAGTGCCGCAATAAACATACGTGTGCATGTGTCTTTATAGCAGCATGATTTATAGTCCTTTGGGTATATACCCAGTAATGGGATGTCTGGGTCAAATGGTATTTCTAGTTCTAGATCCCTGAGGAATCGCCACACTGACTTCCACAATGGTTGAACTAGTTTACAGTCCCACCAACAGTGTAAAAGTGTTCCTATTTCTCCACATCCTCTCCAGCACCTGTTGTTTCCTGATTTTTTAATGATGGCCATTCTAACTGGTGTGAGATGGCATCTCACTGTGGTTTTGATTTGCATTTCTCTGATGGCCAGTGATGATGAGCATTTCTTCATGTGTTTTTTGGCTGCATAAAGGCTCTCTCAAAAAAGCCTTAAAACTCTTCTATTTGTTGAGAACTCACAGTTGTTTAACTAGCTTGTCCTGGCTGAAAGATAGATGTGGATTATAAGAATCAACAGGAAATCCTCATTGCAGGTACACATCTCCTAAATTTCCCCACTATGCAGAGAGATGGCCAATTATTATAGAAGCATAATTACTATAGAAGTTGTAGCTACCATAATTATATTTCTCATAGTCACTTTCCATTTTTACAAACTGAGCCAACCTGACCATAAGCCAAGTTCAGGTTTATCTCATTCCTTCAGTTGATTGTACAGGATTTCCCCACAGGCATAGGTGCAATTTCTGTGAGCATCACTGGCCAACATGGTGAAACCCTGTCTCCACTAAAAGTACAAAAATTAGCTCGGCATGGTGGCCTGTGCCTGTAATCCCAGCTACTGGGGAGGCTGAGGCAGAAGAATTGCTTGAACCCAGGAGGCGGAGGTTGCAGTGAGCCAAGATTGTGCCACTGCACTCCAGTCTGGATGACACAGTGGTGAGACTCCATCAAAAAAAAAAAAAAAAAAAAAGATAAAAGATAAATGTAGAGTACTTGTGATTTGGGGAAAATATCATGAAAGGTAACCTTACAAAACGCGACCTTTACAGCAACTTTCAAAGTTTACATTATGGTAAAGAGCGTAGGCTTTGGACACAAATCAGCCTTAGTTTGAATCCTGTCTGCGACACTGAGCTGTGTGACCTTTGGACAAGTTACTTAGCCTCTCTAGTCACAGTTTCCTTGTGTGTAAAACAGAGATAATAATAGTGCTGTTTGAGAATTAAAAGGAAGACAAAATGTAAAGCACTTAGCACATGGCCGGCAGATGATAAATACTCATTAAACAGGAATTTACTGTCATTATTATTTTACTATGCATGCAACTAGCTGCTTCATGTGTCTGAGCTGAATGATAACAATATTGGAATTCACAATTTTCGTAGATCTTTGCATTCCCACAGCATCTTTTATCTCATAGGACCAAAGTTCTGGAAAATATTAATTCTTGTCTATTATGTTTGTACTAGCAAAGGCAGGAGCACATTACAATGGCCTAGTTATTAAAAAGAACTATGATATAAAGCGCTAACTCCACATGCACAAAGTTATACAAAAAACCTTAACAGAATCTAGGTCTCTCATCTTGGATTCCTCATTAATTGTATCAGATTGTTTCCAGTGGCTAAATATTATTTATTGGCAGTGTAAGTCAATGCTGCTGATATATTGCTCTTTTGGGGACTGTTTGTTTTTTGAAAACTGCTCTCAAATTTTCTAAATGTGAATTTAAAAGTCTGTCAGTCTATGTGCCGATAACACAAAACAGATTGTAAATGTAGCGGGATGCAATCAAGTCAAACAAATCCAGTGAGAGCGCCAGAAGTCTTTATTAGGACTGCTCCTGTTCACAGGCTTTGCTAATGATGGAACAATTGTTTGTGCTGATTTGTAGCTAGCATTGATATGCCGGCAGCAACACTTTCATCTAAAATCCAGCTCCAAATTTTTTTAATACTGTCAATGAATTTGCTGTGTCTGCAAAAAGCAACTCCAAAGAACCTTTCTAAATAATAAGAAATGGGAATATTCAAGCAGTCTTTAATTCTAAATCCAGAGTGTTAGTTGAAATATACAATGATTTTTCTCTTTGTCATTGTTTTGTCATCTACTGGGATGCCTGCATCTCAACAACTTGTATGAATTAATAACTAAACACAGCTTTAAAATGCTGAAATTGGCAGATGTTGAAGGGAAGTAAATGCTGAACTGCAGAAGGATATTCCAAGATTCCAAACTTATCTAACATTTTCTTCACAAAATAAAAAAATGCAAATGTGCTCTGACTGCTGTTCACATTTACTGTGGGGACCAGTTTTTTTTTTTTTTTTTAATCAAACAGCACCTGCCTCTCTATTCAGAGATTTCTGCGTGTCGGGATAAGTGCAAACAACAAAGGCTTCAACTGTGGCAGAGTCTGCATCATTTTCTTGGAACTTGCCATTATGTTTCAGGTCAGAGATTGAGGTTTGGTGCAGGGAATGGAGCTTTTAATATCAGGTGAATGGATTTTTATAAGAGGTTGGGAAGCTTTGGGTCTTAAAGAGAAAAATGGTGCTTTAAAAATAGCCACATTTCTTTTGTACTGTAATTATCAGTGCATGACCAATCATTTTTTATTCTGTCTGTGTGGGCAAAAGGAAATATCCTCTACCCATCTCTGTGGGCTGGCCATTTG
This sequence comes from Hylobates moloch, assembly GCF_009828535.3. Taxonomy (NCBI): domain Eukaryota; kingdom Metazoa; phylum Chordata; class Mammalia; order Primates; family Hylobatidae; genus Hylobates; species Hylobates moloch. Next base: position 27,700,491 of record NW_026652277.1, on the reverse strand, counting down.
AATAAGTCAAAATGTTCCCGTATTTAATCAGTTTATTGAGAATATATAATTTAGCTAGAAAATTGATCCTGAAACATCACTTTTAAGGGAGCATGAAAAATGATACAAATTCATCAGTTTTTTAAGAAGTCATTGTCGTATGTTTGCTGCTTAAACAGGTAATGTGGAGTAAATCGGTGATTTTTTCATAATTTCTTTGAGAAAAGTTCACATTGTGTAAGTGACAAAATGTCTGAAATAGGAATAATCAGCCTTTAAAAAACTAGAATAGTAAAAAAATGAAGGAATAGAACAATAACCTGAGCTGATCCCAGCTCTAACATTGATGGAGAAAGCCCAGACAAATCACTTAATTCCTCTGAGTTTCCATTTCTGCATCTATGAAGTGTAAATGGTAAAATGTTCCCTTCCAGGACTGTTGTGGACAGGAAATGAGAAAATGTTTGTGACGTACTTTGCAAATGGTAAAACATTTTAAGAGCATCAAGAAGAAAAGGAGAAGTAAATGGGATGATAATAATAATTACAATAGGTAACAATTATAATGACAATTATAATATTAAATATAATAATTATTGTTAATGAAAATACTAAATCCTGCCCAGAAGTGCTAGAAATTGGTAAATCCTCAGACCATGTCTTCATTATGTTCTTAACTGGAGGAAAAGGAGACATACACACTCTGTATGTCCACATGAAAAAGCGAAGTCTATTATAACTGAAGTGGACTCCAGACTACATTAAAACCTGTTCTTGGAAAGAAACTCTTAAATTAAAGTTACATCTTTCTGAGAGCTTTTTTCAAAAGCAAACTGTAGGCTAACAGAGTATCCTATTCTTGAAATGGCTTGTTAGGGTTTCAGACAACCTTTGCCCACAAAACACGGGAGTCACATTAACTTGCTAAGGTTGCATTTCTCTCTCGTTAGATCAGTCACTCACGTGTTATGTAGGGTTACATGAAGTCACCAATCAATGACAAGCATTCATTATCATATGTTTGCTCCAAAATACAAAGCTTTACACTGTTCCAGGAATAAAAATTTTTAAATAGCATCCTTTAAAAGTTGCAGGAATTATGGATAGAAAACTATTGTACATTTTTGCTACTGAAACCAACATCCCAAAAAAATAAAATACACTTTTAATAGTAGATGCTCGAAATATACAACTTCCCACACTCACTCTCTGGGTAATAAGTTGTGTGCTGAGAAGGTAAGGCAGTTGGTGGTTGCTTTTGAAGAATTTATGCACTACAGTCCATCTAGTTAGAGATGAGAGAAAGATGCAACTAGCATATATAGGTTGCCAATTCTTCCTCCTCCTCTAGTAGTTGTATATTATCTGCCTAGATAAGCTAGAAATGTATTTCCCCAAATTTCTTTCCCTATATAGTCCTGGGTTAGTGTTGGCCACAAGAGGAGTTTAGATGAAATTTGGGAGGGGAAATGTACCAACAGCCATTATGCTCAAAAGATCATTGTTGCTCAAGGCAAGGAGGAACAGACAAAACGAGAAACTGGCAGTTTTGGTTTGTTCTGCTCATCCTGACCCATGTCCCTAGCTGAATGCCTGTCCAGCCAAACAATAGCAACATTAGGTTACCAGCAAACCCTTTGCAGCTGAACTCAGAGGCACTAGCCACAAAGATCCAGCAACCTTCATCAGACTTCTATCCCAGTACTATTTATTATTTTTTATTTTTAATTTTTGTGGGTACATAGTAGGTATATGTATTTATAGGGTACATGAGATGTTTTGATACAGGCATGTAATGTGAAATAAGCACAACATGGAGAATGGGGTATCCCCCTCAAGCATTTATCCTTTGAGTTACGAACAATCCAAATTACATCCTTTAAGTTATTTAAAAATATACAATTACTATTGACTATAGTCACCCTGTTGTGCTATCAAATAGTGTTTTTATTCTTTCTATTCTTTTAATCCATTAACCATCCCCACCTCCCCACTGCACTCCTCTCACATCCCTCACCCACCCCCACCAACTATCCTTCCCTGCCTCTGGTAACGATCCTTCTACTCTCTATGTCCATGAGTTCAATCATTTTGATTTTTAGATCCCACAAATAGGTGAGAACATGGAATGTTTGCCTTTCTGTGCCTGGATTACTTAACATAATGATCTCCAGTTCCATCCATGTTTTTGCAAATGACTGGAACCTAGTACTATTTCTATTCTACTCTAGCAGTTGTACATGCATGGCTTCCTGCAAACTCTAACTCTTTAACTTGCTTACCCACTGTAGACCTGGTTGAAGTCAGGGCCACATATCAACACAAGTCATTTGAAGGCATTTAGTATAAGGGGAAAACATGGGCTTCAAAGTCTTACAAATCTATTTATTCGTCCTCTTTCCTCTTCTATCTGTATGACTTTAACCTCCTTAAGCCTCCATATCAACCTTCCAAATAAATGGTAAGAAATCTTGCCTTGGTCCTAAGTGAAAAAAAAAATTTCTTTCATGAGAATCTTAATCCTAAATTAGTCTTCATGTAAACTTGAGGCTAGAATGCACTCTACCTGTATAAGCCATAAAAATCCCAAGTTCAGAATTTAAAGTGACCCATGGTGGTTAGTGCATCCGAGGCAAAGGAAAAGAGAAAATACAGCAACTTTTCAAAAGAGAGCTCCTTAAACCCAGGACACAAAGTATTTCCAAATAAATTTCTAAGAAACATGAGCTTACCATAAAATTTTTTTAAATCACCCAGAGAAACTAGTCACCATTAGCAAGAGTCAGCAGAAACAATAAATAAGAGAATCTGACCTTCAGATCTGCAATTTTTGTGATATTATTTGTATTTAAATTTTAAAGAATGCATTTAAATTTCTTAAAGAAGTATAAGAGATTGTCAAATATTTCAGCAAATTTGATAAAGAAATAGAACATGAAGAAACAGAAATAATAATCATTGAAAACTCAACAGACAGGATAAGCTATAGGTTATAAATGACCAAAGAGAGACCTCAAGCTTTGATCCAGAATGCAGCACAAAGGGACAGAATATGAACAAGAGGTTAAAGGACATAAAGAACAGGGGGAGAGGTTCTAATGTATATGTAATCAGTGCTTTAATAGGAGAAAATTGAGGCAGACAGACAGGTGACATTCCAAGAGATAATGGTTGAGATTCTTCCAGAAGTGAAAGGTAGCAATCCTTACACTCAAGAAACCCAACTAATCACATGAGATAAAATGAGAAAAGTTTTATTTGGCAACAAATGTAATGGTAATATATTTAATGATATTTGGTTTAGGTAACAATATACATTTTTATTTTATTTTATTCATTTTTTATTTTATTATATGATTATTATTAGTAGTATTATTTTGAGACAGAGTTTTGCTCTTGTTGCCCAGGCTGGAGTGCAATGGCATGATCTCAGCTCACTGCAACCTCTGCCTCCCAGGTTCAAACAGTTCCTCTGCTTCAGCCTCCCAAGTAGCTGGGATTACAGGCATGCACCACCACGCCCAGCAAATTTTTTGTATTTTTTTAGTAGAGACGGGTTTTCACCACGCTGGCCAGGCTGGTCTCAAACTCTGGACCTCAGGTGATCCACCTGCCTCGGCCCTCCAAAGTGCTGGGATTACAGGCATGAGCCACCATGCCTAGCGGTAGCAATGTAGATTAAAAGATGGAATGAAGTTTTAAGTCACCAAAAAAGGGCGAGGCAAATGCAAATGAGGTACTCACTCTTAGAGATGTGCAAGCGCAGGGCTGGGGCTCTCAGGAACCTGACAGTGAGGGCCTGCCTTAAATTTTGCAACCTGAGTCTCTCACTTGCCTCACTCTTGTCCTGATTCTTAGAGACAAAAATCTGCATCTGTGGTCTAATACTCAGAATTGTCTAATTAAATATACTTTTAAAATATAGTGAGCTGTTGTATGAAATTTATGCCTATCTTTAATCTACTATGTTGTGATCCTATTTACATTTGGTATAATGCAACCATTGCAAATGTAGTTTGTTGAATTTAACAATGTAACCACCTCAACAACCAAGATACAGAACATCTCCATCAGCCAAAAAATGTCCCTTGTAGTATTTTGCTATTACCCGCCCCCATCCCTGATCCTTGGAAACCACTGACCTGCTTACTGTCATTATAATTTGGATTTGACTTTTGCAGTTTTATATAAATGGAATCATAGAGTATTTACATTTTGTTTTTCAATAATAAGATACTAAAAATATCTAAAACAGCAATTCTCTAAAAATGTCACGTAACAGATACGGGTTATCTTTAGTTGTAAGATGTAAAAAAACTCACTTATTGGATATATTTGTGGGGTTTTTCCATTCACACAATTTTTTCAAGTACTCAAGAGATTTTAGTGAGCAATATAAAAACTGTGACTCGGCTGGGCGTGATGGCTCACACCCGTAATCCCAGCACTTTGGGAGGCCGAGGCGGGTGGATCACCTGAGGTCGAGGGTTCGAGACCAGCCTGACCAACATGGAGAAACCCCATCTCTACTAAAAATACAAAATTAGCTGGGCATGGTGACACATGCCTGTAATCCCAGCTACTCGAGAAGCTGAGGCAGGAGAATTGCTTGAACCCGGGAGGTGGAGGTTGCGGTGAGCCGAGATCGCGCCATTAAACACCAGCCTGGGCAACAAGAGCAAAACTCCCTCTCAAAAAAAAAAAAAAAAAAAAATTGCGACTCAATTAATAAAACAATATTGTGTAAGACAACTTGAAACAAATTAACAGAATTTTTTTTTTACACTCTTAGTTAACTTGCATTTAGCATCAGCTTTTGTTTTTATCAAAGGTTTCATCATGGATTTAAGTTAAATTCGAAAGATATATAAAAATAAAAAGAATCTTTCACTCTACAGTAATTAAAATCAACACCAGGGCTAGAGGTATTCAACTGAATGACCAAATCATAAATACAATTATCTTATATCAAATGATTCCTGTGCATGGCCCCTCAATACATTTTATAAGACTCAAAGTCTTCCATTTGAAAGAAAGAAAGAATCATACCATCACTTAATTTAAACATTTTTGAAACAAAAATTAAATATTAACTTAATTTTCTATGACCCTCTGTTTTTTAATGGAGATGTATTACCTTTGAAGATTTTTTTATAGCATGTTTTCATAAACATGCCATCCAAATAAAGAATTTTCAAAGCATACTAGAAATCAAAACAGATACCATTGCTATTTTTAATGAACCCCCTGTGACATTTTCACGAACCTTTGAGGATTTTCAAACCACAGTTTGGGAAGGAAAAATTAATGTATGTTTACAGGCCATTCATGGGTCCCTAATTACTGTGTGTCACCAAATAAAATAGTCTCTTTTGTTAGTTACCTTCTTTGAAGTCTCTGTATTATTTGATGCCATTTATCAGACCTCTCCTTCTTCCTTATAATTTTTTATTTCAAGCCAACATTGTATTATTGCTACTCCAACCTTTCTGGCTGATCTATCTCTGCTCCTTCAGAAGCTTCCCTCCTTTCTCCATGGCTTTTCTTACCACTTCGTGCTTTCTTTCATTTGCTTAATCCTCCGTACTGATCCTGGGCCTGTTCTCCCAGTTCTGCTTCATCTTGCAGGCTGCATTTCCTGGGTCCCCTATTAGCTAGCTTCATTGACCAAAGGCAAGCACTAGAGGGAGAAAGGAGGCACTGGCAGGAGACACTGAGGGAAGGATAAAGGATGGGAAGAGCCAGGATATTTCTCTCCCTCCCTCCCTCTCTCTGCTTTGGGTACCATCTCTGATGTCTTGACTGGAGCTGGATGCCTCAAGATAGCTTCACTCACATGTCTGACAATTTTTTTTCTGGCTGTTGCCTTGATTCTCCTCCATAGGACCTTTTGTCTTTTAGTAGGCTAGACTGGGCTTCTTCAGAGCATGGTGGTCTAAGGGTTTTATGAGGCAAGACTAGAGCTGCAAGATCTCTTACCTAGAGGATCCAGAACTTACACAATGTCACATCCACCACATTCTGTTGGTCAAAGCAAGTCACAAGGCCAGGCCTTATTCAAAGGGATAGGAAAACAGACTTTGTTTGTTGATGAGAAGAGCAGCAATATGACATTACCAAAGACATGAAAACAAGGGGATGTAGTTCATTGGAAGCCATTATTGTAACAATCTACCTCACTGAGTCCCTGAGTTCCAGAAACAGCACCTCTCTCCTAAACACAGTGTATACTATTCCTAATCTCTGGGTTGTTCCCCATTTGTCTCTTTTGCTCCCTTGTTACCTGTTTAACCAACTCCTTGCATTAGATTGCTTCTGGTTTCCTAGTTTGACTGTAAATGTGCATCTACTTTCTTACTTTAACAGTGATAACTCTTAAATCTGGATCTGAGTTCTAGATTTAAAAGTTCTAGAGTTCTGATTTCTAGATCTAAATCCTATTCTAAATTTCCAAAGGCCTTAGGGTATTTCCACTTTAATTTTTTCTCCTTCATCTCAAACCCAGCATACTCAAAACTGAATTCAGAATTCTCTCCCCTGGACAATGACCCTTCTCAATTTCTCTATACTCTAAACCAGGGGCCAGATGACAGTAGTAAGCAGCCAAGTCCATCATTGCCAATTTTACTGGAACACAGCCAAGCTCATTCATTTTTGTATTGTCTATGTCTCTTTCACTCTACAATGGCAGAACTGAGTAGTTGCAACAGAAACTGTGTGACCTGTAAAATTCAAAATACTTACACATCTGGCCCTTTACAGAAAAATTTCCCAACCCCTGTTTTAAAGCTCTAATTCTTTCTTTTTCTTCTCTATGTACAATCAGGGACCAAAAGTTATCAATTCAGTTCACATTCTTCATTTCTAAATTATTTCCATATTCTTTCATCTGTCTCTCCCTGCTTCCATCCTAATCTATTCTGCATATTTCAACTAAATTGATTGTTGCAAATACCATTTTAGTTCTGTCGCTCATCTACTAACAATTCCACAGAGACTTGTTTTTATTACAAGTCACTGATCATTGCAAACTCCGCATCCTTCAGCCAACTCACCTCAATTTACCCAACAAAATCTAATTTGCACTTTCCCCAAGCCATCTTCTCCAATCAGGCGCATCTTCTCTTTCTTCCCTTACTTGATTTCAGAACCTCTGAATGTAGAAATTCTGTTTCATCACTTATAGCTCTAGCACCAGGCACAGTGGCTGGCATATGGTAAACAGGGAATACTACTGATTTTTTTTCTACTTCTGTCACTTTATTTATATGCTGCCCCTACTTAGTACATTCTTTCCTTGCTTTCCTATCTATCCAACCCTCTCTACTGTCTCTAGTCTCATATCTTCTCTAAACTGTTCTAAGCTTAATGATCAATTTTTATTCAAATTCCTGACACTAAAAATTTATATCCTCCATCTCTTCACTGCCTCAATGCACAGGGAGATATAGAATTAGCCATAATATTGATTCTTGAGACAGTAAGAACATGCCATCTATTTATGCACAATCTCTAACATCCTTTCCCATACCTCACACTATCCCTTGAGGTATTTCTTCCTTGAGATTTGTCCAAAGTTACAAGGCTTCCTAACTATTTGGAGCCAAAGTGACAATATAGATTCTAAATTTATACATTCTAAATTTATAAGGCTCTCTAGGAAATTTCAGATGAATTGTATGATAGAAGGTTTTATTCTAGAATCTTTTTGTAAATTGAGATATACGAGATTTCAGATGTGGCAAGAAGAAAGAGTTGAGAGAAGTATATAAAAATACTTATTCACAGGTTATTACTCAGAAAAGAAAAAGTTCACTTACACAGAATCTAAAACTTACAACCTGTATTTTCAGTGTTTGTGAACAAAATTCTGCAACAATACAGATATCCCTGGAAACCAGCTCTTATGACAGTTGTGTGCTGGAGCAATTTCCTACCAGCTTAAGGGGATAGATCGTTAAATATTCAGGAATTTTACAAACCAAGTGTCAAACCACTGGCAACTTTAAATCACCCATCATATGGGTATTTTCATCAAAACTGCAAATGCTGTAAGTCAAGGTTTTTTTTTTCTTAAGAGTTTTCCAGCACATCACTGGAAACTATATATATAACTATATATACCTATATCTCTCTCTATATATATCTATATATACCTATATCTATATATATATCTATATATACCTATATCTCTGTATATATCTATATGTACCTAGATCTATATATATATATCTATATATACCTATATCTATATATATATATATATAACTACATATATAGATATGGATATGGATATAGACACACACAAAATATGAGGAAGAGACAGAGCACAATTATAGTCACAAGAGGAATAATGATTGATAAAAACACACATTAGTGTAGACTTTACTGCATTCCAGGCCATGTTCTAAGCATTTAGCATATATTCAGTGGTATGCCACAGCCAGCTAGTACTAGCTTACAAAAGCCAATGGTGCACATCTCTTTCCCAACTCCATGTTCAGTGGCCTCACATTGGTAGCTTGAAATCAGCCACAGTGGGAGTATTTACACCACAGAAATCAGTAAATACTGTATATCAGGATTTTTTATGCAGATAGCCAGTTGTTAAACATTCACCAGCACATCACTGTTGTTAAGCCAGACTTTTATAAGACAGCATACTCACTTTTGGCCTCCTAATACATTATTCAGTACAGTTTGATAAACAAGAAACCTGTGCCTAAGCAGAGGAAAGGGAAGAAAACATATGAGATTACAAAAAGTAAGGGAAGGCTAGTCTGTGATGATAGAAGGGCTAGGAAATAAACACATTACCTTCCTTCTACCATAGTAGCTTCTGGGAAAGGTTGGCACTATGTTCTTTCCATCATGCTGGCTGTCTTAGCACATTTTGTGCTACTATAACAGAATACTTAAGACTGGGTAATTTACTATGAACAGAAATTGATTGGCTCACAATTCTGGAGGCTGGAAATCCAAGATTGAGGTTCTGGCATCTTGCAAGGGTCTTCTTGCTGACTCATCCCATGGTGGAGGGCAGAACAGCAAGAGAAGAAAAGAGAAGGGGAGGGAGAGGGAGAGATAAAGGAGAAAAGAGAGAGAGAAAGAGAAGGGGGCCGAACTTACCCTTTTATAATAAACCCACTTCCAACACAGTACCACTGATGTACTCATAAGGGTCAGAGACCTCATTGCCTAGTCACGTCTTAAAGGTCTCACCTCTTGACACTGTTACAATGGCAATTAAACTTCAACAGGAGTTTTAGAGGAGAAAAATATTCAACCCATGACACTGGCCCTCCCCATTAAAACCAGGATTGCAAATAGTTTAATCATTTGACTTCAGTTTCTTGAAAACCACTGACTCTTTTGATCAGATAACAAACACCCTTTGCCATCAATAAGTAGGTACTTCCTAAACCCAGCACTTTGAATTTGGCCAAGTTCAAAGTGCAAATAAAGTAGGGGAAAAGGTGGGACAGAAATAAGAGGAGGAGAGAACCAGAGTAAGGAAAGAAATTAAGAATGGCACCTAGAATGGGATGAGTTTCTAGAGTTAAGTTTTCACTATAACTAGGGCTTCCTTGATGTTTTGAAATCAAAACTGATGCCTGCATTTGCCAGTCTTCCTTCCGTCCCCAGCAATTCTCAGTATATCTGTGAGAGAAATCTGGGCCAGTGCATGCAAGGACAATTATCACAAGCTTCTTCTGTCATATTTTTGCAAAAGGAGAAAACTTCTACATGTCTAGGCCTCAGAAACAAAAGTTAATTTTCAATTCAAGTTTATGTTTCCTTTAGGGGAAGAGCTGTCCAGTGAATTAGGTGATTTTCAAAATTTCCTAGCAGAAATAAAAATCCAAGTTAAAGAAGGAAAATGAAAACAATTACAAATGGTAAGTTATCTGCCATGAACAACAACTGCTGGGTCTTGAGAGTAGGAGAGGGAGGTGTACAGCTTAATTAGGCAGTGTCCTCCCAGAATACCAATGGTCTCCCAGCTACGCTACTTAGTTTGCCACAGACCATTGTCTTTCTTCATAAATCTAAATTAGCATCTGCAGCCACTCTCCTAGAAATGAAGATTTTAGCTCAGTGCTTCATTTTGAACACCCACTGGTCTTGAACTACATTTAAATCATGAATGGAGTATTATTTAAAGGTTGATGATCCTCACACAGCATCACTTTAGCAATGAAACTAAAACCCCCTGAACTAAATTCTGCTTTATAGCCAAGAGTGCCATGGTTAGGTTCCAGTTTAATAAAATTGTCTTGCTTTTGTAACTTTAAAAGCCTTTAGGCATTTTTTTTCAACATGCTATTGTAATGTATACAACATTGAGCATGAAGTGATTAAATAATAAAACTTTGAGCTAATTTGCAGTTGGGGGTGGATAATAGAGTCCCATGGGAAGTGCCATGGTCCTTCCCAAATTGAGGGAGGAAAGGTAGAGTCTCTTTTCATCTCTAACTTCAGACAAGACCAACTCTTTTGTCCCCAAGGGAATTTTAAGCCTCCATTCCAAAGGAAACACTGATTCCACTGAGAAGATTCAGGGTCCAGTGTGATCACAAAACTTAACTTCTTTGTTATGCTTGTGAAAGCTAGAAGCAGAGTCTGTTAGTCTGTTCTTTCACTAGTATAAAGAAAGCCTGAGACTGGATAATTTATAAGCAAAGAGGTTTAATTGGCTCACAGTTCTGCAGGCTGTACGGGAAGCATGGCTAGTGAGGCCTCAGGAAACTTACAATCGTGGTGGAAGGCAAAGGGGGAAGCAGGCATGTCTTCACATGGCCACAGCAGGAGAAAAAGAGATGGGGAGAAGGTGCTATACACATTTAAACAAACAGATCTCAAGAGAACTCACTCAATATCATGAGAACAGCACCAAGGGGGATGGTATTAAACCATCAGAAACTGCACCCATGATCCAATCACCTCCTACCAGGCCCCACTTCCAACACTGGGGATTATAATTTGACATGAGATTTGGGCAGGGACACAAACCGAAACCATAACACAGGAGTTATGCGTGAAAGGGTATGGTTGGGAAAGGGCAAGTAATCTTATTGTTAGACAGACAAAAATCTGCAGAGCCCAGAGATGGTGCAGACCTTTTATGTTTCAGTCTAAAAGCATTGGCCCTATGGAAATAGCCAAGGCAGTTTCTTCTTATGCTGGGTCCCAGAAAGAAGCTATACATCCTACAGACTTTTCAGCTAAAGTTGGGCATCTAGAATGTGTTCTTTTTTATTATACTTTAAGTTCTAGGGTACATGTGCACAACGTGCAGTTTTGTTACGTATATATACATGTGCCATGTTGGTGTGCTGCACCCATTAACTCATCATTTAACATTAGGTATATCTCCTAATGCTACCCCTCCCCCTTCCCCCCACCCCACAACAAGCCCCGGTGTGTAATGATCCCCTTCCTGTATCCGTGTGTTCTCATTGTTCAATTCCCACCTATGAATGAGAACATGCGGTGTTTGGTTTTTTGTCCTTGCGATAAGTTGCTGAGAATGATGGTTTCCAGCTTCATACATGTCCCTACAAAGGACATGAATGCATCATTTTTTATGGCTGCATAGTATTCCATGGTGTATATGTGCCACATTTTCTTAATCCAGTCTATCATTGTTGGACATTTGGGTTGGTTCCAAGTCTTTGCTATTGTGAATAGTGCCACAGTAAACATACCTGTGCATGTGTCTTTGTAGCAGCATGATTTATAATCCTTTGGGTATATCCCCAGTAATGGGATGGCTGGGTCAAATGGTAATTCTAGTTCTAGATCCCTGAGGAATTGCCACACTGTATTCTACAATGGTTGAGCTAGTTTACAGTCCCACCAACAGTGTCAAAGTGTTCCTATTTCCCCACATCCTCTCCAGCACCTATTGTTTCCTGACTTTTTAATGATCGCCATTCTAACTGGTGTGAGATGGTATCTCATTGTGGTTTTGATTTGCATTTCCCTGATGGCCAATGATGATGAGCATTTTTTCATGTGTCTTTTGGCTGCATAAATGTCTTCTTTTGAGAAGTGTCTGTTCACAACTTTCACCCACTTGTTGATGGGGTTGTTTGTTTTTTTCTTGTAAATTTGTTTGAGTTTATTGTAGATTCTGCATATTAGCCCTTTGTCAGATGAGTAAATTGCAAAAATTTTCTCCCATTCTGTAGGTTGCCTGTCCACTCTGATAGTAGTTTCTTTTGCTGTGCAGAAGCTCTTTAGTTTAATTAGATCTCATTTGTCAATTTTGGCTTTTGTTGCCATTGTTTTGGTGTTTTAGACATGAAGTCCTTGCCCATGCCTATGTCCTGAATGGTATTGCCTAGGTTTTCTTCTAGGATTTTTATGGTTTTAGGTCTAATATTTAAATCTTTAATCCATCTTGAATTAATTTTTGTATAAGGTGTAAGGAAGGGATCCAGTTTCAGCTTTCTACATATGGTTAGCTAGTTTTCCCAGCACCATTTATTAAATAGGGAATCCTTTCCCCATTGCTTGTTTTTGTCAGGTTTGTCAAAGATCAGATAGTTGTAGATATGTGGCATTATTTCTGTGGGCTATGTTCTGTTCCATTCATCTATGTCTCTGTTGTGGTACCAGTACCATGCTGTTTTGGTTACTGTAGCCTTGTAGTATACTTTGAAGTCAGATAGCGTGATGCCTCCAGCTTTGTTCTTTTGGCTTAGGATTGACTTGGCAATGTGGGCTCTTTTTTGGTTCCATATGAACTTTAAAGTTGTTGTTTCCAATTCCGTGAAGAAAGTCATTGGTAGCTTGATGGGGATGGCATTGAATCTATAAATTACCTTGGGCATTGTGGCCATTTTCACAATATTGATTCTTCCTACCCGTGAGCATAGAATGTTCTTCCATTTGTTTGTATCCTCTTTTATTTCATTGAGCAGTGGTTTGTAGTTCTCCTTCAAGAGGTCCTTCACATCCCTTGTAAATTGGATTCCTAGGTATTTTATTCTCTTTGAAGCAATTGTGAATGGGAGTTCACTCATGATTTGGCTCTCTGTTTGTCTGTTATTGATGTATAAGAATGCTTGTGATTTTTGCACATTGATTTTGTATCCTGAGACTTTGCTGAAGTTCCTTATCAGCTTAAGGAGATTTTGGGCTAAGACGATGGGGTTTTCTAGATATCCAGTCATGTCATCTGCATACAGGGACAATTTGACTTTTTCTTTTCCTAATTGAATACCCATTATTTCTTTCTCCTGCCTGATTCCCTGGCCAGAACTTCCAACACTATGTTGAATAGGAGTGGTGAGAGAGGGCATCCCTGTCTTGTGCCGGTTTTCAAAGGGAATGCTTCCAGTTTTTGCCCATTCAGTATGATATTGGCTGTGGGTTTTTCATAAATAGCTTTTATTATTTTGAAATACGTCCCATCAATACCTAATTTATTGAGAGTTTTTAGCATGAAGTGCTGCTGAATTTTGTCAGAGGCTTTTACTGCATCTATTGAGATAATCATGTGGTTTTTGTCTTTGGTTCTGTTTATATGCTGGATTACATTTATTGATTTGCATATGTTGAACCAGCCTTGCATCCCAGGAATGAAGCCCACTTGATCATGGTGGATAAGCTTTTTGATGTGCTGCTGGATTCAGTTTGCCAGTATTTTATTGAGGATTTTTGCATCGACGTTTGTCATGAATATTGGCCTAAAATTCTCTTTTTTGGTTGTGTCTCTGCCAGGCTTTGGTATTAGGATGATGCTGGCCTCATAAAATGAGTTAGGGAGGATTCTCTCTTTTTCTGTTGATTGGAATAGTTTCAGAAGGAATGGTACCAGTTCCTCCTTGTACCTCTGGTAGAATTCAGCTGTGAATCCGTCTGGTCCTGGACTTTTTTTGGTTGGTAAGCTATTAATTATTGCCTCAATTTCAGAGCCTGTTATTGGTCTATTCAGAGATTCAACTTCTTCCTGGTTTAGTCTTTGGAGAGTGTATGGGTCGAGGAATTTATCTATTTCGTCCAGATTTTCTAGTTTATTTACATAGAGGTGTTCTTATTATTCTCTGATGGTAGTTTGTATTTCTGTGGGATCAGTGGTGATATCCCCTTTATCATTTTTTATTGTGTCTATTTGATTCTTCTCTCTTTTCTTCTTTATTAGTCTTGCTAGTGGTCCATCAATTTTGTTGATCTTTTCAAAAAACCAGCTCCTGGATTCATTGATTTTTTGAAGGGTTTTTTGTGTCTCTATTTCCTTCAGTTCTGCTCTGATCTTAGTTATTTCTTGCCTTCTGCTAGCTTTTGAATGTGTTTGCTCTTGCTTCTCTAGTTCTATTAATTGTGATGTTAGGGTGTCAATTTTAGATCTTTCCTGCTTTCTCTTGTGGGCATTTAGTGCTATAAATTTCCCTCTACACACTGCTTTGAATGTGTCCCAGAGATTCTGGTATGTTGTGTCTTTGTTCTCGTTGGTTTCAAAGAACATCTTTATTTCTGCCTTCATTTCGTTATGTACCCAGTAGTCATTCAGGAGCAGGTTGTTCAGTTTCCATGTAGTTGAGTGGTTTTGAGTGAGTTTCTTGATCCTGAGTTCTAGTTTGATTGCACTGTGGTCTGAGAGAGAGTTGGTTATAATTTCTGTTCTTTTACATTTGCTGAGGAGAGCTTTACTTCCAACTATGTGGTCAATTTTGGAATAGGTGTGGTGTGGTGCTGAAAAGAATGTATATTCTGTTGATTTGTGGTGGAGGGTTCTGTAGATGTCTATTAGGTCCACTTTGTGCAGAGCTGAGTTCAATTCCTGGATATCCTTGTTAACTTTCTGTCTCATTGATCTGTCTAATGTTGACAGTGGGGTATTACAGTCTCCCATTATTATTGTGTGGGAATCTAAGTCTCTTTGTAGAGTGTGATATTTTTGCTGTTTTATTATGCTCTTGAGGGGTGGGAGAGAAGGAAGAGGACCTACAAAAAGAAAAATCCCACCCTGTCAACCTAGGGAAGAGTCAGAATTACCTAGAGGAGTTAAAGGGGACTTAACAGAGCAAGGCTCTACTTCATTTTTGTTTTTCCTCCCCACTTGAAAATATAGACAACTCAAGTCTCATTAATGTATAAGTCAAAGGTAATGGTGCTGAAACAAGAAGCAAGCATCTCAGCTCATGGTAGAACCTGAGCTAAGAACAATGGGGCAGACAAACAGAGTGTTCACCTGGCAAGTGTATGCCAACCTTCCACATGGTCTTGAAATATGAGGCCACCATGGGTAACTTAAATGTCCAGTTGAACAATTCCAGCATCTTCCATATTGGGTATTAACAAGATCAGCTTTTCCTTTAATATCTGATAGTATCTAATATTCTATAAGTACAGAATTCATCACTGGACGACATGGATACATTCTGAAAAATGTATCACTGGGCAATTTTGTCATTGTGCCAACCTATTATATGAACCTAGATGGTTTAGCCTACTACATACATAGGCTATATGGTATAGCCTATTGCTCCTAGGATACAAACCTGTACAGCATGTTACTGTACTGAGTACTGTAGGCAATTGTAACACAATGGTAAGTATTTGTGCGTCTAAACATAGAAAAGGTTCAGTAAAACTATAGTGTACAAGATAAACGATAGTGCACCTATATAGGACATTTACCATGAATGGAGCTTGCAGGACTGAAAATTGCTCTGGGTGAGTCAGTTAGTAAGTGATGAGTGAATACAAAGGTCTAGGGCATTAATTACTATACAGTTCTGTAGACTTTATAAACACTGAACACTTAGGCTACACTAAATTTATTTCAAAATTTCTTCAGTAATAATCTTAGCTTATTGTAAGTTTTTTACTATATAAACATTTTAATTTTTCCAACTTTTTGACTCTTTTTTAATAATATAGCTTAAAACACATTATACAGCTATACAGAAATATTTTTTATGTCCTTAGAATTTTTTTTTTTTTTGAAATTTTTGTGTTAAAAACTAGAACATAAACACCCATATTAGCCTAGGCCTACAGAATAATCAATATCTCTGTTTTCCCTCTCCACATCTTGTATGACTGGAAAGTCTTCACAAGCAATAAACACACATAGAGCTGTCACCGCCTATGACAACAATGTCTTCTCTGGAATACCTGCTAAAGAACCTGGCTGAGGCTCTTCTTGAGGAGGTGTCACTCTTTTCAGAAACATGTTCATGATGGTT
This sequence comes from Hylobates moloch, assembly GCF_009828535.3. NCBI lineage: Eukaryota > Metazoa > Chordata > Mammalia > Primates > Hylobatidae > Hylobates > Hylobates moloch. The sequence goes on along the minus strand of NW_026652277.1, from coordinate 27,684,310 downwards.
TGTTTGGTTTGTTCCTGGTTTTCATTACAGATTTTCTTGGAAGCAGATAGTGCACCATGAACATTCCTCTCTATAAATGAAAATCTTTCAGTGTTAGGGCCCATGTTTTCAAACTTTTTAAGGAGATTTTAAGCTCTGCAAAAGCTTCTGCTAAACCCTTTGCTGTGAATTTTCTTGGAGGTTCTTCTTTTTCTTCTCCTTCAATTTCCTTTTCTCTTGCCTCTTCTTCAGCTATGCATTTCTGTTCCAGTTCCAATTCGTTAGTTAGTTCCTCAAGAACCACCTGCAGGAGCTCCTCAATATCATCCTCATCCATATCCAGGTTAAAGTTGTTTGCCATCTCAACCACAGACTTGTTAATTTTTGCAACCTCATCCTTAACAATTTCTTTGAAATCACAGGCAAACCTTTTGAGTGTCTTCTTCCAGATGCCATGCATACACTTTTTGGTAACATCACCTGAAGCCCAAGCAAGATTCTTGATGCAGTCATAGATGTTGTAACCCTTCCATCATTATTTTCTCAGTGTCTAGCTGCAGCAGTATCCTGGGCAAATGTCTTCCTTAAGGAGTAGACCTTAAAAGCTGTTATAACTTCTTGACCCCTTCGTTGAATCAAAAAGGTGATTTTTAGAGGGGAAAACATCACTTTGATATTGGAATAAAGATCATCAATAAAAGGAAGATGTGTGGGAGCATTATCAACAATAAGCAAAATCTTTAAAAGTGTTTTTTCCAGACAGTACTTCTCCATGTCACCGGCATAGTAATTCAGGAAGGCATCTTGGAAGAGGAAACGAGTCACCCATGAGTTCTTATTGCTATTATAGTACACTGGCAGCATGTGCTTATTGATATTCTTAAAGGCCCTGAGTTCCCATTTTGACAAATCACAAAAAGTTTCAATTTTTAACCTGCTACACTGCCCCCAAGAAAGACTTTTATCCTGTCCTTAAAAACTTTAAAACCTGGTATTGACTTGGCCTCTTCATAGATCAAAGTTTTTTCAGGCATCTGTTTCTAGAATAGGAGATTTCATCCATAGTGAAGATTTGTTCTGGAAAGTAATTTTTCTCTAAAATTTGTTTATCTAGAATTTCCAAATTTTTTTCAGCTTCCTTCACATCAACAGCCACAGACTCACCTCTCACTTTCACATTATTTAATGAATAACAATTATTGAATCATTTAAACTACGGAGAACTAACAGTAAATTCAACATCATAGTCAGGTCTAGCCATTTCTTTCAACATCACAAACAAAGTTTTTGTTTTGGTTGTGATCATCAAGGTGCTGAGAGGGATATGCTTCTGCGTCTAGTCTTCAATTCAGGTCAATAGAAGTTTCTTTCTCCATGTCTGATAAATGCCCTTCTTGAATTTGTGTTAGTTTTGTTGCCTTTAATGAAACAGATACTTTAACACCTTCCATCATTTTGTTCTTGTCCTTCAATATGGTAGCCATTGGTCCAATGGAACATGCCTGACTGACAGGCAGTAACCACCACTGATTTTCCACCTTTGTAGTCCTTCATCATTTTTAATTTCATTTCCAGGTCATTTACTCAATGTGGCTTCTTACTGACACCATTGCTTCTTACTGACACCATTCACCATGAATTTTGTACACTTAGGGCCATGATGAACAAAACACAAGATTAAGTCAAGGATAAGAGAAAATGATGCAATCAGGAGACACAGTAAACACAAGATGTATGAGGCTGCTAATAGCATAACACGATATACTGTTTTACAGTAATAAGCAGAAAGAGTACAGTCTGAAATAATAAAAGGTATTGTAATACATTAGCCAGTAATATAGTCACTTATTATCATTATCAATTATTAGGTACTGTACATAATGGTATGGGCTATGCTTTTATATGATTGGCAATGCAGTAGGTTTGTTTACACCAGTGTCACCACAAACACATGAGTAATGTGGCATGTTAGGGTTTATGGCCACAACATCACTAGGTGATAGGAATTTTTCAGCTCCATTATAATCTTATGAGACCACTGTCTTATATGCAGCCTGTTGTTGACCAAAACATTGTCATGCAACATATTACTACGTATCATATCAAATGTTGAAGAACTAATGTTCAGTATGGAATGTTCAAAAATATATGAAAAGTAGCTGTGATGACCTTGGAAGCCGAGGAGAGTTTTAGGGATGCTCAAACAATTCTGGACCTCAGAGAAATAGACATCCCTTTCTGTCAGAAACAGAACAAAGGTAGATTTCTTGTTGATATCCTGAAGATTGTTAGGAGAGGAAAATGAGACCAAGAAGAGTTATAGCCAGGCTCTACAAATGTCTCTGGCATCAACAAATCAATAAACAATTTGAGAAACCCAATGTAATATATGACTAATCATCAAAAATCTGTGATATTTCTAAATACATTACTGTGTGTATGTGTGTGTGTGTGTGTTTACAGAAACCCTGAAACAGAATGGAGATAAAGGTGTTACTGCTGCTATCAATCCATTACTATCTGTACTTCAGTTTCATGTGCTGGATAGAAAGAAAGAAATATTCATGAGTCAATCGCTGTATCTTCATCCATGATATCATCTTTGATCATCATCCCAAAATAGCACAAAAGTGATCATTATAATCATAAAACAATTCCATAGGGTTCTGTAAAGTTTAAAACAGTTTCTTATGTGTTATTTAATTGCATAATAGCACTGTGAGAAACAGGCTATCAGAGCAGAAATACCAGCCCTACGAAGAAAGACGATTGATGAAAAAGAAAGAAAGGAGGAAGAGAGGCCGGGCGCGGTGGCTCTCGCCTGTAATCCCAGCACTTTGGGAGGCCGAGGCGGGCGGATCACGAGGTCAGGATATTGAGACCATCCTGGCTAACACGGTGAAACCCCGTCTCTACTAAAAATACAAAAAAAAAAATTAGCCAGGCGAGGTGGCGGGCGCCTGTAGTTCCAGCTACTCGGGAGGCTGAGGCAGGAGAATGGCGTGAACCCCGGGGGGCGGAGCCTGCAGTGAGCCAAAATCGCGCCACTGCACTCCAGCCTGGGCGACAGCGAGACTCCGTCTCAAAAAAAAAAAAAAAAAGAAAGGAAGGAGAGAAATGTGAAGAGGGGAGGAAAAAAAGAAGGAGGGAGAGGAAAAGCTGCCTACCCATCCCTTGTTATAACTGGATACCAATCTTAATCTTAATATCTCCTAACAAGTCTTCCAAGGGTTAAGATCCACATAGTTCTTTTTACTCTCCAGTAATAATTGCTTTACAAATTTTAAGTAATATTTTTATCATCATCACCAATCTTAGCTAGAAAGTTTTCTTATAAACTCATATATAAAGTTGAGGAAGCTTCAGAATAAACAGAGAACAGTGAAGCACGAAGTTGACGTTAAAAAAGCAAGCAACAAGCACTAGCTTTCTGTATAGTCCTCCCTGATGCGCTGTGCAGCTAAGTAGTAAGCTTACATTGAAAACGGGATTGTAGAGTGAGTTTGCCTGAGAATGCCTCTCCAAGACCAGCTTAGGAAGTGCAAATCCCTCCCATTTTGTCCTCAGTTCAACTCCCAAGATTCCCAACCTCGGTGTGTGAGTCACATTGCAATTGCCTACGATATGCATCTGCACGGATTCCTTCTGCTTCAGCAGGGAATTTCAAGCTCCTGCCTGCCTATAATGAAGAAGAAAATTAGTGCGACAACGTGTCCGGATGCTGAAAAGCTGGCAGCCGGCAAAACAGTAGTGCATTTGGCTAATTTTCTTTTCCAGGGCTTTTTACTGTAAAGAAAATTGGCCTCCATGGATTAAAAATATTTCAACATTTGCATCCCTTTCTTGAGTCTGATCTCTTTGTTTCCATTTTAATATGTCGTGGGAAGTTTCCTGTGAAAATGTAAACAAGCTTTGTGCTTATTTTAATCACTTTTTCCTCCTGTTTTCTGGCTGTAGATAACCCCAGCCCTTACTCAAATTCTGGTGGTTGGAGTAGGACACAACCAAGTTGTAACCCAAGCCTGTCCTTTTGTAAGAAGAAGTGGTGGGATAAATAAAAGGAAGGCATTTCCTAAAGTAGCTGAGAGTCCTATTAACTGGCTAAAGAACTAACTCCTTAATGAAGAATTAGTCAACTGAACTAGTTTAAGAAAACCTTTGAGGTGAATAATTCACAGCTTTGGAACCTAAATACCCACCCAAGAAGGAATCTTCCCTTTTCCTGTTAATCCTGAATATTGTATCTCTACTTTGCTTCTGGAATCACCTTGAAAGTGTTGCCATCTTCAGTGTTTCTACTCCCTCTTATCTGATTTATTAAACCACTATAGTCTAGCTTCTATTCTTACTACCTTACTGAAATTTACAAAGACAGATATCAACAATGATCTACTTTTTGTATAAGTAACACATTATGATCAATACAGTGAATGTTTCTACTACCTATTTTACTGGATTTCTCTGTTGTATTTGAAGATGTAAACCATTCTCTCCTTTGAGAATTTTATCTTCTTTTGTTTTCCATGGCATCATGGAAACCTGATTCCTTTACGACATTGCAGATCATCAATCCTTAGTCTTCTTCACTGAATTCTCTTCTATTGTCCTCTAAAAATAGGAGTTATATTTTATAATCTCATTCATTCTCATCTTTTCAATATCGCCTCTATATAATTTTCCCATTTATATGTCTAGCCCAGACTTCCTTCCTAAATCCTTACATCTTGATCTGCACGCTTTGATTCTAGCAGTGCTATTGTGAACAATTCCAAACCACCTCCTGCTACCAAAATCTCACCTCAAGTGCCTGCTTCTCTTGTCTTTTCCTGTTGTGACTCAAATCCTTTTATAATGTCATAGAAGCATTTTTGCCCACTTAAACAAGAACAGCTCACAAGATGGAAGTCAGAAGATAAATGTTTCAGACTCCCACCTTTCAGATGGGTAATTCTTGGAGGCTTTCTTTGTTTTTCTCAAAAGTCCCTTGTTGCCTAGAGCACTGACCTCAGTAAAGTACCCTTACACTGGCTCTTCCTTTTTCCCTATCTCACTTTCCCTCTGTGACCACTCAGGTTTTGTGAGATCACTTGCCAAACCAACTACCTATGGCCAAATACCTTTTTTAATAGATTTTATTTTTTAGACCACTTTTAGTTTCACATCAAAATGGAACAGAAGATACAGAGAGCTCCCATATACTGCTTGTCCTCACATATGCACAGTCTCCCCCATTATCAACATCCCGCCCCACGGTTGAACATTTGTTACAATCCACGAACCTACATTAAAACATCATTGTCACCCAAGGCCTATCATTTACACTAGGTTTTACTCTTGGTGATGTATATTATTATAGGTTTAGACAAATTTATAATGACATATGTCTACCATTATAGTGTCATACAGAGTTATTTCACTGGCCTCAAAATCCTCTGTGCTCCTCGACCTATTCATCTCTTCCTCCTCATAAGCCCTGGCAACCAGTGATCTTTTTACTGTCTTCATAATTTTGAATTTTTCAGAACGTCATATCATTGAAATCCTGTAGTATATAGGCTTTTAAGATTGGCTTCTTTCACCTCATAATATGCATTTTAAGTTTCCCTCATGTCTTTTCATAGCTTAATAGCTCATTTCTCTTTGGTGCTGAATAATATTTCAATGTCTACGTGTACCACAGTTTATCCACTCACCTACTGAAGGACATCTTACTTGCTTCCAAGTTTTGGTAATTATGCATAATCAGGCCACAAAAATCTGTGTGCCCCTCACGTGTTTCCCCCATGCTGTTCTCGTGATAGTGAGGGAGTTCTCACAACAGCTCATGATTTTAAGTTTGACAGTTCCACTCTCTTTCACTCTCTCTCTCTCTCCTGCCACCATATAAGAAGTGCCTTGCTTCCCCTTTGCCTTCTGCCACGACTGTAGGTCTCCTGAGGCCTCCCCAGCCATGTGGAACTATGAATCAATTAAACTTCTTTTGTTTATAAATTACCCAGTCTCAGGTAGTTTCTTTATAGCAATGTGAAAATGAACTAATGCAAATACCAAGGATAATTGCTGGATCATATGTATGATAAGAGTATATTTAGGTTTTTTTAAAATAAAATTGAGACAGGGTCTCACTGTGTTGCCCAGTCTGGTCTCAAACTCCTGGGTTCAAGTAATCCTCCCACCTTGGCCTCCCAAAGCCCAAAGTGCTGGAATTACATGCATGAGCCACAGTGCCTGCCTGGACTATTTACTTTTGTAAGAAACTGCCAAACTGTCTTCCGAAGTGGCTGTATCATTTTGCATTCCCACCAGCAATAAATGAGCATTCCTGTTGCTCCACATTCTCACAAGCATTTGATGTTGTCAGTGTTTTTGATTTTTGGTTATTCTCATTGATGTGTAATGCCATCTCATTGTCATTTTAATTTGCATTTCCTGGATGAGGTGGATTATCTTTTTATTGTTTATTTGCCATCTATATATCTTATTTGGTGAAGTGTCTGTTGGGGTTTTGGGCCCATTTTTTAATGGTAACCAAGTTCTTATTTTAGGCATTGCTTTAAGGGAAACCAAAAGATAATAGGTACCAGCAATGATCCTGCAAAACAGAAAAATGAGATCCTATTACTAGATTGTTTGCATTTAGATGATACCAATAATTGAATGACTGGTAGTAAACAGGATGGTGATAAGACCCAACATGCAGTACCATTCAATTATTAAGACCAGCCTATCCAGCGTGGTGAAACCCTGTCTCTACTAAAAATGCAAAAATTAGCGGGGCATGATAGTGCACCCCTCTAATCCCAGCTACTCGGGAGGCTGAGGTGGGAGAACTGCTTGAATCTGGGAGGCAGAGGCTGCAGTGAGCCGAGATCATGCCACTGCATTCCGGCCTGGGAAACACAGCGAGACGCCACCTCAAAAAAAACAACAACAACACACAACTCTCATCTGTAGTGGATATGAAAAATACAGAGGAAAAGAAAGGTATTGCATTCATTGATATTGGGCAATAGTAATTATAAGGATTATGGAATTCAATGGCTTTCATTAAATGCCTTAAAGGTCTAGAAAAAATATGAGTATGAAATAAAAATAATATGTCGGGTTCAGCTATGTCCTGTGAAGTGCACCCTGTGAAGATCAAAAGACCTCTATGGATGGGTAAAAAGAGACCTTCAACTCCTATAATCAAAGGGTAGTTCTATGCTGAAAGTCAGGTCAAACATTTAAACCTTGTGAAGACACTGAATGTGCAGCCCTGAAAAAAATCTTCAAAGCTGAAGACACAGCCATAATAGGGGAGTAGTAAAATCCTAAAACCTGATATGGGGATATCTGTAGATTCATTTAAAAAGATTGAACCCAAGTTCTCCTGGATCCTCCAGACTGGCATAAGCAGCCGCTGCCCCTGCCAGAGAGGAGTCCTTCTTACCTGAAGATATTGTCCAGATCTCACCTGAAGCAGACGCCTAGCAAGGTGATGTTTCTTCCTCAATATCCACTATTGCATTTCCTTATAGTTTCCAAACCAATAATTAAAGTCACATATCAGGGTACACTAAGTGGGGAAATACAATCCCTCTTCCACAAAGGAATAACTTATTCACATTTTGTATTACTGGCTTATACGTTCTGGCAGAAATTGGTAAAATATGTGTGGGAGTGGATTTTGAGGGTTAAATTGGGCAGACAGTATATAAATCTGAATAAGGGAGAGGTTGTTGACATTGGAGTATTCTTTCATGACTCAGGATTTAATGCCTTGGCAAGAACACCTGGACCCACTCCTAATACAGAGCTGGGATCCCTCTTTGAAACTTAGTCACATTTATGGCCCATAGTAATAATGGTGGAGATGCTGGAACTGTGTTGGCAGAGTATTGGAGAAAGATTCAGAAGTAGGAGAAAAACTCACCCTGACTGTGTTCTTCGGAAGAGCCGAGAAGATATGCCTTTACTAACAAAATAAAGAATAAACTTTTATGGGAGAGTAGCCAGTTATATCTTTGAAAATTTCAATGGTAGCTCTTCTCTGTAGGACATGGTAGATAGAAGGAAATGATATCATGGTGGAACTCATTTCCTCTCTATCAATGGCAATGTAGAATTCCAAAACATCAGACACTAGGTTGCAACACTTAACAGTCATAGGCAAGGTGGAAATAATAACCATAATAGGCAGCAAATCTAGAATGACAATCAGGAGTCAATCAAGAGTGAGGCAGATGGCAGCTGACTACAGACAAAAATCAATGGCTGGTGAACAGAAGGCTGATCTCAGCTGCTACAGTGGAAAATTACAATTATTCATCAAGCTTCAAGCTTTAAGATCTGATCCAATTCTCAAAAAAAGAGTCATTAAAGAGGATAATGTTCACTGCAAGGAAAGATCCCTAAAGGTCCCCTTAAGGAAAGTATATTGTATATACTGATACAGCAAATATATACAGTAAACGTGCTCCAAATTCATTATCTGAAGAAACTGACCACTTACCAGACTAAGTTATGCACTGGGGAAAGAGGAGGACTCTGACCTTTCAAGGACTATTAGATATATTCCTAAGCTGACAAAAATACAAGGAGACATGCTATGTCGTCATACCCCACTACCTTAATTAGACTGGGGCTTTTAAAGGTCAGATGAATCCTCTCCAAAGACTATCTCACAATGAGTTTGTATACCCATTCTGTTGTTATTTCCCCTGTGCCTGAGTATACAATTGGGATGAATATGATTAGCAGCTAACAAACACTCACTCATGTGGTTCCTTGAGCTGTCCAATAAGAGCAATTATTATATGAAAGGCCAAGGATAAGGCTTTGAAGTTACCCTTACCCACTTCAGATAGTAAATCAGAATACCATGCTCAGTGAAAATCCAAGCTTAATGCTACAATCAAGATGTGAAGGCACAGGTATTGTGGTCATCATCATATCATTGTCTGGTTGACATCATTACAGATAATAGCTGATTACCATGAAAATACCAAATGATACCCACAATTGCATGTCTATATCAGATGTGGTATGTTGACTAGAACTGATCAACATCACTTGTTGATCAGGCAGTGGCAGTTGGTATGTAGCTATTAATCTGATTAATACGTTCTTTTCAATCCTCATCAATAATGAAAGAAATTCACATTTATGTGGAAAGGACAGCAATGCACATTCACTGCCTTGTCCCTGGGCTATGTTATTTATCCTGTTCTCTGTCAAAATGTAGTACAAAGGAAACTAGATCATCTTGACATTCTAGAGAAAATTATGCTGGTCTACTATATTGATGAAATTATAATGAACAGGAAATGGTGAGTAGCTCTGTTACCATTGTCAAATCATGTATTCCAATGAGTCAGAGATAAAAGCTACAAAGATTGAGGGGCTGCCACATACTTTGAAGATTTTTAGGAAGCCAATGGCCTGGCACATATTTGAACATGTTCTCATGTACTCCAAGAAAAAAGACAAGCTATTGCACCTTGCAACCTTGCAACTAAGAAAAAGACACATTTAGTTGTGCAACAGATGCTCTCTGTGTTTTGCACAGAACATCTTATCATTTTCCACTTCTTTGCTTATAGGTCTGACTTCTAATTGCCAGCACTGCAATTTTTTGTTTGAAAGCTCCCTTTCTGACCACCAGACTATGGAGAAGGCCAGAAATACCCAATAATTAATTCCTCCCAAGATTAATCCTCAATTAGTGACTAATAACAGTTGGTGGATACTTCCTAAGTACTGCATTTCACAAAGTCTACAAGAGTTCCTAAGAAGGATTAAGCTCTAGTTGCCCTCAGTGATAACTTGCTTGAAAATTTTATCTTTATGAGATGCAACTCACATAGTGCTCAGAGAGGAATTTATAGTTATGAACACCTATACCTAAAAAAGAAGAAAGAATTCAAATCAATAATCTGATTTGAATTCCACATGAAACTAAAATTAGAAAAGAGCAAATTAAACCCAAAACCAGAAAAGGGAAGGAAATAATGATGATTAGAACATAAATAAATAAAATAGAGAATAGAAAAACAACACAATCAACAAAACCAAAGCTTGGTTCTTTGAAAAGATCAATAAAATTGAAAAATCTTTAGCTAAAAAAAGAGAATTACTAAAATAGGGAATGAAAGAGGAAACATAACTACTGACCACAGAAAAATAAAAAGTAATCTAAGGAAATATAGTGAACAAATGTATACCAACAAATTTGATAACTTAAATAAAATCTACAACTTCTTAGAAGGATACAAGGCCGGGTATATGCCTGGTGGCTCACGCTTGTAATCTCAGTACTTAGGGAGGCAAAGGTAGATGGATCACTTGAGCTCAGGAATTCAAGTCCAGCCTAGGCAATATGGCTGTCTGTCTCTATACAAAATACAAAAATTAGCCAGTCATGGTGGTGCATGACTGTCGTCCCAATTACTCAGGAGGCTGAGGTGGGAGGATCACCTGAGCCTGGGAGGTCAAGGCTTCAGTAAGCCAAGATCACACCACATACTCCAGCCTAGGGGACAGAATAAGACCCTGTCTTAAAAAAAAAAAAAAATGACTGAAATTGCATCAAGAAATAGATTGAACAGACTTATAATAAGTACAAAAAAATTGATTAGAAATGTGGAAACTTCCCTCCATGAACAACCCGGATGCAAGCATGGGCAATGTTGCAAAACCTCATCTCTAAAAAAAAAAAAAAAATCAGCCAGGTGCGGTGGCATGTGCTTGTAGTCCCAGCTGCTAGGGAGGCTGAGGTGGGAGGATTACCTGAGCCAAGAAAGGTCAAGGCTATGTGATCAGGGCACTGCACTCCATTCTGGGCGACAGAGTGATACTCTGTCTCAAAAAAAAGAAAAGCCTAGATTCAGATGGCTTCGCTGGTGAATTCTACCAAATATTTAAGGAAAAATTAACACAAATCCTTTACCAATCTCCTAATAATATAAAAGAAAGGAGCATTTTCCATCTCATTCTATGAGGCCAATTTTACCTTAATAGCAAAACTAGACAAAGACAATAAAAACTATAAATACATAAAAATTCTCCATAAAATACTAGCAAACCAATACTAGAAGCATTAAAAGAGATTATAGACCATGAACAAATAAGATTTATTCCAGGAATACAAGGTTGTTTTGATATCCAAAAAATCAATTAACATAATATCCAATATTAATAGAACAAAAAACAAAATCATATCATCTCAATAGATACAGAAAATGCATTTGACAAAAATCTAATACTCTTTCATGATGAAAAAGAAATATTCAATAAACTAGGAACAGAAGGGAACTTCCTCAATCTGATAAAGAATATCTATGAAAAACTTCATCTAACATTATACTTCATGGTAAGACACTAAACTCTTTCCCCTTAAGATCAGGAACAAGACAAGGATGCTGACTTTTGCCTCTTCTACTCAACATTGTACTGGAGGTTCCAGCCAAGGCAGTTAGGCCAGAAAAAAAGATGTACACAAATTGGAAAAAAAAGAAGTAAAACTACCTCTATTTTGGGGTAATATGATTTTGCATATAGAAAATCATAAGGAAATTTAAAACTAGCAGAAATAATAAAGTTGAAGATTATATGGTATAAGGTCAGTGTGCAAAATCAATTGTAACTGTGTACACTTGCAATAAATATGAAAATGAAATTAAGAAAACAATTCCACTTACAATAGCATTAAAAAGAATAAAATACTTAGAACTAAATCTAACAGAAGTGCAAAAAATGTATACTGAAAACTAGAAAATACTGTTGAAATAAATTGAAGAATAAATAAATATCAAGACATCTCACATTCATAGATCAGAAGACTTAATATTGTTAAAAAGGAAGTATTTCCCAAATGTATCTGTATACTCAGCAAAATATCTACTAAAATCCCAGACTACTCCTCTGCAAAAATTGGGTATGATTCAAAAATGTATATGAAAATGGAAGAGATCCAGAATAGACAAAATAATCTGAAAACAAAAGAACAAAATTGGAGGACTCATACTTCCCAATTTCAAATATAATCATAAAGCTAAAGTAATCAAGACAGTGTGTTCCTGATGTAAGACTAGAAATATAAATAAATAAAATGAAATAGACATTCCTGAAATAAACTCTCACGTATAAACTCAATTGATTTTCATCAGAAGTGTCAAGAAACAGTAATGTGGAAAGAACAATCTTTTCAACAAATGGTGCTGGGATAACTGAATAACCAAAAAGAATCAAAAAATTGAATTTGGACTCAGACTTTTTATAATATATAAAAATTAAGTCAAAATGAATTATAGACTTAAAATGATGGTCAAAACTATAAAACTCTTAGAAGAAAATTTATTTGAGAAGATCCTCATGACCTTGACTTAGCCAATGATTTATTTGACCCAAATCACAAATGACAAAAAATAATAATAATAAATTGGACTTTATCAAACTAGCAAACTTTTGCTCTTCGAGTGCTACTATCACACAAATAAAAAGACAGCTCTGATGGTTAATTTTATAGGACATTTTTCTAGATCATGGTACTCTGTTGTTTGGTCAAACATCAATCTGGATGCTGTTGTGAAGGTATTTTTTAGATATGATTGATATTTAAAGCAGTAGACTTTGAGGAAAGCAGATTTATCCTTCATAAAGCGGGTGGGCTTTATCCAACAGAAGTCCTTAAGAGAAAAGGGTCCTGGGAAAATGTAGAAATTTTGTTTCTAGACTGCGTTCCTATTCAAGACTGCAAGATCAACTCCTGAGAGAATTTTCAACCTGTCAGCCTGCCCTACAGATTTCAGACTTACCAGCCCACACAATCATAGGAATCATTTTGTAAAACAATCCCTCCCTCGGTCGGGAGCAGTGGCTCACACCTGTCATCCCAGCACTTTGCAAGGCAGAGGCAGGCGGATCACGAGGTCAGGAGATCAAGACCACCCTGGCCAACATGGTGAAACCCCGTTTCTACTAAAAATAAAAATAAAAAAATTAGCTGGGTGTGGTGGCACATGCCTGCAGTCCTAGCTACTCAGGAGGCTGAGGCAGGAGAATCACTTGAACCCGGGAGTTGGAGGTTGCAGTGAGCCAAGATCACCATTGCACTCCAGCCTGGCAACAGAGCGAGACTGTGCCAAAAAAAAAAAAAAAAATCTCCCTCTCTGTTTCAACCTCTCTCTCCAGATATGTGTGTATGTATACATAATGCTAGAAGATACTGCAAGTTTGATTCCAGACTACAGCAATGGAGCAAATATCACAAATAAAGCAAATCACATGAATATTATGACATATTCCCCAGTATATATAAAAGTTATGTTTACATTTTACTTTGGTCTATTAATGAACAGTAACATTATATATTAAACATGTACATACTTTAATTTTAAAATAGTGCTTAAAAGTGCTAACAATCATCTGAGCCCTCAGAAAGTCATAATCTTTGCTGGGGAAGGGTCTTGGCTCCATGTTGATCACTGCTGACTGATCAGGTTAGTGGTTGCTAAGCGTTGGGGAGGTGGTGGCAATTTCTTAAAATAAGACAACAGTGAAGTTTGCTGCATTAATTGACTCCTCCTTTCACAAAAGATTGCTCTGTTGCATGTGATGCTGTTTGATAGCATTTCCATTTCCCTGCAGTAGAAGCTCTTTCAAAATTGGAGTCAACTCTCTCAAGTCCTGCTGCTGCTTTATTAACTAAGTTTATGTAAAATTCTAAGTCCTCTGTTGTCATTTCAACAGTTTACAGCATCTCCACCAGAAGTATATTCCATGTCAAGCAACCACTTTCTTTGCTCATCTATAAACAACAGTCCTTCATTCATTCAAGTTTTACCCTGAGTTTACAGCAATTCATCCACTGAAGTGGAATCTTCAGAATCCACTAATTTCAATTCTCTTGCGGCTTCAACCACAGCTGCAGTTACATTCTCTACTGAATTCTTCAACTCCTAAAAGTCATTCTTGAGAGTTGGAATCAATTTCTTCCAAACTCCTGTTAATGTTGCTATTTTGACCTCCTCCTGTAAACAACAGATATTCTTAATGATGTCTAGAATGGTGAGCTCTTTCCAGAAGATTTTCAAATTTGTATTGTCCAGATTCATCAGAGGAATCACTATCTACGGTAGCTATAGGCTAACAAAATATGTTTCTTAAATAAGACTTGAAAGTGAAAATTACTCTTTGATCTAGGGGTTGCAGAATGAATGTTGTGTTAACAGGCATGAAAACATTATTCTCCTTGCACATCTCTCTCGCAGATCTTGGGTGACCATGTGCATTGTCAATGAGCCGCAAGATTTTGAAATAAACCTCTTGAGTAGTGGGTTTCAACAGTGGGCTAAAAATATTCAGTAAACTGCCGGGCATGTTGGCTCATGCCCAAAGTGCCTATAATTCCAGCACTTTGGGAAGCCAAGGTGGGTGGATCACCTGAGGTCAGGAGTTCAAGACCAGCCTGATCAACATGGTGAAACCCTGTCTCTACTAAAAATACAAAAATTAGCTGGTCATGGTGGCAAATCCTGTAATCCTAACTACTTGGGAGGCTGAGGCAGGAGAATTGCTTGAACCTGGGAGGTGGAGGTTGCAGTGAGCCAAGATCACACCATTGAATTCCAGCGTGGGCAGCAAGAGTGAAACTCCTTCTAAAAGGAAAAAAAAAAGTCAGTAAACCATGGAGTAGACAGATAGGCTGTCATCCAGGCTTTATTGTTCCATTTATAGAGCACAGGCAGAGTAGATACAGCATAATTCTAAAAGGCCCTAGGATTTTCAAAATGGTAAATGAGCTTTGGCTTCAACTTGAAGCCACCAGTTGCATGAGCCCCTAACTAAAGAGACAGCCTGTCCTTTGAAGCTTTGAAACCATGCATTGACTTCTCCTTCCTGGCTATGAAAGTTCTAGATGGTATCTTCTTCCAATGTAAAGCTGTTTCATATACATTGAAAATCTGTTGTTTAGTGGAGTCAACTTCGTCAATTATCTTAGCTAGATGTTCTGGATAACTTGTTGCAACTTCTACATCAGCACTTGCTGCTTCACCTTATACTTTTATGTTATGAAGATTGCTTCTTTCCTTTAACCTCATGAACCAACCTCTGCTAGCTTCCAACTTTTCTTTCTTTTTAAAGAAAATAAACTTCAGATGTACTAAATAATTAAATTCCAAATGTAATCATTATATGTAAAAAACAAAACCACAAAATAGAATGAATTGCTGTTTAACATTTATATAAACCCAGGATACAGACAGCATGATGCTGTCCGTATTCTTCCATTACAACTCCGGGAAAGGAGTTGTAATGAAAGAGATTGTTTTTACCATAAAATGCAAACTTCTATAAAAAGCACCATAAGTAAATCCAAAAATAAATTGAAAAACATTTGTATCATATAACCAAAGGCAAAAATCTTCTTATATAAAAAGATACTGTAAATTAATAAGAAAATTCCAAACTACCTCAAAAAATGAAAATGGCTAAAAATAAGCAAGTTTTTTTGTGTGTTTTTTTGCTTGTTTGTTTTTGAGACAGAGTCTTGCTCTGTTGCCCAGGCTGGAGTGCAGTGGTGTGATCTCAGCTCACTGCAACCTCCACATCCTGGGTTCAAGAGATTCTCCTGCCTCAGCCTCCCAGATAAGCAAGTTTTAAAAGAAATACAGATTAAATAGACATTATAGCATTAATCATAACAGTGAGAAGCTAGAAACATGGAATAATCAATAATAGGCAACCAACTGAAATAAACTACGATACACATACCTATACCTTAGAATATTAAATAGCAGTTCAAAATGATAGTAGAAAAAACTGTGTTTACCAAATGTACAAGGAAAAAACAAACCCATTAGAAAGTGGGCAAAGGACATGAACAGACACTTCTCAAAAGAAGACATTCATGTGGGCAACCAACATATAAAAAAAAGCTCAACATCACTGATCATTTGAGAAATGCAAATCAAAACTGCAATGAGATACCATCTCAGGCCAGTCAGAATGGTGATTATTGAAAAGTCAAGAAACAACAGATGCTGGTGAGGTTGCAGAGAAATAGAAACACTTTTACACTGTTGGTGGGAGTGTAAATTAGTTCAACCATTGTGAAAGACAGTGTGGCAATTCCTCAAAGACCTAGAGGCAGAAATACCATTTGACCCAGCAATCCCATTACAGAGTACATACCCAAAGGAGTATAAATAATTCTATCATAAAGGTACATGTGCACATATGTTCACTGCAACACTATTCACTATAGCAAAAACATAGAATCAACCCAAATGCCCATCAATGATAGACTGGATAAAGAAAATGTGGTACATATACACCATGGAATACTATGCACTCATAAAAAGAAACAAGATCTTGTCTTTTGCAGGTACATGATTGGAACTGGAAACTGTTATCCTCAGCAAACTAACACAAGAACAGAAAACCAAACACAGCATGTTCTCACTTATAAGTGGGAGCTGAATGATGAGAACACACGGACACACTGGGGGAACAACACACACTGGGGCCTGTCGGGGGGTAGAGCGGGAGGGAGAGCACCAGGAATAACAGCTAATGGATGCTGGGCTTAATTCCTGGGTGATGGTTTGATCTGTGCAGCAAACCACCATGGCACACGTTTATCCATGTCACAAACTTGCACATCCTGAAAATGTACCCCAAAACTTAAAATAAAAGTGGAAGAAAAAGAAAAGATTAGCGCTTGTTCAATGTGTAAAACAAATTAAAAAATAATCTATATCTTAAAAAAAGTGTTTACTGCTAGAGAATGTGCATTCCCAACAATAACATGGATGTTTTCATTTTTATAAAAAATTATATATATTGACAGAAAGGAATATGAAAATAATATTGTCTATTTGAAATTGCATTTAAAATTTTCTTTTGACTGTATTTGCTTTTTTCTGCAATGAATTGCTTTCATAGTAAGAAAAAGTCTTTTAAAAATTAGTTCCAGCAATAAAACCATAGACAGATAAAAAAATCCAGCAATCCCTGAGGTAAGGTGGCATTTTAAAAATTGAAAATATTTATTTGGACAGAAAAGCAAAACTTTACCATAATTATAAATATTGTAATTATAAAGTAAATGAACACTTCAATTATGTAACAGTTGTGATTTATCATTAAGGTTTTAGGTCTATAATACATTTAAAATCTAATGAACTTTGGAAAGACAATACCATAAAATTGTCTTAAAATACTATGTTAAGTCATTATTAACATTGTAGATAAGGATAAAAATGGCAAAATTCTTTACTCTTACCACATCATCATATAATTATCACATTTGTTATCAAATTTTAGTTTGAAAGTCATCCACTTATCAATAACAAATAGTTCTGCTTTGTTGCACAATGTCCAGTTTGGCAATTTTCAACTATGTTGTGAAACTCAAGAAAAATAAAGTTGGGTTGAAGCAGTTGAGAGAGTTCTACTCAAAAACCTATTCTCACAAAAGAACTTGTCAAAACATTTTTATCTTTAAAAATTTTTGAATGCAACTATTAATGTTTCACTTTTGCTCTACTCAATTTTGCCTGATAACGTTTATTAAAATTATTAAGGAAATAAAGCGTAGAAGGATCATAGAAAATATTTTCAATAAAAAGAATAATCATTAACACTGGTAATTGCCACTAGGAAGGAGTATACATACTGATAAAAATTATAGAAACATGTTGGTTTTTCCCATAACTACCACTGATGTTATGTTAAGTCCCACAATATCAAAAATGAAGAAATAGTTCCATGAGCTGTCAATAATTGTCTGAAGGCAATGTAGTATTCATCAGCACCAGAATCCCTCTGATGTTCTTCCACATATTCACAGTTTTTTACCATTGGTCATCTATCAGATTCTGCAACTGTTCTGGGAATATCCGACTAACAAAAGCCAAAGCTGGGCATTGACACTAACAGTAGCTTACTGATGTTTCCCCTGCAAATCTCACATTTTCTGATAATAAAGTTTTGCACAAAAGGTGGAATTCAAAAGGCCAATTATACTTTTATCTAAAATCTTATAATTACAGTAGTTTCATGAAAAGAGTTGTCCAGTAGTATAAATTGCTTCTGCATCAGTTCCACAAACAAGACAAGGACCGAAAACATCCAAACGCTTCACAGACAGGGTTGAGATGTAAGCTTGTGATCTCAATCTGGTCTTCTGTAGGATCAGTGCTGAGCCAAGAACTTTGAGAGACTGGTGAACATTAGCTTGGTTACTAATGCTATGGGACAAAAAAGTACTAGCTCTTCCTCCTTGGTGAAAGAGTGATGGTACATCTGTGGAAACATCCCAGTGCCAGAGGAATTCATCTTCAGAACAATAAATGGAGGATCTGGGTTGAATGGGTGAACGTGAACTCCCTACATTTTAGCTCTGTAAGCCTTCAGCAGAGATACAGGCATAGTACTTTGTCTAACATTCCAAATACTCAACATTCCATCCTGGCCACCAGTAGCTACAACATGATGTTTGATGCGATTTCTATCAACACAATGGACTGGCACTCAGTCACCAGTCAGTGACAATATCTGAGAAGGCTCATTTCCTTGTTGTGTGAAATCCTGTATTTTTTTTTTTTGAGTTTTTAAAAATTATTTTTTAGTTTCAAATCTTTGTAAATTCCATTCGATTATAAAAAACAATACAAAGAGTTTCGATGTGCCCTTTACTCAGTTTCTCCCCCATGGTAACATCTTGCAAAACCGTAGTGTAATATCACTGGCAGGATACTGACATTTATACAGTCAAGACAGAAAACATTTCCATCATCACAAGCCTCCTTCATTTTACCCGTTATAGTTACACTAACTTCCCTTTCCCATCCCACATCCCTGATCTGGTCTCAATATTTATAATTTTGTCATTTTAAGAATATTATATAAGTTGAATCATATACAATGTAATCTTTTGCGATTGTTTTTTTTTTTCCTCACTCGGCATAATCTTCTGGAGATTCATCTAGGTTGTTGGGTGGAGATTCATCTAGGTTGTTGGGTGGAGATTCATCTAGGTCGTTGGGTGGAGATTCATCTAGGTTGTTGGGTGGATCAATAGTATGTTCCTCTCTTTGCCAAATAGTATCCAATGTTATGAATGTACCACAGTTTAACCATTCACTCACTGAAGGAAATCTGGGTTGGTTTCAGCTATTGGTTATAGTCAAGTTGCCATAAAAATTATTCACAAGTTTTTGTGTGAACCCAAGTTTTTATTTCCATGGAACAAATACCCAGGGGTGCAATTACTGTGCCATATGGTAGGTTCTTGTTTAGTTTTAAAGAAAATGCCACACTTTACTATTTAGAATGTATCATAAACTCTTTTTTTCATAAACTTTTAAAATTCAATAGTAAAAGAACAATCTAATTTAAAAATGGGCAAACAAATGAAGAGGCATTTCACCAAAGATGATATTCATATAGCAAATAAGCACATGAATAGATGTTCAATATTACTAGCCTTCAGGGAAATAGAAATCTAAGCCACAATGAGATAGCAGTATATAAGTACATATCTAGCTAAAAAATAATGACATCAGCAAATGGCGGTGAGGATGCATAGAAACTGGATCACTTATACAGTTCTGGTAGGGGTGTAAAATAGACAGCTATTCTGGAAATCCCATATTTTTAACTGTCCAATAGAATTTACAGTAAGAATCTCTCAGGAGTTCGAAGAAAGATTACAGCATGGAGTATACTACTATCTGCATTGCCTACGGTTCTTACAGCTTCCTTGTGATATGCTTTGAAGAGATTTATTCAACCATCGTCTCCCACATTAATGATTTCTGGGCTGTTGCACACAACACCTGTACATGGTGCACTGCTACACGAAGGACTTTCTGGGCCTGTGTGGTAGTGAGCTGTAGTTCACAGCTGGTTGACTGAAAGAGTCTGGTTATTCAGATGATGAAGGAAAACTGATACACATCCTGTTGATGAAGCAGCTACAATTCTTTCCTGGTCAGACAACTGTCAATCCATTATATCACCATGGTGTCTAATATCACACAATAATTGATTGTCTCCTTCAAACCCTCTATCAGAGTCCAAGTTTCCAAAATCTCCCATAGACCGCAGTGAAACATAATTTTCCCCATTGTCCTAAGAGCCCGTAGTGAACATCTCTGCAGTCTTCAAGCTCCCCAGAGGACTAGTCACCAGCAGGTTTTGCAGATTTTCTGACACAAACAGCAAGAAGCAAGCACTGTTTCCAACTTCTCTTCTGCAGCTTCCTCACCTCGCTCAGTCTTTGTAGAATTGAAGAGAGTTAGGGTCTTGCTCTGGATTAGGATTTGGCTTAAGGGAATGTTGTGGCTGGCTTGATCTTCTATCCAGACCAACTAGAACTTTCTCCACATCAGCATTAAGGTTGTTTCCTTTTTTTAAATTATTTTGCATGTGTTCACCGAAGCAGCACTTTTAATTTCCTTCGAGAACTTTTCCTTTGCATTCACAACTTGGCTAACTCTTCGGCACAGTGGCCTAGCTTTCAGCCTATCATGGCTTTTGACCTTCCTCTCTCACCAAATTTAATTATTTCTAGCTTTTAATTTAAAAAGAGAGGCATGAAACTCTTCCTTTCACCTGAACACTTAGAGGCCATTGTAGGGCTATTTCAATATTGTTGTGTTTCAGGGAATAGGGAGGCCTGAGGAGAGTGAGGGAGATGGGGAATGGGTGGTTAGTGGAGCAATTAGAACATACACAACCTTTATTGATTAAGTTTGCCATCTTTTATGGGTATGGTTCATATAGCCCCCCAAAAATTACAACAGTATCATCAAAGATCACTTATCACAGATTACTATAACAGATAATAATAATAAAGTTTAAAATATTGTGAGAATTACCAAAATGTGACACAGAGACACAAAGGGAGCATATTGCTGTTGGAAAAATGGCATTAATAGAATTGCTTGCTGCAGGTTGCCACACACCTTCAGCTTGTGAAAAATGAAAGCTCTGTTCAGTGCAATAAAGCAAAGCACAATAAATTGAGGTATGCCTGTGTGTGTGTGTGTGTGTGTGTGTGTGTGTGTGTGTGTGTGTCCTATTGGTTTTCTTTCTCTGGAAGACATGAATATAACAACCTAAATAATAGAAGAAAATATTTGTAAATTATTAATAAGTGACTTTTATCTAGAATATATTTTTAAAGGCTTACAACTCAGTGATAAAAAGACATCCTAATTTTTAAAATTTTTTTATTATACTTTAAGTTCTAGGGTACACGTGCACAATGTGCAGGTTTGTTACATAGGTATACATGTGCCATGTTGGTTTGCTGCACCCATCAACTCGTCATTTACAATAGGTATTTCTCCTAATGCTATCCCTCTCCCAGCCCCCCACCTCCCGACAGGTGTATGATGTTCCCCGCCCTGTGTCCAAGTGTTCTCATTGTTCAGTTCCCACCTGAGTGAGAACATGTGGTGTTTGGTTTTCTGTCCTTGTGATAGTTTGCTGAGAAGGATTGTTCTAGCTTCATCCATGTCCCTACAAAGGACATGAACTCATCCTTTTTTAAGGCTGCATAGTATTCTATGGTGTATCTGTGCCACATTTTTTTGATCCAGTCTATCATTGATGGACATTTGGGTTGGTTCCAAGTCTTTGCTATCGTGAATAGTGCTGCAGTAAACATATGTGTGCATGAAGACATACTAATTTTTTAAATGAGCAAAGGGTTAAATATACATTTCTCCACAGAATATATATGAACAGCCAATAAGGACATGAAAAGTACATTATTAGTAGTAATTAGGAAAATGCAAAGCAAAACCACAATATAACACTTCACATTAACTAGGATGACTAAATTCAAGAAGACAGCAATAACAAATATTGGCAAGAATGTGGAGAAATTGTAACAGTCATATATGTTGATGTGAATATAAAATGATGTGACCACTTTGGCAAATAGTTTGGCAGTTGACTGTTTACTGTTAAATATAGAGTTATTATATGATCCAGCCATTCTATTCCTTGGTATGTACCCATGAGGAGTGAAGACACATCCACATAAAAATTGGTACATAAATGTTTATAGCAGCATTATTTGTATTAGCCAAAAACTGGAAACAACCAAAATGTCCATCAACTAATGAATCGTTAACTAATATATGGTATATCCATACAATAGAACATTATTTGAAAATTAAAAGGTGAAAGCAGTTACCGTCTGCTGCTAATGTTTCCACTACAGATACAAGAAAAAAGTCTCTTCACACTTTCTGTCTGTCTGATTGTAGCAGCCTGAGATTGAATATAGGAATACAGGGGGGGAAACACAGAAAGAGAATTTTCACGACTCAGGAATAATCTTGTAAACACCAAAGAGCCTGTTTTACTACAAAGAAAAATCTAAAATTTGGTTTACATGAGAAGCATTGGGAAATAGCTCCTCCTATCCTAATCTGGCTGGTTAAATTTGTAAGAGCTTAAAGGCTAAAGCTAATTAAAAGCAAGCCAATAATAAAAAGAAAAGAAAGAACATAAAAAGGAATGAAATTCCAATACATCTTACAACTTGAATAAAACTTGAAAGCATTATGTGAAGTGAAAGAAGTCAGTAACAAAAAAACAAATATTGCATGATTCCATTTATATGAGATGTCCATAATAGTCAAATCTATAGAGACAGAGAGTTGATTAGTGGTTACTAACAACTGGGTTGGGCAGTGAAGAGAGAAGTGTGAGGAAGGGTGAATGACTGGTAATAGGTATCAAGTTTCTTTTTGGGGTGATGAAAATGTTCTAAAGTTATGTTATAGTGACCTCATTCCATCTTACTTGCCATCTATCTTCATAAAGAGCCCTGCTTGTGTTTTTGCCAGTTTCCTCCCACCCCAGCTTCTACTTTGATCTTTCTATTCCTCTTGTTTCTTCTAGTCTTGCATTATAATCCAAGCTCCAAGCACAAAAACAAATTATCTGTTCCCAACCTCTTTGAATCAGAAGCATTAGCAATTATATGAACCATCATTTGCCTTGGGTCCACCAAACCAGCCCCAATTCCTGTGGCCAAATCTGCGGATACAGTTATTTGGAGTTTGGAATTTATACCTTCACAACTCTATGGTTAGGTTCTGTGAATTGCAGAGAGTCTAATCAACTCATGATGTAGCTAAAAATATACCATCCAAGAATTGAGTTACAAGTCCTTGTTATCTTTCAGTCTGACTTACTGGAGACTCTGAAGGAGGGAAACCAGAGGAACAGCAGCTTTTGCAGTGGTCCAGGAAGATGGTGCTCATGACAACAGCCATCCATACATAGTTGTCCAGAAAGCATGTTGCCAGTGTGAGCTAAAATTTCTTTCCTAAATACCCAAAATGGCACATCTATCCTTCATCTGCCCTGGTAGAAGAGCTTACGTAACCAGAGAAATGGTTCTAGTTTCATGTTTCGGAACTTTGGAAAAAGCTTCTTAGAAAATATGAGGAACAAGGACTTTTCTGTCTTAGTCTGCTGTTCTGTGGGATGATAGATGTAATCTGTGTTTCTTAATCCTTGTTCCCACTTTTGATGCCAAACAAAGTAACAATGGTTGACACTGAATGTGGACTTTTGGGGCTGTCTGACTCCTCCTAAGAGGCCGATTCTACCTCTTCCTCTTTATTTGCTGGTTATTTTAATAATGACTATAGAATCTGTTCTAACTAGATAATGAATAAGAGAGAGGAAGGAACAAGGACATAAATTTGCAAAAACTAAAAAAATATGAAGTGCACAAGGAAATTGATTGAAGCCACCAATGCCAGGGAATAAATCTTATGCTACCCTCACCATCAGTGTGCCAGCAGGGTATTGATTTCTGGATGCACAATGGGGAAATTAGTGCCGGCTCCAGTATGGTTGTGCAGCAGTAACAGGTCAAGGAGTATCTGGGGAGACCTTAATGACTAAGAGATCTTTGGGAAATTTCTCTGGGAATTTTAAAAATAAAAGTAGTATAATTCTTCATTAAATTATAAGTAGTTGAAATATCTGCTTTTGGAAAAGCCATAAATATAAAAAAAGGCTCACTTGATCCAGAAAAGGGTCCCAAGATTGAGATATAATTCCTTAGAAATCAGCCAAGAGTGAGGAGAGCAAGCTTTGTACTTTTAAATAAACTATCTCCCATGGGCCCTAAATGGACACAGCATCTGCTGTCCCCAAAAATGTACATACTTGATAGAGAACAATATATTACATATATTTCATAAATGCATAGAAAGTTTTAGAAACAATTAGATTAAAAACAGACTGTGTTCCAAAATGCCTTTGTATGTCAGTCAATTGGAATTAGAAAACTTTTTTCCCACTAAATCCACAGTTCATGTTCCCAGGTGAATCCTAGAAATTCTACTTAAACCATATGCAGTTGAAAATCTGGAGTAAGTACCAAGTTCTTTGGGTTCTAAGCCACTGTGACCTCTGAGGGTAGGGACCAGAAAAAGAGCAGCTTTCACAGTAGCCCAGGAACATGGTTCCTATGGCAGCAGACACAGATAGATAGATAGATAGATACATAGATAGATAGATAGATAGATAGATAGATAGATAGATAGATAGATAGATAGATAGATAAACAGGTTAATGAATGGATGTACAGCAAAGTATACATGCTATCCAAATCCCAATATGACATGTCCAACCTAAATTTTTTCTATTTTATTTTTTAAAAAATTAACGTAATGCAATTTTAAATAAAAGTGCTACATATTCAGAGTTTCCTTTTTCCGTTTCAATGCTTATTTTTCTTTATAAAACTAAAATGCAGATCTTTTATCCAGTAGCACTTTTCTCTGTGGCCCAAGGACCGCACCAATAATTTAACACATATCATCCTTTAAACGTAAAAACACCTTGGTGCAGTGGCTCATGCCTATAATTCCAACATTTTGGGAGGCCAAGATGGGAGGATTGCTTGAGCCCTGCAGTTCAAGACCAGCCTGGGCAACAAAAATGGTGCCTGTCTCTACCAAAAGTTCTAAGAAATTAACCAGGCATGGTGGCACACACCTGTGATCTCAGCTACTTGAGACACTGAGGAGGTCGAGGCTACAGTGAGACAGATTTGCACCACTGCACTCCAACCTGTGCAACAGTGTGACCCTGTCTCAAATGATAATAATAATAATAATTAGCCTTAGCCTACCTTTTCCTTACAAAGGTTTTTACTGCTGTCTCTTTTATCACCTTTCCCTTGAAAGTTCCTGACAACTTGAAACCACTTATTTGCATGTAGTGAACTGCTTAATACTTGTGTTAGGGTATATCACAGACCTCTGCCTCAGAAAACAAAGTTACATTTTTATGCTCTTCAACAATAAATCCTCTCAGCAAAAATGTGGCATTGCCTTACATGTTTAGATTCATACGTAAGATTCCCCACATAATTTGTGGTATAATGGACATGGGACATAAGATTCTGGAATTTTATGCAGCATCTAGAAGACCCAAAAGGAATGTTTAGGATTTCTCTTTCCTATCATTCTCATCTTTCTTTCTCTGTCCAAGTCTTTCCCCCAGAACACTTGCTCAGCCAGGCATTCTTCCTGAGTTGCCCTCTTACACTTCATTTTGCAAGCAGGACATGTTATTGAGATAAGGCTTTGGCTGACTTACATTCCGGCCAAACTGTAATTATCTGCTGTGTAGGCTGCGTCCCAAAACAGTAGGGGAAATTTTATGGGAGATGCCAGTCATTTTTGTACAAGTAGCCACCCCAAGATGTTAGTGACCATTTCATTCTCCATATTGTCAGAAAAAAACTGTTTTAGTGTCAAACTTAATTCAAGGTGCACCTTAAGTCCTCAGTACCTCGCCAGTCTCAGGAGGCCCTTTATGCCTCTTTCCATCTTGAGGTAATCATTTTTAGTCTACTCAAAGCTGAGAAAGAGACAAGTAGGGGGACAATTTTGTGAAAGTCAGCCCAAATCTTCCAATTTTTTAAGTTTCATTTCCTACTTGCCATAAATTCAATAGAGGGTCACTCACTATGCTGTTATACATTATTCACCAAGTATATTATATTACAATTCTTCCTTTTAGAGGTTTCTGAAACAGACAGGACTTAGATCATCAGCTGAAAATTTATTCCCTTGTTAGGTCAACCCTGATTGATAATTCAGATCATATGTCATAACATCTGGCCAAAATTTCCATTTTCTGTTTTCTACTTAGTTATGGACTATAGTATAGTTATATCTAGCCTTAATGACCTTTTGAAAAAAATTCCTTTGTAGCAATAGCCATATAGACAGTGTTAGTACTTTAATGAAAATGATGACCAAATTCATCATAAATGAGGCATGCAGAGTTTAATTTAGTGCTATTTTCCGTTTTTCTTTTTTGTATTTTTTTTTTTTAAGAGATGTGGTCTCATTATGTTGCCCAGGCTGGTCTCTAACCCCTGGGCTCAAGCAATACTCCCACCTCGGCCTCCCAAAGTGCTGGGATTCTGGACATGAGGAACCATGTTTATTTAGCCTTTTCTATTTTTAAAAGAAGGGTGTTCGTTGGTTGAAAATATCTGGCCCCTAGCAGATACTAGTAACGTAGTTCTGTATAGAGAAAAATGATTTCATAATCATAGACGATATAAACTATGGACAACCATCTTGCCAATTCACATTGGCAAGAAGATACAATGTGATCAACCAATGTAGCCGTGAATAAAATTTCTGGGGAAGTCTCACCAGAAGTGGCAATCCTATTAGAATGGAAGATATGGCACCTTTGTGATTTGGTGAAATTTTCGATATGAGGCAAAGTTAGTTTGGGATGTCTATTTGCATTTATTGACTGGGTAACAATAAATAAAACATTCAAACCCATTTGTGCCTCAGTTTCCATATTTGTGAAAGAAAAAGAATGGCCTTTGTGTTTGAAGCTCTTAAAATCAAGAGAGACAGTATATCACAGTGGTTAGGTGCACAGCCCTGTGCATTCTGATTCTTTCTGTTACTAAATGACCTTAGAAAAGTTACTCAAACTCTTTGTGCCTCCAGTTTTGCATTTGTAAAAAAGGAATGATAATACATCAACTTTTAGGGATATTGTGAAGATTAAATTAATGAATGCATGTAAAATGCTTAGAACAATGTCAGGTACAAAGCAATAATTCAATGTATGTTAGGTCTGCAGCAACAGTCATCAAAGCAAGACTATCTTTTTAAACCAGATGCTATAGCTAATGAGGTGTTCTTAATTCTTTGTTGTCACATATTTCCAAGTGCTTTCCAATGAGTTCTCTTATATCTCTGAATATTATTTCCTGGAAAAATGTTAAATTGAAACACAGTGAGAGCAAAGAATATATGCTTAACTGAAAATCAGGATATGGGATCACTTGAATTTTCCCCACCAATTGTGACATTAAGTAATTTGGGCTCTCAGTTTCCTCATCTGAAAAATAATGGAAGTAAATTAAGTATCTCTAAAGCCCCTTCAGCTTTAACATTCTTTCAAATAAGACTGTATTTGGTATTATTATCCTGAAATAATTGGAACGACATTTTACAGTAGCCATTTTCAATATGCATATTTGCTTAGGTATGTTAAGCTCTTTTTTTTTTCTTTTAAACCTCAAATCCAAGGTTTGTGTCAACTAAAATAGACAAAATCTTATGAATATTGAACCAGGAATGTGACAAAACGCGTTTTTCCACCATAGAGTCAAAGTTAGCATAATATACTTTATCTAAATGAACACATTTTAGTAAAAGTAAAGTTCTGATTTAGGGCAACTTGGAAAACGAGAATTTCAGTTAAGACCTGCCTAAAGGAAAGGAGGCTGAGGAAATGAGCGAGAGAACAAGTGTAATTCTTAAAGGAGAATTTAAGTTATACTTTGGGAAATACTTGTAAAAACAGAGTTGTCTTTGCAGGGAGCACATCATCTTGAGGGGAAGTGCTACAAAGTTAGAAAAAAGACAACACCAAGCAAATTACGATTTTTAAAAATAGTATTATCTCAAGGAAACAGATGAGAGCTTACAGGGAAGGGGAAAAGTTAGTAAGAAAAGAAAATAATAAAAAATATAAAACAAAAAGTTGTCCCAAAAAACTGATGAAAGAGAAAAATAAGGAAATAGCACAGAGATATGAGAGGAAAAAACATAAAAGAATGACATACATGGAGTCATAGTGTCAAAAATACATCGATCTGACAGTCAGAAAGACAAGCTTCCATATTCCAAAAAATAAGGTGGGGGTGGAGGTGGATTGGCATAAAGAAGAGCCTAGAATATTCAAAAATATCATGAAAGGCAAAAAAGCTAGGAAACTTCTGATTAAAGAAGAATAAAGATAATACATAACCCTTGATAGAATCCTAGATTGTAAAAAAAAAAAAAAAAAAAAAAAGACATTGGGACAATCGGGGACATTTGGATATGGATGGATTGTATATTAAATAATAGTATTATATTAATGATAAATAGTCTGAGTGGCAATGGTATTGTGGTTATATGTATACATACATACATATATATAGTATGTAGGTTATATATAGTATGTAGGTTATATATATGTCTTATTATCAGGAGATAGAGATATATGCTGTGGTATTTAGGGGTAAGGTGTCTGCAACTTACTCTCAGCCTTTTCAGGGGGAATAACATAGTATAAGGAAAAGGAGACAAAGTAAATATGGCAAAATGTTGACAATTCTTGAATGTAGAAGGAGAATCTACAATGTTCATTGTTCTATTCTTGTAATCTGCCTGTAGGATTGAAGTTTTCAAAATAAAAAGTTTCTCAAAATTAAAAATAACATAACCTTTCAATAAATAAATTGCAAAGCTGTTTAAAAAAAGCAAAAAAAAATTATGTAGCCTAAGCTACCTTGCTCAACCCTTGTCCATCATCCTTCTCCACTACAACCTCATCAAAGAGAGAGTGTGTAAAACCAAATTATTACTAATTATTGATTAGTTCTGCAAATAAGAACCCTGAATTCTTTAGAGGTTAGTGCTCTTCTTATCATTAGAACCACAGCAGTTCTCTACTGCCAGTCTGGACAGAAGCAGTTACTTTGTGGTATCTATTGGGTAACATTGAAAGGAAGAAATGGGAACCTCTAAATGCAAATTAAGCCTGTGGTTAAAAAAATTAATTAAATAAAAAAATAAGCTAACGCAGGAGAACTTTTTTTGTCTCAACTAAGATAGTTGTGTAATATCTTGAGTGGACAAGCAAGGAGGGGTAATTTAACAGATACAGCAATGTGTCTCGTGTGTTAGGCATATGTGGTGGAGAATAGACTGGTTTTGGTAGTCTGTCTCTAGAAAGAGAAGTATAGGTAACTGAATGTGTTTTAATTATTTGAAAGATTTACTTCTCTAACAATCTAAAAACTGAAAACCTTTAAAAGGAACCCTCCCTAAAACAGGAGGATTTTTCTTAATGAGGAATCATTCTATCATTACATTCAGTTTAAAATTACAATGAACAACTCTGGCAAATATGAAAAGGGATGATGCTCCCATACATTGGTGGTTTCAGCATAAATTGGTACAATATTCCTGGTAAATATTTTGGCAACAGGTTTCAAGAGTCACAAAAATATTCTTATCTTTTGATCACTTTTTATCTTAAGGAAAAAAAAGAAAACAAAAGGGAAGAGTAAGAGAAAGGGAAAGGGAGGTGAGAGGAATGAAGAAAGGGAGATGGAGGGAGAGAAGGAAGGCAGGCAAGCTGTGTATAGATGGTCATTTCAGAATATTTATAGTTAAAAAAAGAGAAAGGAAGAAAGATGTTCAGCAATAATGACATGTTTATATAATGCACATCAATATTAAGCACGTATAATATCTTTCAAGACTTAAGACTGAGCAGGAAGAAAAACGCTAACATAGCAATGAGTGGAGTATATATAATTAAAAATGGCATCCATTTGATGATTCATCTATGTAAAGTCATGTAAGCATAAGGAGAAGGTAATTTGTTTGATTATGAACAGGATGGAGGGAGGTTTATCTTTTTTTTTTTTTTTTTTTTTTTTTTTGGGGGGACAGTCTTACTCTGTCGCCTGGGCTAGAGTGCAGTGGCATGATCTCAGCTCACTGCAACCTCCACCTCCCGGGTTCAAACAATTCTCCTGCCTCCATCTCCTGAGTAGCTGGGATTACAGATGCCCACCACTACTCCTAGCTAATTTTTTGTATTTATAGTAGAGAAGGGGTTTCACCATGTTAGCCAGGCTGGTCTCAAACTCCTGACCTCATGGTTCGCCCGCCTCAGCCTCACAAGTGCTGGGATTACAGGCGTGAGCCACCTCGCCCGGCCGGTTTATCCTTTTAAAGTCCCCATTGCTATTGTTGCAAGAGTAGGGTTTAGTTAATTGCCTTCTATTTATGACAGGGCATGGAGTGCAGCAAAGTCTACCAAATTGAATACAGTTTCGGAGTGTCAACAAAATATCAATTTCCTCTTCACTTCTGCAGACTATCCATATGAAATTATATTTAATCTGTATAACTAACTCCTCAGTCTATTCCACTGTAATAAAGTGTCTTTTCAAGAAATGAAAATAATATCTATATGATTAGAAAAGCTGTTTATGCCAATTTGATGAAGCATTTATTTTAGGTTTGCACCTATATAGTGTGGTTTTGGAACTGGCAACACTTCTATTTCCATCTGTCATTTAAAGCAAGCTTGGTTTAGAAGAGCCACATAGTGTACTAAAGGTTAGAACAAAGACTCTAGAGCTAGGTAAATCTGGGTTGGAATCCCTTACATGCCTTCTGGTTGAGTATCCTTGGACAAATTTCTTAATATCTCTCTGCACTTCCATTTTCTCATCTGTAAAGTGGGTAGAAAATTTACACCTGCTTTATAGGGATATCATGAAGATTAAATGAGTTGATGTATATGAAGTTCTTAATACGGTACCTGGCATGCAGTGATGTTAGCTGATCATCAGGGATTCTTGGTTCTCTTTTTTTTTTTTTTTTTTTGAGACGGAGTCTCGCTCTGTTGCCCAGGCTGGAGTGCAGTGGCGCAATTTCGGCTCACTGCAAGCTCCACCTCCCGGGTTCACGCCATTCTCCTGCCTCAGCCTCTCTGAGTAGCTGGGACTACAGGCGCCCGCCACCACGCCCGGCTAATTTTTTGTATTTTTTTTTAGTAGAGACGGGGTTTCACCGTGGTCTCGATCTCCTGACCTCGTGATCCGCCCGCCTCGGCCTCCCAAAGTGCTGGGATTACAAGCGTGAGCCACCGCGCCTGGCCTACATTGTTTAATAGAATATGTGATGATAGAACTATGGCACTGAAGATGTCCTCAAAAAATATTAGCCATTGACTATTCTGGCTGCGTCTAAATTCTGGCTATGAGAGTATTCTGGAAATGAGTCTAAATATAGACCCAAGCCCCACAATATTAAAAGATGTGCTTTAATTTGATCACCCTTAGACCTAACTGTTCATTGTGTAAAAGCAGTGGGTTAAAGAGAACCAAGAGAGATCGAGACCACGGTGAAACCCCGTCTCTACTAAAAATACAAAAAATTAGCCGGGCGTGGTGGCGGGCGCCTGTAGTCCCAGCTACTAGGAGAGGCTGAGGCAGGAGAATGGCGTGTACCCGGGAGGCGGAGCTTGCAGTGAGCCAAGATTGCGCCACTGCACTCCAGCCTGGGTGACAGAGCAAGACTCTGTCTCATAAAAAAAAAAAAAAAAAAAGTAGTATTAGTGTTGTGGGGATATTTTTTCAGGAAAATTATGTAAATTTATATCCAGATATATTACTTTTTGAATTTCATAGAACATATATGATTGAAGGGAAGCTGAAGAGTAAATTTGCGTTTTCTTGAAACCACTACTGAAAAGAGTTCACCTCCATAATGCCTCTTGCTATATTCCCATTATTCAAGGTCTATCTAGACTGCCCCAGAAGATTTTCAGACATTTTAGGTAATCTACACTTCTTGGTTTTTCTAGAGAAGTCGATCGGGGAATCATGGGAATTAATCTAAACTTCTTAGAGGAATTATTCTAATTTTCTAATCCAGGAAGGTGAGAATGGAGCAGAAAAACTTCTTAGTAATAAGCAGAAAGAATTTGGTGCTAAGAAAGAAGATAAGTACACAGATTGCATTCTATTTTTATTTACCAAGCAGTCCTGAACATTTGTAATGAACAAGGCTGTATACAGGCACAGTATAGAAACAAGTGGCACCATCTTTGCTCTCAAGTAGCTTATACTTCACATGACAAAAAGATATGCATGAACAAATATATAGCAAATGAGGAAATGCATACAAAATAGCGTCCTATCAAAGCATGATTGTGAATAAGCTTTAAATCCTAAAAGATTCATTCCGGCAAGTATTAATAGTATTTTGGTTCTCATTAGTTCTACCAATAACTTGGGTCTTGAACTTTCAACACTTCATTAACTGAAAAAAGAGGCTGGGTAATCACTGTTGCAATAGCATGACTGCTATTTTTTTTTCTCTTGCAGCCACCAACTGATAGCTACAAAACTGCACTTCCTAGAGATGTGTTGAGAGAAGTTCAAGGCTCAACAGAACTTACCCTTTTGCTGTCAGAGGTACAATTAGATGTTTGATGTAGTGCCCAGGTTAATTACAAAGTGAGCATTACATTAGATTAATAAATGCTGAGGTTGATGCCCTTGCAATGAGGGAAGACAGTACCAAATAATTCAGCTCACATTTTGTGGTCGGCATTTATCAATGTTCATTATTTGGCAGGTCAGCCTGACCTGGGTTATGTCACAAAAGGCCACATGGGGCAGCTGTGGAAGCAAATCAGTGATCCTAGCTCAAGGGTTGTACAAAGCATCTTGTGCACATTTAACAAGTTCAAGTACCATACAATACAGGCTGGTTTTTCCCTGGGATTAAAAGTAAATATGTTTTTCCACTTTTTAATTGGTCAAATATTTTATTGAAACATTTAATTGAAAGTAATCTCCAAAAGTATTTCCAAGTTTCAGGAATTTGAACTGTATGCTGATAGAATAAAGGAGGCTATTACTGTAAAACTTCTTTCAGTATATATAACCTATATCCACAGGACATCAGAAGCAACTCTGCTTGAGTATATAAAAAGTGATGTCTAAGTAGGAAAAAATTTGGCACTAGGCCAGGTGTGGTGGCTCACACCTGTAATCCCAGCACTTTGGGAGGCAGAGGCAGGTGGATCACTTGAAGTCAGGAGTTCGAGACCAGCCTGGCCAACATGGTGAAACCTCGTCTCTACCAAAATAACCCAAAAATTAACCAGGTGTGGTAGTGAGCACCTGTAATTCCAGCTACTCAGGAGGCTGAGACATGAGAATCGCTTGAAGCTAGGAGGCAGAGGTTGCATTAAGCCGAGATCATGCCACTACACTCCAGCCTAGGCGACAGAGCAAGACTGTCTTTAAATTTTTTTTTTTAATTGCCACTTTATTATAACAATAGAAATGACAGTACAAAAGTTCATCTTTTCTAAATAGAACAATGACTAGCATATTGTAAGGTCTTGATAAATATTCCTTGAACAAATCTTTGGCTAGCCTGAGAAAGTAGAATTCATTTGGCATTTGTACCTAATATTAATGATTTACACAAATATTTTAGGGTCAAGTTTTGAAACCCCAATAACCTAATTCCTCACTATTCCACAGTGCAGGGTGGTCCACAGACAAGCACCAATATCACCTGGGAGTTTGTGAGATCTGCAAAATCTCAGGCCTAATTAATCAGACCTGCTGAATCAGAATCTGCACATTAAAGTTTGATAAAATCTCTTTCAAAACAGGTGAAATAAGGCCAGGTGCAGTGGCTCATGCCTGTAATCCCAGCACTTTGGGAAGCCGAGGTGGGTGGATCACTTGAGGTCAGGAGTTCGAGACCAGCCTGACCAACATGGTGAAACCCTGTCTCTACTAAATACAAAAAATTAGCCGGGCATGGTGGCGGGTGTCTGTACTCCCAGCTACTCAGGAGGCTGAGGCAGGAGAATTGCTTGAACCTGGGAGGCAGAGGTTGCAGTGAGCCAAGATTGCACCATTGCACTCCAGCCTGGGCAACAAGAGCAAAACTCCGTCTCAAAAATAAATAAATAAATAATAAAACAGGTGAAATAGTCCTAAAGTTAAGATCAAAGCGCTCTTTAAAGAGAGAAACACAAGGGAAGTAGATCTTAAAATATGGTAATGGAACCAGAAAGGATGTTTGGAAGGTACAAAATATTACTTGCACATGTGATGTGGCAGGTACATACAGTCAAACGCTCACACCCAAGTAATTATTGTGACCTTGGGTGAGTTTCTCGACCTCTCTTGGAGTTGTTTGTAAAAGAAAAAAGGCAACATCGAAAACTTCTAGTTCTAATGTGACTTTCCTCTTGTCTTCAAGTGCTTTGGGTCTTATTTCCCACAAATTAACAAAAGCATCCCTTTCACCCTAGGTCATACCAGTTTAGCCACTGTGTGTGCCTCTTGTCCTAATTTTTACCTGGCCCTCACCCTACACTACTCTGCCACACACCTGAGACATATGCTATAGGCATTCTGGATATACTTTTGGCCCATTAAATGTGAAAACAGCATTTATTCTGGAAAGCTCTCTTCATTTCAGATAAATCAGAAAGACATTTACTCATATATATTATATGTACATCACCTGATTAATTGGGCAAAATAAAATGAATAACCCTTGTAATATCCCCTTTTCAACACATATTCCCTTCTGTTATACTTCGTACTATCGTTGGGGAAACAGGACAGATGTCTTTTTTTTTCTCTGCTCTGTAAAAATTTTTAAAGAAATCTTTCATAAAGATCTCTTTTTGTATTTTTTAGTTTTATATATTTGTTCTACTAACTTAATAAGGTATTTTAATGGAGATTCTGTAGAAAAATAATTGCTAGCACAGCTTTAAAGACAGTTTAAGTATTTATATCCCTAGAGTAGAGGAATATTGTATGACATGATTTAAAAACACCATTGCTAATGAACATAGTCATCAGCAGATTTTGACTTAAGGGGCACTGAAAAATCCTCTAATCTTATCTTCTCTTCCAAAATATACTATCTGCTGGGAACTTCTATTTGCATAGTACAAAGACAGAACTACTAAGCCATATGGCTCCAAGATAATTCCGATGTGATAACTTAAAAAATGTCATCAAAGTCTTGCCACACCTCTCATCAGGAGGCGAAATCTATTTCCACTCCCCTTGAATCCAGACTGGCCCTGTCACAGACTTTGACAAATAGATTGTGGCAAAAGTGATGATGGAACTTCTAAGAGTAGGCCTTCAGAGATCTATAGACTATGCTTTCTCCCTCTTGGAACGCTCTCTGTTGGAAGTGAGCAACCATGCAAGAAATAACAACTACCCTGAGTCCACCACGCAAGGAGGAAGCCTGAGCTAACCTCGTGGAGAGAGAGAGTGTGTGAAGGAGTACAGAAGGGCCATACCTGTGAGGAAAACTTTCTTGGAACTTCCATTTCAGCTCCACCACCAGGTAAGCAGAACTGAGCGAATGACACCAACCAGCGCCAAGAGAAGCACAACTGCCCAACTACACTTTGCCTAAATTCCTGATTCACAGAATTATAAGCAAATAAAATGATTGTTTAAAGCACTAAGTTTTGGGTTAATTTGTTATGCAGCAATAAAGAATCAAAACACCTGGAATCCAGTTACCTTCTCTTTTATTACCCACATGGTCTCTCTCCTGTAGTATCGCTGTTTTTCCTGACTAGCTTTCCCATTCTGCTGTTGCACCCTTACTAGGAATTTCTCTCAGCAATATCCAGTTAAAATTCTGGAAAGGAATAGGCTGGTTGGCTTTCCTCATTGTCTCACTTTTCTTGGGCAGAACCTTTTGTACCAATCCATTTCATCAGCACTTTTATGGGTGAATCTTAGCTGACCAGGTACCGACTCTCGTCAAATCAGTGTCTCACTCTACACAAGAAATACACAAAGAGCCTGGTGCTGCTTTCCTGAGCAGGACACTTCATAGGGACATTGAGCATGGTTGGCATCTAACCTGGTTATTCTGAAGATTTCATGATTAAATCCTCAGTCCTATGAATTAACCGACTGTCCAGTGTTAAAATAGAGACACCCCCTGCACACATGAAACTACTCATCAATTGTTTAAACTTTAATATATGTAAAAGGTGTCCAGTAGGATCTAGCTGAATCTGAGCATTAATGCTGGAAAAGGAGGAGGAGGCCTGAGATCTTTGGCGGCTTGGTAGAGTAAAGGTGGTAGAAAGAAGTCAACAAGAACCTAAAGGAAAGATCAAAGGACAGGGAGAGAACATTTTTCCTAGTTTTGCCTAGAGCAGGTCTTTGACTAATGGCAGAGTGCTGACTCTCTAAAGATAGATATCTAAAAGGATTCTTCCAGATACGTGAGATCACAGGAAAGATTGTGCAAGGGCATAAATATGAGCATACTATAGTGATTAAGACCATGTGACATTAAAGGAAGAGGAAGATGGAAGAAAAGATACATGAAGAATATAAACAAGAGGTTGGTGCCTAGAAAAAGAGGAAGATAGAAAGTTTGGGAAGCATAGAAAGTATAAGATCCTTTAGGAGTTGTTCTTTATATACTACTATTTGCTAAACTTCAATGTTTAAAATTCAGCATTTGTACAGCAAGCGTAGGTGTACAGCTATTATTAAATTCTAGTATGTAATGGTCTGTATACTTCCAGA
This sequence comes from Hylobates moloch, assembly GCF_009828535.3. Lineage (NCBI taxonomy): Eukaryota > Metazoa > Chordata > Mammalia > Primates > Hylobatidae > Hylobates > Hylobates moloch. Next base: position 27,647,619 of record NW_026652277.1, on the reverse strand, counting down.
AGCTTTCAGAGTTTTGAATTGATACTCCATTATGTATTTTTTAGGAATTCACCGTTTGAAATGTACATGTCTAGCGATAATTCTTTCCCTCAGTCCCACCCCCTAGATCTTTATATGTCTGGTAATTTCTCATCATTCAGGCTTTCGTTGAAACGGAAATGCCTCACAAAGCTTTTTGCTTTCTTAACCATCCTTGGCAAGAAGAATTCCATGATGGACCCTCCAGGTTCCTGGCCTTGATATACACACATCTCTCAGTTATTCAGTAAAATACACTAATGTAGCTATTGCTGTAAAGGAAGTATGGAGATGAAATCAAGGTCCCAAATCTGTTGACCTTTAAATAAAGAGATTAACTGGATGGAACTGACTAAGTCATATGAGCCCTTTAAAATAAATTTTCTCAACCACAGTGAGATACGACCTCATAGCTGTTACAATGGCTATACCAAATAGACAAGAGAGGCTGGGCATGGTGGCTCACGCCTATAATCCCTGCATTTTGGGAGGCAGAGGAGGGTGGATTACTTGAGGTCAGGTGTTTGAGACCAGCCTGGCCAACATGCTGAAAGCCCGTCTCTACTAAAAATACAAAAATTAACCTGGCATGGTGGAGGGCATCTGTAATCCCAGCAACTCGGCTGAGGCAGAATAATTGCTTAAACCCAGGAGATGGACGTTGCAGTGAGCCAAAACTGCACCACAGCACTCCAGCTTGGGCAACAGAATGAGACTCCATCTTAAAAAAAAAAAAGACAAGAGATAACAAGTTCAGGTAATTTAATGTATAGCATGCCAATTATAATTAATAACAATGTAACATACACTTGGAAATTGCTAAAAGAGTCAATTTCAATGTCCTCACTCCAAACAAATAATATGTGAGGTAGTAGATATGTTAATTAGCTTGATTTTGTCATTTCACAATGTGTACATATATCAAAATATATTGTACACCATAAATATATACGATTTTTATTTATTCATTTAAAAGTAAGTAAAAATAAAAATGGGGCTTATACTTTAAGAAAATTGATTTTGGCCAGGCACAGTGGCTCATGCCTGTAATCCCAGCACTTTGGGAGGCCGAGGTGGGTGGATCACCTGAGGTCTGGAGTTCGAGACCAGCTTAGCCAACATGGTGAAACCCCGTCTCGGATGAACACATAAAAAATTAGCTGGGTGTGGTGGCAGGCTCCTATAATCCCAGCTACCTGAGAGGCTGAGGCAGGAGAATCACTTGAACCGGGGAGGTGGAGGTTGCAGTGAGTCACGATCACGTCATTGCACTCCAGCCTAGGCAACAAGAGCAAAACTCCGCTCAAAAAAAAAAAACAAAAAAGAAAAAAGAAAAAAAAAACTTGATTTTATCTGGCTGTTTGAAGAAGTCAGAGATGTGAAGTTTGTGAAAGTTATCACATGCCATTGCTGACAAAGATGGAGGAATTCGAAGAATGTGGCAGGCTACTGGAGCCCAGAGTAGCCCTTGGCTAACAGCCAACAAGAAACAAGGATCTCAGTCCTACAACTACAAGGAACTGGATTCTGCCAGTAACAGCAATGAGCTTGGAAGCAGAGTTTTTATTTCAGCCTTGTGAGACCCTGAGCAGAGAACCCAGCCATACCATGCCAGACTTCTGATCTACAGAACAATATATAATAATTGAGTGTTTTTTAAATGGCTGAGTTCATGATAATTTGTTACATAGCAACAGAAAACTAATTTACCATCCTAATCTAAAATAGGACCCCACAATCACACTCCAGTCATTATTATACATTATTTGTTTTTCTTTCTTCAAAAATATATATAATAATTTATGTATTATATATAAAACATAAAATTAATATTATTTATTTGCTTGCCTTCTTGCTTGCTAAATATCTCTTTCCTAATATTATATTAGACAATAAGCTTAGTGAAGGAACATAAAAGGTACCCAATCAATATTTACTTAAAAAAAGATAAATGCCTACATTTAAACAAATATTTTTCAAAAAAAGGTTAATCAACTCTCAGAGATACCATTCCCCCCAAAAAATTTCTTAAATATGTCTTCTAGGCCAGGTGCAGTGGCTCACACCTGTAATCCCAGCACTTGGGGAGGCTGAGGTGGAATGACTGCCTGAGTCCAGGAGTTCAAGACCAACCTGGGCAACATGTTGAGACTCCATCTCATAAAATAAATTTGTTTTTTAAAATGTCTTCTACTTGTCAGGCCTGCTATAGTTGTCCCTTAAAGACCTACATATACTTCCATAATATGAATTTCAATTTATACTCAGAGCTTAGCAAAATGGAACACACATAAAAGTTAAAAGTTACAATTGGAAAGGACTCAGCTGATTATGTACTCCACCCTCAATGCTGTGTAAAAAGAAAAAATATATATGAGTCTTCATGTAATATGGAATGTCCTGACAAGTTACCTAACAAATTATTTCACAGACCAACTATAGAAATCACCAAGAAAAATGTCTACTTACTTAAGGTAAATCTTTCTAGGTTTAGTGTTCTTTATTAACATCTCTGTTGTTCTGTCCTGGGTTACTCACCCTCCTTCTCCAACCTTTTCTGTGCTCCAGAAGCTGGCCTGTAATTAACTATATCAACAGACTCCCACATCCTCTACTTTCTAGTAGATTTAGCCTAGTCCTGTCCAAGAGAAATTGTGTGATATAGTATGATATTATGTGATATGGTATGATATTATGCGATATGGTATATGTATAGTTTTTAAATTTTAATAATTTTCTAAAAATTTAAATTTTCTAATAGCTATGATTTAAATTAAAAAGCAGGTAGAAATAATAACATGTCAGATATTATTACATATTACATATATTGATATATACATATTTAATATGTGTTAATGTTTAATAATAATGTATATCAAAATATATATGTCCATACTATTGATACCATTTTATTTAACATAAAATTATTAAGGTGATATTTTACATTCTTTTTTCATACTAAGTCTTCAACATTTGGGATGTATTTTACACCTAAAACCACATTTCAGTAGCCACCTATGACCAGGCTATTGTATCAGGCAGTGCAGTGTAGCCCAGAAGAAGCCCTGACAATGGATCACAGAGAGGGCCAAGAATAAATGTGGGACATTTCTTCCCCTGATTCCTTTGCTGTGGCATCACCTCAGACTGGCACTGTCCTCCAGTGTCCGTCAGAGTTCCTTTCAAGGTGGGATAAACTACACATTTCTTTCCTCCTGGGTTCTGGTAACCATTTTCTCACCTTTCCCCTTGAGCCTAGGGGTGATAATAGCATTCCCCTTTGTGATTCCTATAAACATTTTCCAAACATCTGTAATATTTCTATATAAAACCCTTCTCAAATTATCATAATGTGAATATGCCCTCTATTTCCTCCTGGGACCCTTTCTGATTCGTGGCTCTTTTGTTGAGATTTTTCCAAAACCTTTGAGGGGTGTATTCCCGATATGGTATGTGCCACCATGCCAGGCTAATTTTGTATTTTCAGTAACGATGGGGTTTCTCCATGTTGGTCAGGCTGGTCTCGAACTCCCAACCTCAGGTGATCCACCTGCCTTGGCCTCCCAAAGTGCTGGGATTACAGACATGAGCCACCATGCCCGGCCTATTTTAATTTTTTAGACAAAGGGTCTCACTCTGTCATCCACAGTGGTATGCAGTGGCACGGCCTTGGCTCACTTCAAGTGATTCTCCCATCTTAACCTCCCAAAGTATTGGGACTACAGGCACATGCCACCATACCCAGCTACTTTTTTAATTTTTTGTAAAGACATGGTCTCAGTATGTTTCCCAGCTCATCTCGAACTCCTGGGCTCAAGCAATCCTACAACTTTAGCCTCCCAAAGTGTTGGGATTATAGGCATGAGCCACCACTCCCAGCATAGTCTTATATTATTGATTTCTAAGGTGTATCTATATTGAGAAGGATTGTTAACTAGTTCCAAGAAGGAAATTATACATAAATATGTTTCTAAGTTGTAATCTTTGGCATTTTTAAAATAAGAAAACTTACTCTGTTTCCTTCTGTGGAAGAAGAGAAGTTGATCCAATTGCATAGCCTAATCCCTCACGTAAGCTGTTTAGGGACAGTTTCTGAACCCACTTTTGGCCCAAGGGAAATGGCATGTCTCTTTTATCACAAACTCTGATCATAGTTTTATTTTTTTATGAAACAGAAAATTCAATTGTTTACACTTCTCTAAAGAAAACCAGACATTTCAGTAAAATATTTGCCTTTGAGGTTGTTTTTGTTGGCTAAAGGAGTTGTCCATGAAACAGATGGAAAAATCTATGCTAAAATGAAAAGTAATTGGAGTATAAATTGACCTTAACGTAATGTGATAAGAACATTTCTTCTCTAAAAAGCAATACGATTATCTTTCTTAGGGATCAGTAAATAGTAACCACACTATTGAAAAATATATTTGAATGAGATTCTGGGAAGCACAGTAGAAACAAAAGCACTTACAAAATCAGTTTTCTAAGCTAAGCTCCATTTGTCTCACTGAAGCCAGCCAATCCCCTCCATGTTTTGAAATAGTTGGCAGGTGTCCCTAGGACCATGACATTATGAGTATGTGAGGGTAAACTTATGCTTAGATACTGGTTAAAATAGAATGGGGAGTGGAGAGGTTACTTTCTAAGCTGGAGTCTTCACTAATATATATGTGGATTCACATGAAGAAACTTAGATTTTTAATGACAATCACTTGTAAAACCACAAGAGGGTTACCCCAAACCTTGGTCACTTGTAACTAGCCACATAAGCCTGCTTTTGAATATCAGAATCTGTCAAACAGTAAATTAGGCTTCATGCCTATGAGCCTCTGCTTCTGCTCAAAGGAAAACATTAGTCTAGATTGGTAAACAATTAGATTGTTGAATAAACTGCCTCAAGAATATTTCTATGCTACATTTACAATCCATTTTTTCTAAAAATGGGTACAATGAATTACCTGAAATACTCACTGAGAATTGTTTATGCAAATATCTCTTGGTCAATCATTAAGCAATGACCCAGATTTTTAGATCACTCTTCCTCAGTAAAATGTCTTGAGAATTATAGAGGAAAAAAAGACATTGTTACAGAGAAGGAAATCTTGTGGCAAGAAGCATTTGGGGCTGAAAGGTAAGTAATAAACCAAAATATATGTGGGTTAGTATCTTGACACTAAAAGATTTTAATGGGAAGCCAAGATAGGCATTATAGCATCAGAACTTTCTAGATTTTTCTAATGATAATGAAATTATGTGATTTTTACAACTGATTTCATAAATATTAGACCTAATGTTGGTAATGTTGATAATTAAATTATGTGGTTTAACACATATTTCTATAAATATAAGACCTCAATTTTCTAGGACCTCAGAAGAATAGAAAAGCTTGACTGCAATAAAATGGAGGAGACAATTTTTTTTATCTTTAATATGAGCTTACTTTATATCTGCAATAATGCATTCAGTAAAAGATATATGAAACTCCCAGGAATAGTCATATCAATAGAGATTTATTCTAAGGAGTAAGTTATTCTCAGTTATACATTGAGATGGAATTGTTTCTAATAACTCTCGGGAAAAAATGTATTTAAAGGAGTTGTGTCATCTGCTTAAAGAAGTTTGGTGACTTTTCCAAAAACTAAGAGATAACTAGAAAGTGGTAAACTGGTGGTAACATTGTTTGGAAAACAAAATGCAGCTTTCTTTTAAGGTAAAAATTATGTTGGAATTTTTTTCAAGATTATACAAAAAGTCACTAAAAAACTGACTCATTTTCTCAAAATTATATTTCCTAAAAGTCTTCAATAAGAAAGATATTTTATTATTGGATCATGTTACACAATTATCTCTCATAGCAAATATAAGCAGAGTTACATTTGGTCTCATTACAAACATTTGGTACAAACATAGGTACAATCGACTAGCTGACTGAGTATTCTTATTTATGACTTTTAGAGAGTTAGATGGTGTTCATTCAAGATTAATTACTCAAAATTTGTTCTTTAAAAATCTCAAATCTGATCATATCCCAACCCTGCTTACATCCATTTCATGACATCCCATTGTTGTTGGGTTAAAGAGTCTTTAGGTTGGGAAGGACATAAACCCAACAAAAAGTAGATTGCCTCCAAAAAAAATGGGAAGTGGAAGAGGGATTGACTAACAGTGAAAACTTGCATAAATAGGTCATCTTCATGTTTAGCTAGAAAAATGAGCTCAAATGATATCACCAGGATTCCATCTCACTCTGCATTTCCCAGCTCTCATTTGGTCTATTTTAGCTCTGTTGTCAGGTAGGTTCTTCATTCATGATAGATGCTAGAAACTCTAAGCTTACATTTTATGTTTGCAACATCCCAACAAAGAACTGAGTCTCATTTTCTCTGATTTAACTGATTTAGGTATGATCCCGCGATTCAGATAGCCACAATAAATCAATCACTAACATCAGAGGGATATAATGTTCTGACTATCCAGGTCTGTGTCAATGTTGGCCTTGAGGCTAGACATGAAGTCAAATTCACCTAGTCACGTGTAATAAACGTGGCGGGAGGAATAGTTCCTCTGGGAAAATCAGGCATGAACCTAGGAGAAACGGATTCTGAATAGGCCAAAATTACATATTTATTCCAGTTTACCTCTTGGCTGCACAAGCTCATGTATCTATATCTTTACCTAAAAATTCAAAAAAAAACCAAGCCTACATTAAACAGTAATATCATATGTAATCAAAAACATGTATCAGCATCACTTCAGTTTTGTTCAGTTGCTGCATCCAGCCTGAGTCCAGACTCTACTGTTAATGTGCCTTCCTCATGGTCCAAAAACCTATCTTTAAATTATACCTTTGACCATCTCCAAGAAATGTAATATGCATTTATTTGGAGGAAACAAAATAACTATCATAAAAACTCCTACTTGAAAAAGGGGATATGGGTGGGAGGTGGCAGAAAATGATCACCGTTCTTTAGCATATATACTATCCTCCTAGACAGGAGCAGCAACAACCTCTTGTCCTGATCTTGAGGCAAATTCCTTGGTCAGTCCTTCAGTCTACTCTTGGATCTGTCTTTTGGGATGCCCTTGTTGCTTGTCCTTTATGGTCACAGCTGCCAAAGGCCCTGGGGATACCCACTTTCTGGTTATCATACCCTACTGATAGTGCTGTTTCTGTTGGTATAGATTTAGGATCCTGACTGAGTATTGCCTCAGGGGTTGAGCAATCACAGCACTCAGTTTATAGGTATTTGCATTTCTCTGGAAACCTCTGTTCCTTAAAAGTTTACTAAACTGTACAATCTGTTTCAAGTAAATTCAGTGAGTTTACAACAAAACTGAGTTAGTATTGCATTCTAATCCTTGATTCTAGATTCCAAATTTGTTGTTTCTGTCTTCTCACAATTGGTCTCAGTGCTGTCTCCCCAGGTAGGCAGAATTCCTAGTTTCACTCATAGCTTCCAATTTTATTCCACTCTCCCCGCCTTTGCTAACACTAAATTTAGATGAGAGTGAAGCAGAAATGCTTCTGACTTTTGGCTGGCTTGTCCATCAGGACAAGGGCTGAATGGGCTGCTCTTAGTGTTTTTACTGTTTCCAGAGAAGCAAGCTTTTAATGCAGCTGTTTCTTGCATGTAGGACATCATTAAACTCTACAAAAAGGAACAAATACATTTCTGGGGCTTTTTTTTTTCATACACATCCTTTAATCTTTGGCCTCAGTGGACACATGGTCTGAGCCCCAAGATATAAAAGATAGGTTAATCAACATCTGTGTCAATTTCTCAGCTAAAGAAAGAAGGATCCTCATTGCCTCTTTACTACCTGAATTGAGCCAATTCCACATTCAAGTGTCTGTTACTTACAACGCTTCAAATCTTGCACCATTTAAAAAATATACGAATCAGGACTCTTTCAGATCTAAGTGACTAAAAAAACTTCAAACAGGCTTGTTTGGTGAGAGAAATTTGCTGATTCACAAAACTAAAAAGTTATGGAGTAGATCTGCTCAATGATGTCAACTTGACTTCCTGCTTATCTCTCTGCTCCACTATCCTCTGTGTTGTCTACGCCACAGAAAAGGCATTTCCTTCGAGAAAATGAGTTTTTTCCTTCTGGCTGCTAGTAGTATTAGGTTTACATCCCATCACATCAGCATCCCCAGCAGAAAGGGAATACTTTCCCCCAACAACACAAGCAGAAGGCCCAGAACTAACTTTATTGGTTCTTATTGGCCTAGCTTGGGTTGTATGTTTTCCTTTCTTAGTAATTTCTATGGTGAGGGGAGGATTATTCTCCAATTGGGCCATGGCTGGATTAACACTTATCCAGCTGTAGGCCGGGCGCAGTGGCTCATGCCTGTAATCCCAGCACTTTGGGAGACTGATGGGGAGAATCACTTGAAGTCAGGAGTTTGAGACCAGCCTGGAGTTTCACCAACATAGTAAAACCCTATCTCTACTAAAAATACAAAAATTAGCCAGGTGTGGTGGCACATTCCTGTAATTCCAGCTACTCAGGAGGCTGAGGCACAAGAACCTAGGAGGTGGAGATTGCAGTGAGACAAGATTACACCACTACACGCCAGCCCGGGTGACAGAGAAATAGCCTCTTCCCCCGCCCAATAATGCCCAGCTTTGAAGCTGAAGATAGACAACCTGAGCCTTGTGGTTTGAAGGTTGGTTTTCCAAGGATAAATCACAGTGTTATTACTTGACAAAAGAGGGGATAGATCTCGAGTAGGTAAAACAATAATAATTTTTTAAAAGACTCAATGTGTCATATAAGGCCCTGGATGATCTGACCCCTGCCTACCTTATCTGCCTTGTCTGATTGTAGTCTCCTGCTTACCCTTTGGGCTCCACCCCACTGGCCTTATGTCATTTCCTGTTCTGCTTGTGGACATTCACATGGGCAATTTCCTCTGCGAAAAGCAAGGCTCCTTTCTTCAGGTTTCATTGGATTGGTTCATTCCTACAAATTTTTCGAAGGTCAGCCCAACTATCACTTCCTCAAGGAAACGTTAGGTTGACTCATAAACTGGCTTGTATCCCTTCTGTTATCATCCCCCAAAGTCTCCAAACCTTTCATTTATATCACTTACCATAATTGTAATTCAAGTATCTAATTGAGTAATTTTAGCTCCATGAGGACAAAATTTCTCTGTAAATTTAAAAATATGGTATTACTGAATGGATAAATGAAGGCATAAGAAAATGGGAAAGGTGAAGGAATACATAGCTGCTGAAAGTAATTATTTTGTTTTTCCCATCAATCTATTTCTGGATCTAGTTTTTCATCAACTCTCTCTTTCTTTCGTATATCAATACCAATATCCCCCACTGTGGGTTGTTCACTACTGTGTAACAGAGAAAATTAGTTGTAAAACATAACACTGCTATGAGGGTAATTTGAAGCAAAACATTGTCTATTTCAGCAAATGAGCACTTTACACTGGTGCTCATCATCTGAAATGGATAAACCTAGGTGAAGTGCTAGTTCAGTGATTTACCAGCTCTTTTGAGACAGAGTCTGGCTCTGTCACCCAGGCTACAGTGCAGTGGTGTAATATTGGCTCACAGCTCACTGCAGCTTCCACCTCCTGAGTTCAAGTGATTCTCCTGTCTCAGTCTCCCAAGTACCTTGGATTACAGGTGTGTGCCACCACACCCAGCTAATTTTTTTGTATTTTCAGTAGAGATGGGATTTGCTATGTTGGCCTGGCTGGTCTTGAACTCCTTGCCTCAAGTGATCCACCTGCCTTGGCCTCCCAAAGTGCTGGGATTACAGGCATGAACCACCGTGCCTGGCCATTTACTAGCTCTTTGATTGCAGGAATTTATTTATTTTCTCTGAGCTTTTACTTATCTGCAAGCTGAGGATAATAATATCCACCTTGCATAATTCTTACAAGAATATAAAGGCAATACAGTCATACCTCAGAGATCTTGTGGGTTCAGTACCAGATCATAGCAATAGAGCAAATATCACAATAAAGTGAGTCACATATTTTTTTTTGTTTCCCAGAGGATATAAAAGTTAAGTTTACACTATACCATAGTGTATGAAGTGTGCAACAGAATTATGTCTTTTAATTTTTGAATATTGCTAAAAAATGCTAACAATCATCTGAACCTTCTGGAAGCCATGATCTTTTTGCCGGCAGAGGGTCTTGCCCCAATGTTGATGGCTGTTGACTGATCAGGGTGGGGGTTGTTGAAGGGTGGGGTGGCTGTGTGTGGCAATTTCTTAAAATAAGAAAACAATGAAGTTTGACACACTGATTGACTCTTCCTTTCACAAAAGTTTCTCTGTAGCATGTGATGCTGTTTGATAGCATTTTACCCACCGAACTTCTTTCAAAATTAGAGTTAATCCTCTCAAACCCTGCTGCTACTTCATACACTCAGTTTACATAATATTATAAATCCTTTGTTGTCATTTCAACAGTGTTTATAGTGTCTTCACCAGGAGCAGATTCCATGTCAAGAAACTACTTTCTTTGCTCATCTACAAGTAACAACTCTTCAGCCATTCAAGTTTTACCATGAGATTGCAGCAATGCAGTCACATCTTCAGTCTCTCCACTAATTCTAGTTCTCTTGCTGCTTCCACCATGTCTGCAGTTACTTTCTACTGAAATCTTCAACTCCTAAAAGTCATCCTTGAGAGTTGGCATCAATCTCTTCCAAACTCCTGTTAATGTTGCTATTTTGACCTCCTTTTGTGAATCACAAATATTCTTAATGGCATCTAGAATGGTGAGCCCTTTCCAGACGGTTTTCAATTTACATTGTCCGGATTCAACAGAGGAATCACTATCTATGGTAGCTATAGGCTAACAAAATGTGTTCCTTAAATAATAAGACTTGAAAGTCAAAGTTACTCCTTGATCTAGGGGTTGCAGAAAGAATGTTGTGTTAACAGGCATAAAAACAACATTATTCTCCTTGCACAAGCCTCCCAGAGCTCTTGGGTCACCAAGTGCATTGTCAATGAGCAGTAATATTTTGAAATAAATCTCCTTTTTTTGGATAGGAGGTTTCAACAGTGGGCTAAAAATATTCAGTAAACCATGTAGTAAACAGATAGGTTGCCATCCAGGCTTTATTGTTCCATTTATAGTGCACAGGTAGAGTAAATTTGGCATGATTCTAAAGGGCCCTAGAATTTTCAGAATGGTAAATTGGCATTGGCTTCAACCTAAAGTCACCAGCTGCATGAGCCCCTAAGAAAAGAGTTGACCTGTCCTTTGAAGCTTTGAAGCCATGCATTGACTTCTTGTCCCTAGCTATGAAAGTCCTGGAAGATGTCTTCTCCCAATACAAGGCTGTTTTGTCTCCACTGAAAAATCTACTGTTTAGTAGAGCCACCTCCATAATTTATTTTAGCTAGATCTTCTGGACAACTGCTACAGTTTCTCCATCAGCACTTGCTGCTTCATTTTGGTTTTGTTTGTTTGTTTTTTTTTTTTTTTTTTTTTGAGGCAGAGTCTGGCTCTGTCACCCAGGCTGGAGTGCAATGGCACGATCTCGGCTCACTGCAACCTCTGCCTCCTGGGTTCAAGCTATTCTCCTGCCTCAGCCTCCTGAGTAGCTGGGACTACAGGCGCATGCCACCATGTCCTGCTAATTTTTGTATTTTAATAGAGACGGAGTTTCACCATGTTGGCCAGGATGGTTTTGATCTCTTGACCTCATGATCCACCAGCCTCGCCCTCCCAAAATGCTGGGATTACAGGCATGAGTCACCACGCCCGACCTTCATTTTGTTCTTTTATGTTAAGGAGATGGCGTTTTTCCTCAAACTTCATGAACCAACTTTTGCTAGCTTTCAACTTTTCTTCTGCAACTTCCTTACCACTCTCACAGACTTCACAGAGTTGAGGATTGTTACAGCCTTGCTCTGGAGTAAGTTTTGGCTTAAGGGAATGTTGTGGCTGGTTTGATCTTCTATCCAGACCAATAAAACTTCTTCCATGTCAACAATAAGGCCATTTTGCTTTCTTATCATTTGTGTGTTCACTGAAGTAGCATTTTTAATTTCCTTCAATAATGTTTTCTTTTTTTGCATTCACAACTTGGCTAACTGATGTGAAAGGCCCAGCTTTCAGCCTGTCTTGGCTTTTGACATGCCTTCCTCACTAAACTGAATCACTTCTAGCTTTTAATTTAGAGTGAGCTGTGCAACTCTTCACCTTGAACATTTAGTGGCCATTGTAGGGTTATTACTTGACCTATATTTCAACATTGGTATGTTCTAGGGAATATGGAGGACCCAGGAGAAAAAGAGATAGGGAATAGCCAGTCAGCAGAGCAGGCAGAACACTTACTGCAATTAAGTTTGCCATCTTACGTGGGTAGAGTGTTGCACCCAAAATAATTACAATAGTAACATCAAAGATCACTGATCACAGATCATTATAACAGATACAATCATAATGAAACTCGGAATATTATAAGAATTACCAAAATGTGAAACAGAGAAACAAAGTGAACACATGCTGTTGGAAAATGTACCAATAGGCTTGTTCAACTCAGGGTTGCCACAAACCTTCAATTTGTAAAAAATGCAGTATCTGTGATGTGCAATAAAATGAAGCACAATAAAACAAGATATGCCTACATATTCTTTGTGCCCAGCACAAGCAATATTCTTATGATTATTCTTGGATCACAGAACTGTCACTGCAGTAGCAAGCATAGATTTAAAACCATAACCATCACTGTACATCACTGAGATGAAGATCCTTTTGCCATTGTAAGAAACATGGCGGCCAGGCACTGTGGCTCATGCCTGTAATCCCAGCACTTTGGGAGGCTGAAGTGGGGAGGCAGATTATCTGAGGTCAGGAGTTTGAGACCAGCCTGGCCAACATGGTGAAAACCCATCCCTACTAAAAATACAAAAATTAGCTGGGCATAGTGACAGGCACCTGTAATCCCAGCTGCTAGGGAGGCTGAGGCAGGAGAATCGCTTGAACCCGGGAGGCGGAGGTTGCAGTGAGCCAAGATCGTGCCATTGCATTCCAGCCTGGGGACAAGAGTGAGACTTCGTCTCAAAAAAAAAGAAAGAAAGAAACATGGCATGGGAGGGGGAGGGCACAATGAATTCAACTATTTTAGCCTCTGTCAGTAACTATGGAGACCATACACCAGTTCTGGAGAGGCATGTGGTGAAAATTCCCTCAGGTCTTGGGATTTAATCTACAAACTTACCTGAACCATAAAAAGAAAACTTTACACTGAGTCAATTGGCCTTGGAAAACAAAAGAGTATCTGTGACTTGCTTTGTTGTGATACTCTTTTTATTTTAGTGGTCTGGAACCAAACACATGGTATCTCTCATACTTTCTTATCAGACAGAAGAAATGTATTGAAACCATTCTCTTTTATTGCTTAAGGCTGAAGGGGGTGAGGTTTGATGGGTTTAGTCCTTTATAAGACCTCTCCTCTACCTCAGCTTGTCAGTAGAGTGATTTTTTAAAAGACCCAATTTTTCAGGGACCTTATTCAATATATTATCTTTTCTTCCCTTTAACTATGCACCTCAGTTTGCTCTCTCCCATTAGCATTTAGACATGCTCAATTCTTTCCCATCTTAAAAAATTCCTTTCTCAATCTCACATCCCCCCTGTAGCTACTCTGCTATCTCCTTCCTCCTCTCTGTAGCGAACATTCTTTAAATAGTCATCTGCACTCACTATCTCTACATCCTCACTTCCTGTTTAGCATTTAACCTCAGGCAATCTGGCTTCTGTCACCACTGCTCTTCTACTAAAACTCATTTTGCCAAGGATTGCAATGAATGCACCACCATCCAAGGGATACTTCTTATTACTTCTCTCAGGTGATAGTTCAGTATGTGGCCCTGCTAATGCTCTGTCATGAAGCATTTCCTTAATTTGGCTCCCATAAAACCACGCACATCTGGGTTTCTCCTTTGGAGGCTCCTCCTCTTTCTCTCGAACCTCGAGAGTGGTGTTCCTCTGTTTCTCTTCTGGAGTTCCACTTTTCTTCTCCCTCAGTGTATGAGATTATCTTCCTCAACTGCCATCTTTATGCTGATGATTCACAAATTTCTAACTCCAGTGTGGATCTTTTTTCTGAATTTCGGGCTCAGATACCCAGCTACTCACTGTGTATCTCATAATGGATGTCCTTTCAATGCCTAAAACTTAACTTGTTCATTGTGATTGTTTCTTCCCACAACCCCAAAACTCCTACTCCCATGTCCTTCTATCTTCTTTTTATCTCCAATGAAAGCCACTACCAACCACTTTGTTGGCCAGGTCAGAAACCTGGCTGACATCCTCAATCCTGCCTCTGCCTCACCCTGCTCCAAGGTAGTTACTGTGCTCCATTCCTGCTACTTCTGTTAATCCCTCTGGATCCACCCATTTCTATCTTCTCTATTATTGCCTTATTTCTCATCTAGACCACTCTAGTTTTTCTACTCTCTCCTCATAGGTGTCCTAGCCTCGGTTACTGTGTTCTCGCAATCCATTTTCCCCACAGCAACTACAGAAATATTTTCAAAGCCCAAATCTAATCATTTTCTTCTCTTTTCAAATCCATTATTGATTTCTCAGTCCACTTAAGCCACAATCCAAACCCCTTACCATGATTTAAAGTAACCCTCATAATCTGACCCCTGCAAACTGCTGCATCCCAATAGTATGAACTCTTCCTCTTTCCTTTCTATAAGGCTTTTGGAATTAATTTTATTTCGTCAAACATGTCATGCTTTCTTAGGTCTCTAATATATAATCTTTTATCTAAAGCAAGCACTTTTCTCTGACTTACCACTCGGCCTGAATAATTCCTATTCATCCTTTAGATCTCAGTTCAAATGTTACTTCCATGGAAAGATCTCCCTGAACCTACAAGGATGAATATTAAGCATCCTTCCTATTGCATCCTGGCATAGTTTTCTTCACATAACTCAAAATATAGAACAAGGATGGGAAAATAGAGCATGAGAAATGCCACTACTAATGTGAAACAAGAATGAAGAACAAATATGTCATTTTTTTTTTTTTTTTTAGAAAAAGACATTTATTTAGCATCACGATCAGACTATTACATTTAGCAATCAACAGCATGGGTGCAAAAAAAAAAAAATCTACATTAAAACCCTTTGTTGGAATGCTTTACACTTTCCACAGAACAGACACTAAAATACTCTGTTACATAATTAGTCACAAATACAGTCCTCGAGTTTTTTGCCCATACACGAGTATTTGTCTAAAACATGTCTTCTTTGTAGCGGCTAGGCCCTGCCACCACTGTCCTTGGCTGAGTTCACAAATCTGTTGTAACCTGTAGCTTCCCTGTCATTCTTATAACACACTTGTGAGAGATGTTCTATGACGGTATTTCCATCTACTTCTGATCCTTCTGTATTTTGGGGATTTCCTGGGCAGACCTCCATGATGACACAGTTTACTCTGTTTGATTTTGGTCATGCACTGATTAAACTGTCTCTCTAGAATGTAGAAATCAAAACACAAATGACACATTAGTCTCTTAATGTATCACCATAAACTATGACAAATTAGAAATTCACATTTGAGCAACCATTTATGCAATGGAAATGAGAATAACCAGCCTTCATTTCTACATTTTTTTAACAAAAAAAAAATCTGTAAATGTGTCCTGACTAGGTTAGATTTTATTCATCTCAAATTCTTTGGTAAGCTCCTCCCTCCTCTCAATTCATGGCACATACCTTTCAGGAGCAAAGCAATTCAAAAGTCCCAACTAAAAGTGGGACCTATAACTATTTCCCTTGCCACCCCACAGCTATGATTTTGAATTTTATAAATTACTACAAAAATTCACATCTTTCCCATTGGCTGCCATCAATAAGTCTCTCAAAAGTAAAAATGTATGCTACCAAGTAATTATTGTTTCTAAAAGCTAATAATTCTATAATAAATACAATCTACATTTGTCCTTTTTCTAAAGATATTGGATATGCAATAATTGCTTGGTAAGCAGCCTTGTTGGAGAACATTATTATTTGCCAGAATTATATGAAATTTGTCTTTTCATGAAATAGGTTAGAGCAAAATGTTTCAGTCATTCCAGATTGTATGCATCAAGTTTCATTCTGAGTTTTTGTTTCATTAGAAAATATGTGAATTTGAAACTCTAAACTAAATCCACCAAGCCCCATCCCTCCAGCCGTAATCAATAAAAAGGGGAATTGTTTCAATACATTTCAAAATTTAAAAAAAAAACTTTTTATAAAACTTTCAGTTTATAAACTTCTGGTCTAATGATTTTTTCTCATTACTTACACACACACACACACACACACACACACACACACACACACACACCCCTTCTCTCCCTCTAGCTCTCTCTTTCTCTCTTCTCTCTCTCCCCTTCATCCAAACATCTTTCTCAGTTGCTTTGGAGGGGAGATAGCAAGGAAGAGCTCCAAACATTTTGTCTTTCATGCCTTTAAATAACTTATTCTTTCCCTTAGAAATGCTTTCAGGGAACAGATTAACTTTCATCTCACATTTGGAATAAACAGAATTACTATCACAGTGGATGCCCTACTTAAAAAAAATACACAAAGCACTCTCTTCCTAAATGTTTCCTTTACTGTAGCATTCTCCTCTATCTGTGTGAGCACAGGCAAGGAATGAAAATGTATCAACCTATGATACAGTGTCACAAGTTGGTAAGAGCTTCTTTTCTGCCTTCAGGAAAGAATTAAAGTTGGCCTATTTCCCTTTAGTTTGTGGAAAGAATACTGAAGAAAACTTGAATTTGAGAATTTATCACCTGCTGTGTCACCCTGGGCAAGTTCTTAATCTCTCTGACACGTTCCTTCATGTATTAAAACACATGTTCCCTGGTGTTAAAAAAATAAAATTCAATAAAATGGAAATTATAATGGTCTTACCTGTTTTCAAGATTACTGTAAATACTAAATGACATAATGCATTTTAAAGGTTTTTTGTGGGTTTTCAGTAGTGGAGGCTAGACTACAATCTTGGATCCTATCGTATACTTATTGCCTGAGTTTAACACTTCCAATAAGTGTGCTTTTGGAGTTTCTCTTTCTAAATTTTCTGAATATCTATTTTTGACCTCACACTACCTTTACCTTTAACAGCAATTCTCACTTATCAAAATTATGACTTTACTGTTTCACCAATTTTAAATTTAGAGACTCTCTAGTTCTTGTTCACTAGTAGACAGTGCCTATTGACACTGTGTTACTAAAGGGGTTTCAGAAAACTTTCCTTCATTAAAATATATCATCATCACCCTAGGATCAGCATGCACCTGACCACTAATCCATGCTAAAGAAATCCTTATTCAATAGTTCTTACTTTCTTGCATCTTCCTATCCAGTCAAACTAGGGCGAGTGTTCATAAGATTTCAGAGAACCTCAATGAAATGCTCCTTTGGGATTTGTTTTTGCTATTCTGATGTGTGTGTGTGTGTGTGTGTGTGTGTCTGTCTGTGTGTGTGTGTTTTCACCTTCTACCCTAGCCTGTCAGAAACCCCTGTTTTGTGGTCCCTGCTTGGATATAATTTATTCTCGAGTATACAAGTCATTGTGAAATGCAGAACAATTGCCTGGCAACCAACCCATGTTCACTTTAGTGGCATGCCTAATTACTAACAGATCAAGGAGGTTTTCTGCCAAATCATAATAATATTGTACTCTGAGATATAACATAAGAAAACAAATTAAACAGAGATTGGTAGTGCAGAGCTTCCCAGGAAACTACTTAGCCTTTCATGCTTGCACAGGCTTTGAGTTGGATCTGAGTCAGAGCTCAATTTTCCCACACATCTCCAGAAAATATGAAAACACACTTTAGAAGACTTGAAGAAAATTGGATATCAACTAATAGCTACCTTACTTCCTTTTTAATTTGCCTTCTCCATATAGGGTGTCTGTAGGAAAGGGAATAATTTAACTTACTGGGGCCTAAACATTGTTTAATCTCTACAGGTCTTCCTTCCAGGAAGAATTGCACTAACTGTTAGCATGATGCCACATAATAACACTCATAAACTATTGCATGACTATTATTTTGGAAAAAGAAAAAATCATATTCAACTGGTCTAATTGCCAAGATTATAGGAATGGCTTAAAAACTTTATAATTTTTGACAAAACTCTATCAGTAGAATTTTCCCATGAGAATAACAACAACAACAAAACAGAATATTCTTCACACATGGAACTCAGGCAACGTCCAGTACTTCTTTCTCCCCACTGCTTCAGGGCATTGTTCCTGTCACTTACATTTCCCCCTAATCATTCTTATTCACTACTGATAATCTGAGTCATTCTTCAGCTGCTAATTATGTCTTCCTCAATTTTTTGACCTATCACAAGAGAATTCAGAAATATTTAATCAATATGAAATATCAAAAGAGTTAAAGGCAGCTTTGCAGGATCTTTGCAAAGGAAAGAGTTCCACTATACTATAGAGAGATATATAAAGTCTGTTCTTTGTCATAGGATGTTCTATGAATGATAATATTGTGTGCCTGTTAACTATTCATAATAGGTGTAAACACTAAATGTTTTTATTGCATTCTCACACATTAAGCTATCCCAGTGATTTTCAAGCACAGTTTATACATCTCATTGTGAATCATTCGAAAAGTATTGTTACTCCTGCCCCATCCCAGACCTCCTTAATCAGAATCTCCAAAAGGCCTGCGGGGGTAGAGGAGTGTAACCTAGTCATGCATATTTTTCAAAAGCTCCCTAAATGAGTTTTTGTTTTCCAAATTGAAAGGTTTGGTGCTATCCCATCCTGAGTATTTTATTAATATCACCAAAGACCCATGTCCGATTAATGATTTCAGTAGATGGCGCTCTTTCCACCTGCCAGCTTCCTTGCTTGGCGGAATGAACCCTAAGTCATTCATAAAAGTCAAGGGCAGGTCAAAGGTGCAATTCCACGCCAATATTGAAAACATACACTAGAACTTACCTTTGCAAACCAATTGTTAGTCAGTCGAGACACATGTTAAAGTGGTTGTGGGGAAGGGGTACAGTATCGCATTTGCTTATTACATGAATGTAATTATTCTTCTGAAGAGTTCAAGAATGTCAACTTCCAGGCACAAAATTGGAAACTAAAGAAACAGAGTAGAAAGCAATGTTTTTTTTTATAAAGTAGAGATTTGGACAAAAGAGGTTTTTTAAAAAAAATATGAGAAAGATATAGGAAATACTGATGTTACTGCTATACAACATACTGTGTGAAAAACTTATGATGGGGCAAACATAGATGTCTGTATCTGCTAAATTGGGAGACAGCACCAGGTAGCCTGCAAGATCATCAGCTTTAGAGTCAGCTAACTCTGACTGAGACAATTCTGCCCACTATTTTATCGCAGCCAAGATACTTAGCCCTTAATTCTCAACAAGCTATTACCTACTTTACTTGGTTATAATAAGCATTAAATTAAAAGAGATAATGAAGGTAAAACAATTATTTCAATGGTTGGTGCATAGCCAGTATTTAACCAATAAAATTACTTTTGGAGTGCTAAGTAAATGTAGGTGCTGAGTTTTTAATTTTTTAAGTAGCAAAGGATAATAGAAAATTACCATGAGGTTTTGAAGGGAAGATTCCTTTACCAGTCAGTACTAATAATGGTGAGAAAAAAAATTAGAGGAGGATAAGCAGGAAAAAAACAGAAGGTTAGCTTTGGTATAATAAAAAAGGCCTAAACCTTAATTCACAAAATTTAGATTTGTAAGGTGCTCTCTATTTACAGGATGTCTGACCCTAAGTAAATCAATTAATCTCATCTTTAATATTTATATGATGGAAATTACATTAAATAAATCACTTAACCTCACCTTTAATATTTATATGATGGAATTACATTAAATGCCATTTTTAATATGACATGATTTTTGAATATTAAGTCATAATAATGCACATAAAATGCCAAAAAACTATAGAGTCCTATAAAATGGTGCTGAGGTAATTATTAATAGTTAAATTTTATTGATTACTGAAATTCATCATTAAAGTTAAAAATTATTCTTTCAAAATAAAATGAGATACTAAGTGAGTTAGTAAATTTGGATGAGGACAAAAAGAGTAGTTACTGGATTGTGAAGTCAGAATTTATGAAGAGAAAAGGTATTCCCTAAAATTGTAAGAGACTGGTATTAGCAATATTTGCAATAATTGTGGAGGAATTTCCATGATGTTGTCCCACTAATGATTCTAATATTCTTTCATTTTCTTTTTGAGACAGGGTCTTGCTCTATCACCCAGTCTGGAGTTCAGTGGCACAATCATGGCTCACGTGGCTCACAGTCTTGAATTCCTGGGTTTAAGTGATCTTTCCTCTTCAGTAATATTCTTTCTATAATGCCTCTGCCAATACTTTTCAGTTTATCTTATATTCTACTTTGCCCCCATTAAATTAGTACACACATTGGATAGTTCCTGATTTCATTAATTTAATATTACATAATTTGTAATTTTTCTTCAAATTTTTCAAATTATATAAAGAAAAATTAACCAAATAAAATCAGATTAGGAAAAAGTAACTAGAAATCATAAGAGATTCTATCGAGACTCTCATAATATTATAATCCCTGGGTTTAGACAATAATTTTTATTAATAATTTATATTAATAAGCTAAAATATTATATCTCGATATGTCATCTATTGGAGACTGTTAAAACTTAGTATTCTGTGTTAAATACGTACCTACATATAATGTTCAGTAATGTAACCAAACAAAATAAATAAGAAAGCTTTTTCACTGCAGTGACTGCTATGCTGTTTGATGGTCAATTGTCTTTTAAGCATACAGAGAATCTTTATCATGTTATACTTCAGAAACATGTTTTTGGAGAGGGGAAACAACAGGCCATGATTTTATGTTTTTGTTAAACCACTATAATTCTTTCAAAGCAGTGTATATCACAACTGTTTCTCTGTGTTGAAGAGAGTATCAAGTCCTTAAAGAAAAACGTAATCCCAGCAATTTGGGAGGCCGAGGTGGGCGGAGCACGAGGTCAGGAGTTGGAGAGCAGACAGGAGAATTGCTTGAACCTGGGAGGCGGAGGTTGCAGTGAGCAGAGATCGCGCCACTCACTCCATCCTGGGTGACAGTGAGACTCCGTTTCAAAAAAAAAAAGAAAGAAAGAAGGAACATTTTCTATTCTGCAGGTGGGGAGGAAATGAAGAATGCACCTATTATTTTTGTGTTAGTATAACATAAAAAAAATTTGCATTGTAAAGCAAACTACCAACATCAGCTCTTTAATGGACAGCAGCAGACAGGAAACTGCCTCCACTCTAAGAGATTTAAAGACTGAGCAACTGAGTTAGCTAGCACGTGAGCAGGCCAATCAAGTCAATTTTCTAACACAGAGTAGCATGTTGCTGAACTTGTTCTATTAGTCTTTTTTCTCTGTTAAGGAAGCAAAGATCTCTCTGTATGGAAGCAGTGCTGCTATTTCTAGTTTGAGGAAAAAAATGGTAAAGAATTTGATAATTAATTGTTGTTAAAACAGCAAATTGTATTTTAAACATAGATTGTCCACACCTATAGAAGGAGGAATCTCAAGAATGCACACAATTAATAAAAGCTGGTTCTGAATTACCCATACAAGTGCGCACTGCGTTCAGTAAACAACTGATTATGCAAACTATATCCTTTCTTTCCCAGAAATAGCAGGAGGAAGTTTTTTAAATAAAAAAATAAAAACTAACTAAAATATTTTATACGTGAAGGCCTTCAGAATTTTACTTCCTTTTGCTGTTGAAAAGTCACAATAGCCAAGAGGAGTAATCTATTTTATTTTAAATTTTAAAAAGTCATGATGGTTAAGGGTAGAGTGGAGGTGCAGAGAAAGAAGTTGGCAAGAAAATGTCCAGGGCCTGTTGTAAAACCAACTGCAAGCCAGATATGATTCCAAATAGGCAAGAACACCCTGTTACAACAGAGAGCAGTTTTCAAAGAAGAAATGAGAAGGAGGTGACCTGAAAGATCATTTCCCAGTTATAACTAAAGGAACCTACGGATACTTTTATATTAAACACATGTTAATATAATATTTCCACGTATTATTAAATGTAAGAAGATATATAATTATATACTTCTATGGTCAGAAACAAAATAACTCCTAGAAGTAAATGGTTTGTTACTGTAGTAGTAGTAACTACCTGGGCACTTACCTAGTGCTCTTATTAAAAACTCACCACAACTCTGCTGTCTTACAGGTCGTTGAACAGGTTAAAAGAAACCGATACCAAGAGAGTTAAGTAAAATGCACAAGGTCACACTGGAAAAGATAGAGTTAAGAGTCACTCAGCTCTGTAAAACTCCAAAGCCCATGTTTCAACAACTCTGCAATACTGTGCACTATATAAATGTATGTTGTGGTCTTGAGATAACTTTATTTCCTGGACTTGAAAAATACATCACAAGCCGGGCGCGGTGGCTCACGCCTGTAATCCCAGCACTCTGTGAGGCCGAGGTGGGCAGATCACGAGGTCAGGAGTTCGAGACCAGCCTGGCCAATATGGCGAAACCCCGTCTCTATTAAAAATACAAAAAATAGCTGGGCGTGGTGGCGCACGCCTGTAGTCCCAGCTACTCGGGAGGCTGAGGCAGAAGAATCGCTTGAACGCGGAATGCGGAGGTTGCAGTGAGCTGAGATCGCGCCACTGCACTCCAGCCTGGGTGATGCAGCGAGACTCTCTCAAGAAAGAAAGGAAAGAAAAGAAAGATAGAAAGAAATAAAGATCACAAAGAACTTTCAAACGGTGTAGATTTTAAAGTGCATTAACAATTTCCAAGACCTAAGTGACACTTTAGTGTACAGCTAGAAAACATGGATGGAATGTCATTCCCACCTGAAATGTTTAGGGCAAAATGTACTATTTTCCTTAGTTTGTGCAAAATCTGAAATCTGAGTCAACTTTGTTTCAGAATGGAATAAACAATGTTTGATTGGATCCACTAAACATTCTTCTTAGCAACAATGCGATACTTGCAAGGAGATCCCTTTTTACACTCTTCAAAGAGGAAATATTCCGATTTCGTAAAATTAGGGCTTCACTTTTAAAGAAATTACAGACCAAAAAAAGCGTGGTTACACAATATGACTAGTATTGACTTAAGGGTATTGTGATCACCATGCAGTGATCCCATAAAAGATGTGACCAAAATACCCACTTAAAATTTGAACGTGTCATGTAAGAACATGTTAAAGATGAAGGGAATATTTCAAAAACGACTATCTGACATAATATGATACTTACTATGATTCATATGGGCTTCGTTCTTCATCTCATCTGCAAACAAAAAGTTGATGATTAGAAAAAGGAGCATTAGAGGGGGAAGTAACACTACTCAGCAATAGAGAAAAACTCCAGTCAAAGGAAGAGCATAGTTACAGAGCTCCGAATGTCAGGGAAAATCAAGCATCCGTCATTCGGAATTAGCTCTGTATCGGTCGGTTTCTTCATTACTTAATTGTACGGGTGGAAACTACTTCAAAGTAGAGGCTCTTAGGAGAGGCAACTTAAGCATTTGAAAGTGCAGGTTTATTTCCTCCTAGCGAGAAGTAGAGGGTCACTAGTGAGAAACCCATCTTGAATCTGTGAGACGCCCCCTTCTACTCAGCCCACGTGGCTAAAGTAAACAGAAGGTGGGCCGGGGCGGGGAGAAACAGAACTCGCTCAATTTCCCAGTTTGTCAGGTCTTTAAAAATACAGGCCCCTAAAGCACTAAGGGCATGCCCTCGGTGAAACAGGGGAGCGCTTCTGCTGAATGAGATTAAAGCGACAGAAAAGGGAAAAGAAAGCGCGGGCAAGGGGATCTAAAGAGAGATAGAGACGCGGGCCTCTGAGGGTAAGGTGGGCGCAAGCGGGGGTGTGGTGCGGGGAGAGGTGCCAGTAGGTGGAGGCGGGGGCCAGAGCGAGGGCACGTGCGGGTACACTCCGGAGGTGGTGGGTGCGCGCAGGGGCTTGTGCGCGGGACCTCGAAGTGGTGGTGGAGTGCAGACCAGCAAAAAGTTTCAAAGGGAAATCTTGGATGTCACGTCCTTGTCCAGGCACCCATGCCATCCCAACCCCTCACCTCGCCCCCAACCTTCGCGCTTGCTCTGCGTCTTCTCCCAGGGTTGGAGACCCGCCGAGGTCCCCGGGGTCCCCGAGGGCTGCACCCTTCCCCGCGCTCGGCAGCCCCGGCCCCTACTCCGCGCTCGTCCGGGCGCACCACTACCCCCGCGCCACTGCACGGCGGGCGTGAGGGCAGCCCAGGTCTCCACTGCGCGCCCCGCTATAGGGCCCCAGGTGCCGCCGGCCTTTGTGCTGGACGCCCGGTGCGGGGGGCTAATTCCCTGGGAGCCGGGGCTGAGGGCCCCAGGGCGGCGGCGCAGGCCGGGGCGGAGCGGGAGGAGGCCGGGGCGGAGCGGGAGGAGGCCCGGGCGGAGGAGGAGAGCCGGTGGTAGCGACAGTGGCAGCGGCGAGAGCTCGGGCGGCCGCCGCCGCCTCCTCGCGAGCGCCGCGCGCCCAGGCCCCGCTCGCATGCGAGTCACGTCCGCCCCCTCGGCGCGGCCGTCCCGAGACGCCGGCCCCGCTGAGTGATGAGAACAGACGTCAAACTGCCTTATGAATATTGATGCGGAGGCTAGGCTGCTTTCGTAGAGAAGCAGAAGGAAGCAAGATGGCTGCCCTTTAGGATTTGTTAGAAAGGAGACCCGACTGCAACTGCTGGATTGCTGCAAGGCTGAGGGACGAGAACGAGGTCAGAGCGCTTCTCTTATGCCGCGAAACTCTCCCTTTCTTCTCCCCTTCGCTTTTTCTCGGGCTTCCAGGGACTGGGGAGCAAACCCTGTAGTGTCACCCACAAATACCAAGAGGGAAGAGGGAAGCTTCACAAATTACTGGAGCCTCTTCAACATGGCTGACAAATATAGTTTTAATTCCCTCTACCCCTTTTAAACCTGTAGTTCTGTGTTCTCTTCTCTCCTCCTAATGTTCGTCCCCTCATCTCCCGGAAAACTTACCTTTGTGCCTCCGACGAGCCGGTTTCCCGGCCTTTTTTAATCCTCAGAAAAGTGATTTTTAAATTTGCTTTCCTTTCTAAAATAGTTCAGCTTTGGGGTGCACTACTTTTCCCTTTAATCCTCTTCCCCTGTTTCTTTCGTGTAAGTGAAACGAGTCTCCCGTTTATCCTGAACAACCTCAGAGAGAACACTGATAGGGTGTTTTTCGACCCTTTTATCAGCTGTAGGGTCTGGGTCTGGGTTTGTGTCTGCCTCCTCCTACCTCCTCATCCCCCTTTAGGGGGCTGTACGAAGTGAATGTCACAGGGAGTGGAACTGGAGTACACTGAGTGGGTTTTTTTTTCCCCTTAAGTCCGCGCGTTTTGTTAGCGGCGCTGAGTGAAAGAGGAAAGAATAGTTTCTCTGGTTCCCCAAACAAGACCAGAACTCACTTTTCTCAAGGTACATAAGTCAGCGCTGGGCTGAGCCTTCCAGCCTGGGGAATGTATGTAAGAGAATTTATGGACAAATCTGTGTCCCGGCTTTGTGCTTCTCCCGAATCAGCTTCGTTTGGTTCCTTGGTAAGTGACAGGCAGACACAAAGGCAGGCGCAGGCCCGGGGAGGGGGCGGGAGGGAGTGGGGAGCGCAGCGTTGAGAGTTGCAAGACTGCAAGGTCAGGGGCGCCGCCGAAAGAAATGAAACCCAATCCCAGCAAAGAAGTGAAGAGCAGATTTGTAACAGTCCCATCCAAATTTCTCTTTTGGCTTCTCTCTTTGGTCTTTCATCTCTCTGCCTTTCTCTCTGTGTCTCCTCTCTACTCGTTTCTTCTCTCTCTCTCTCTCTCATACACACACGCGCGCACACACACACACACACACACACACACACACCTCACTCGCATCTTGCTGAATCTTTTCGCCGGGACTGCTTGTCTAGTTTTATTAAGCTAATAGGGTTTGTATGGAGAGTTTTCTACCTATGACATAATGAAGTGTGTGGCCTGGATAGACTCCCGGAAAGGCCGAAAATGAAATATAAGTGTTATTTGCTGGTTATTCCCCTCATGATATACTTTTAATTACATTGAGTGAGTTCTCCTTTCTTCATCTAATGTTTAAGAATTGAGAAAAGGCTTATTTTCCAGCGGTAAAATTTAGTGCATAAAATTTAGTGAAATGTTTATATATTTACGTGTCTAGGGAGTGGAATACATTCATGAATTTATTATCTCAAATCACACATTGTGCTTTTTCCCCTTCAGTCAGGGATTATAATGGGAAACCCAAATTCAAAGATATTCATCAGCAAATGATCCAACATAGGAATAAGATTGTATCTTAAGGGAAGTTGGGATTCACAGAGAAAAGACATTGGTTTGATTTGGTGTAATACTGTGGGTATTGTTGCCTGGCTAATGAAATCATTACATTTGCATTTTAATGGAAAGTTGAAATACTAAGGGGAGTTATGTTCTTTTACATGTTTGTATGTGTGCTTAATAATGTTTGGAATAGAATATAAATTTAAACACAATAAATATTGATTTTTTTAAATGTTAATAAGCAGAGAACTGTTAGTGAAGTGTTGGATAATCAAACTGAAGTTTAGAAGACAATTTATAGGATTAAAAAATGGATAGAAGGAAAAACACAACAATAGATATTTCTCCATAAGTCGAATTTCCAAAACTATTTGTCCTCGATAGTTCACTTTGTAACTTTCTATTTTGATCTTTGTTAATTTGATGTAGTTTGCTTTAATCATTGATACGCGGGGTTCTTTCACATGATTACAAGGAAGAAGCATTACTCATCTCTGTGGAATAGAAACGGTTCATTGGTTAGTTCTTATTTGCCCTAAAATTAAAAAAAAAAAAAAAACACTTAGGATTTTACCATTAATGCTGTTCATGTTAAACGATCGAGAAAACTATGGTTAATTATTCCAGCAATTCAGAATTAAAAACAATTCCTTTTGCTAACAAGCTAGTATTTACTTTTTGGGGACAACTTTTCAAATGTTGTGGTAAATACTGTCTTCAGGCTATTCAACTAATAATAGATACATTTTCCACTCAATAAATAAGAGTAACTACATTGGTTAATAATTTTGAATACAACTATGAAGGCTTGTTTTTTCCTGTCATCAAATTTAGATTCTTGTTATTTTGTGCATCCTACTTTTGTGCTGAAATAGCTGCTAATTAATACTGTATAAAGTATTTCAGTGATTATAAGGAAGAGATGTGTATGTTAGTCACTTTATCCTTTGTTGGAAAAGAGAAATTATTTTAATAAGTATGGGGTAGTTTACAATAAAAGACATAACCTCAGTTCTTTCTTTACCATATATGTGATCGTACTACCTAGGTGCTCCAAAAATTCCATAGGACTGTCTTGGGTTATTGAATTTTAGGAACGTGATAATGGACAATAACAAGATAGATAGCTTTTCTTAACTATGACGTTGTTTTGCTTATTTTCTTATTGAACTAATCATTAATGAGAAATTAAGTTGCAGTGAGAGAAGTCCCTTGCTTTGTTTAAATTGTCATATTTGCCAAACTCTTCTTAAGGCTTTAATTAGGTCTGATGTGCCAGTTTATGCCAGAAGCCGGAGGAATTGATAGGATTTTGAGGCAGTGGCACATGTTCCTACTAGACATTGGCAAGTGAACATCACTTCCAGAACAAGTGAAGTGCACCTGCCAAGGAGTTGTTATGAAAGAATTCCAAAGTCCTTATTGGGCACTGGTCTTGTATTAGGTAACAACAACCGGAGTTAATGTTTTAGTTTCACTTGTTGAAGTTAAAAGTTCCCTATCAATTCTTCTAAGACTCCACCCCCAAACAATGTTGTAAGTCCAGTGTCACTATCAAAATGTATTTCCTTAATTGCTGACCTCATTAAGAAGCCCTTCTTACGATTCATAGGCACACCTCACAGAAACTCTATTTTCCATCCTGCCCAAAGTCTGAGTAGGTAAATTCTTATGAATTCTTATGAAATTACCTTGAAATAAAATATCTTCAAAAGTTATGGATGCTAGACATTGTATAATGTCAATATTTTAGAATATCTAATATTTAGAAAATATTAGATCTACTTTTTGTGCTTTAATTGCTTCTAATGCAAGTTAAATTGTTTTTGTTGTTATTGTTTTAATAGAATTTCATAGTCTTATCTAGCAATTTCAAATTGCTGGAAAGAGTCATCTTTGTTTTATAAATAACCATGTAGACTGTTTTAATGTAATTGTTTCCTACCTTGGGAACAGGCTAAAACTTTGGACCAGCTGTCAGTATTTGTTCATCAGAATAACACTTTGTCAATGATTATTCTACCATTGCACAGTAGTTCTTAAGGATAGTAATAGTACCAAAGCCAGCAGCAATAGAATATCTCCCAAGCCAACTTTACAATTGGAGCCTTAACTGTGGGAAAGATCAGTTGCCAAGTAGAGCTGGTGGTTATCTGGGAAACTGTGCTGAAGAACACAACCACAAATGATTTTGCCAAATATACAGTATTTACTTGGTCTAGATCTCCAATTTCTATTTCTACTCACTGCCAAAACTGAGTGAATACTGTGACATTATTGAAGGAGGTTATGCAGTACATCTGTTGGTTTGGTGTATAGTAGGAGAGAAGGGTTCCAGGAGGGAAAGGGGAAAGTGAGAGCATGTGAATCACTGTGACTACAATCCAAAAAGAATTATGTATGTCTGCTTATTTCCAGCATTATTTTTGTCCTATATTGTACATTGCAGAGACTTGCTGACTTAAAATAGATATATAATCTTTTTCTCAAAAGAATAGATATTTGGTCGTCCATTCCAAATAACAAATTTTGGATGGGCATGGTGGCTCTTGCCTGTAATCCTAGCACTTTGGGAGGCCAAGGTGAGAGATCACTTGAGGCCAGGAGTTTGAGACCAGCCTGGGCAACACAGTCAGGCCCCAGTCTCTACAAAAAATTTAAAAAGTCAGTGGGGCATGGTGGTACATTCCTGTAGTCCCAGCTACTCAGGAGACTGAGGTAGGAGGATGGATTGAGCTCAAGTGTTCTAACTTACAATGAGCTATGATCACACCACTGCGCTCCAGCCCAGGCAAGAGAGAGAGACCCTATCTCAAACAGCAACAACAACAAAACCAAACAGACAAAAAAGCACATTCTATGAGCTTTGATTTATGTTTTCTTCATTTGTAATGACATGTAGTTAAATGTGTCATACTTCAAAAAGAAGAAACAGATAGTAGGTGGATTTTCAATATAATATATATTATATAGAGATAATATATATTTTCAATATATATTATATGTAAAAATAAATTCAGTGATAATATCATCCTACCTGCAGTTTTAAGAATTCAGAACTCAGGCCGGGTGTGGTGGCTTATTTTGGGAGGCGAAGGCAGGAGGATCACTTGGGGCCAGAAGTTCTAGACCAGCCTGGGCAACATAGTGAGATACCCGTCTCTATTCAACAAAAATAAAAATAAAAATAAAAATAATTCAGAACTCAATGCTTTATATTCACTGAAAGTTGTTCCTTTAAACTGACTTGAAATCATGTTTCAAATAAACTGAGAATTAAAGTAAGAGATGAGGCCGGTTGTGGTGGCTCATGCCTGTAATCCCAGCACTTTGGGATGCCAAGGCAGGTGGATGACCTGAGGTCAGGAGTTTGAGACCAGCCTGGCCAACATGGTGAAACCCTGTCTCTACTAAAAATACAAAATTAGCCGGGCTGAGGCCCGAGAATCACTTGAGCCTGGGCGTGGTGGCTCATGCCTATAATCCCAGCACTTTGGGAGGCTGAGGCAGGTGGATCACCTGACGTCAGGAATTCCAGACCAGTCTGGTCAACATGGTGAAACCCCGTCCCCACTAAACATACAAAATTAGCTGGGTGTGGTGGCACACACCTGTAATCTCAGCTATTCTGGAGGCTGATACAGGAGAATTGCTTGAACCCTCCTGGGAGGCAGAGGCTGCGGTGAGCCGAGATGGCTCTGCTGCACTCCAGCCTGGGCGGGGCAGAGAGACTCTGCCTCAAAAAAAAAAAAATTAATAAATAGGAGATGAATAAATTGGGATAAAGTGTTTTTAAAGGACAGTCTAGGATATAAAATGAACTGGTTGTTTGACTAAAAATACTACAAATGTTTCTTTCAAATTACATTTCTTTTTTGTCTATTGGATATTCGCTAATAGAACCTGCTGTTGACCTCTCAGTCAATATTTAATGGATGATATAGAACTAGTGAAAAACCATGCAATTTAACTAGAAAAAAGTGTAATCTATTTTCTTTTCCTTTTTCTTTTTCTTTTCTTTTCTTTTTTTTTTTTTTTTTTTTGAGACGGTATCTTGCTCTGTCACCTAGGCTGGAGTGCAGTGGCATGGTCTCAGCTCACTGCAACCTCTGTTTTCCAGGTTCAAGTGATTCTCTTTCTCAGCCTCCAGAGTAGCTGGGACTAGGAGCGTGCCCCATCACACCTGACTAATTTTTCTGTTTTTATTAGAGACAGGGTTTCACCATGTTGGCCAGGGTGATCTCGTACTCCTGGTCTCAAGTGATCTGCCTGCCCAGGTCTCCCAAAGTGCTGGGATTACAGGCATGAGCCACTGCACCTGGTCTAATCTATTTTCAATGTATAAGAGAAAAATAGTGTTAAGTGTCTTGGTGATGGTGATGATGGTAGGAGTAATGGTGTGTTTTCCTTACATTTAATTTCTACAGGCTATGGCAATTGCCCTATAAAAGCCACCCATTTTAAGCACAAAAGTGAATGGTTTTTGGTAAACTTATATGGGATCATATATTTTTAATTGAAATATTTTTTGAGATAATTACAGATTCATATGCCATTGTATGAAATAATACAGAGAGATTCCACGTATACTTGCTCAATTTCCCCCAGTGGCAACACTTTTCAAAACTATAATATCATATCACAACCATGATACTGACATTGATATGGCCTACTAATCTTATTCAGATGTCCTCAGTTTAACTTGTACACATTTGTGTGTGTTTTGTTTTATACCATTTAGTCACATGATCACATATTTTTAAACTTTTTTTCTCAAAACAGAGTTTAGCACAAAAGTTTAGCAATTTATCAATCATGTGATTGTGCTATTATGCCGTATTAAAATGTGTGTCAGAATGTAAGTTTTCGTTTTCTTAAAAGTCCTTTTTTTTGATAGAATGGCCTTTATGTTAAAAATATTTTAAGTTGTTTTGTGACAGTGTAAGTTGATGACATTTAATTCTCATCACAACCCTAGAGATAGGTATTATTCTTATCCCTATTTATGAATGAGGAAACTGAAGCCCAGTGAGGTTAAATAACTTCCTTAAGTTCATACAGCCGATACATGGCTTAGGCTTAGCCAGCATTTGAGTTAAGCAGTCTGTCTCTAGTGCCAAATCTTTTAATCACTATATTATACTTCCTCATTATCACTGATAGCTGTAAAAGTGTATAATGTGGACTATGTAGAGAAAGTCATAAAAGGAGATTTAAAATGCATACAGTTGTTCACATGAAAACTTGTAGCCAAATGTTCATTATGGCATTATTAATAATGTTAAAAAATGGAAACAACCCAAATGTCTATCATGTCATGATTGAATACACAAATCGTGGTATATCCATACAGTGAAATATTATTAAGCAATATAAAGGAATGGATTATTGATAAATGCTGTCACATAGGTGAATCTGAGAGGCACAAGAAAGGCCACATATGATATGCTTTCAATTTTAAGTAACGTCCAGAATAGGCAAATCTAAGGAGACAGAAAGTTGGCTAGTTATTACCAGGGGCTGGGGTGGGAGGGAGGTGACTGCTCATTAGTATGAGATTTCTTTTGGTGATGATGAAAATGTTCTATAATTAGATAGTAATGATTGCCCAACTCTTTGAATATGCTGAAACCCACTGAATTATATGCTTTAAAAGGATGAATTTATTGTATGTGAATTATATTTCAAAAAGCTGTTGTTATAAAAATGAATATAGTTGAGTTATTTGGTTTATGTTATGTCAGAAAATATCTTACATCTCATGCAAAAGAAATGCAGGAACTATTTGGATTGAATGAGGCTAAGCATATCTTTCTAGGAAGATGGCATCAAGGAGTTTTATTACGCCTGTAATCCTGGCACTTTGGGAGGCCAAGGCGGGAGACCCGAAGTTTGAGATTAGTCTGGGCAACATCCTCTTATAGATGAGAAGGATACTTAATCACTCAAAAGTTGGCATTGTGTTTTGTGATAACAATAGCCTTTAGAGCTTATATGGGAAGATTCAATAGATAGTGATAGGTTATATGACTTGGTAAACAGGGCTTAATTTATAGGTGCAAGAAACTTTCTCAGATGTCTTTAGTTACCTAGCCATTCAATTCAGGAGATGTAACCCAAGTGTTAAAAGGAATGTGACTGGGCGCGGTGGCTCACACCTGTAATCCCAGCGCTTTGCGAGGCAGAAGTGGGCGGGTCTCTTGAGCTCAGGAGTTGGAGACAAGCCTGGGCAAAATGGCAAAACCCCATCTCTACAAAAAATGCACAAGTTAGCTGGGTGTGGTGGCACATCCCTATAGTTCCAGGTACTTGTGGGGCTGAGACGGGAGGATGACTCGAGCCTGGGAAGTTGAGGCTGCAGTGAGCCATGTTGGTGCCCCCACACTTCAGCCTGGGTGACAAAGTGAGACCTTCTCTCTCAAAAAAAAAAAAAAAACTATAAAAATTGCTGTTCTTGTTTAAATTACTACTTAGTGCAGTTTAATCTAGAAATAATAAATTACTAGATTTTGGAGGGTATTGTGAAAACAGAAGGGCAATGCAGGGCAGAGAATAAACTTCAAAACTGAGTTTGTTAACTGTTTATATCTCCACTTGTCATGTTTCAGATTTTAAAGTTAAAATGACAAAGTATCTCATAGGGTTTAAACAAGTGACTCTTTTTCTGTTAACTGATACTGTGGCATGTTGAAGATGTAAAATAAGGTTGAAAAGGAAATTGCTCTGCAGCAGTCTTCATAATGCCAGGACAAAGTGAGAAACAGGGTCAGAATGATGATGGCTCTCCATCTTTGCTACACATGGCCACAAGTATTTACAAATACCAGCAGAACTTCTACAAACCACTTAAAGGTAAAATGAGTGCAGATTTTTAACACTAGTCCCTGTGGAACTATGACTTGTAGTTTTGGACACACAGGGTGAATTACTTGGGGTTGATTGTATTTGAATTTCTAACCTTATGTAATTCTAGATACCAGACATTCTTGTTGTGCAATGCTTCTCTCCCTTTTTATTCTCATGAGAATGTTGGGCTGCAGCCAGTTGGATCCCATACCTTGGGACCATGACTGATAACTGGAGTGGAGAAAATTCACTGATCTGGAAAGGTTGAGCTTTAGGGTTCAGAGACATATTTAAGGTACACATGTGATTGTACCCAATAAGGAAGTATATTGGCTCTATATAATTGTTATGATCGCTTGTTTAATGATTAACTATAGAATTTTACTTTTTAAGAGTATGATCATAGCATCTACTTGTAGGTTTGTTGAGTATGTGTGACAAGCCCAAGATAGATGCTCATGTTAGACCCATCAAGAAGTTGGTGTAGTGATGGTTATGGAAAGCAGTAAGATAGAATTTAGGTTCTGTTCTCCTTACTGGAGAAATGAGTAGCTTACTTGTCTTCACTCTCTCTTGTTTCTCCTAAAACTTTGTGAACCACCTCAGCTGACGATAAATTTTTGTACTAGTATCTCCATAATTTTAAAAAAGTTGTTCACAAGTTTGAGCGTAGTACTTCATCTTTGCTTTTTAATGCACTTCCAAAAAATGTAAATCTGTTCTCACATATTAGGAACATTTTGATTTGTTGTTTATTTTTAGCTTTGCTTTTTATAAGTAATTTATACGGAAGATACACCATATTCAAAAGAAGAAAAATGGGCTGTGAATTTTTGCTGATGTACTACTCTCTTCAAAGGGAATTGCCTATGTTCAAGCATAGAAATGCAGGCAGTCTGACATTTAGGTATGCCATACAGAGTATTGATATTTTTAATTTGCTACTTTAACATTTTGAGATTTGTCACAGTTTGTTCTGTGGGTGGGTAAAAGTAATGGTAATTTTAATTACTGTTGTCGTGCCTCATTAGCCATTGCTAAAACCTGCCTTACCAAATCACTTATTTTCTTGATGCAGTGTTAAATCTAGCTTCTATGTCCAGATTATACATTAATGAGAACATTCACCCATCTCTCAAATGAGTTATTATTATAGTATTTTCTCCTGAAATAGATGATGCATTAAAAAAAAGTAAAAAAGCTTCAATAGGGATAATGAAAGCCAAATAACATAGCATGGTATATGAGTTATTCCTCCCATTTTTCTTACCTGTCTGCACTAAGAAGGGCACCCATTAAAAAATACCATAATTATTAGTTGTGCTGCCTCTGAAGTAGAGCACCAGAATGTGAGAGTAATACAATGAGACCACACCCAGATTCTATCCATAACATACTGTCCTGGTCTTATTAATTTTTTTAACCTGTTTGTTCTTTTAGCACTTTTCCTGCTTTTGTTTGAAGTCTCTTGCTTTGAAGTTATAGAATTTTTATATTTGCCATTGGCTGTAAAGTTATCTCAGCTCTTTTATAACTTTTCATTATATTTGCATTAAAAGGATCACTTTGAGCACCCTGTAATTAGTTCAGATGAGTTATTTTGTTCTACTGTGCACTCTACTATATACATTATAACAGAAGAAAAAACCATTTCTACAAATACAGTGTCTGATAGTTCGTCAAATCAGAGTGAGCATCTTAAAAAGTGAATTGAGTTATTAAAATATTAATTCATTTACGTTCCTATTTTAATGTACCAAATATAACTGATGAAAAGAAGAATACCATAAATGGGTACCTTTCAAAAATGAAGGAAGAAAAAAATCTCACAGCTAAAGATTCTTACCATATAAATTATTTACTTTAGTACAAACATACATTTTAGCAGGAAAAAACATACTTTAAACTTTGTTTTGTAGATTTTATCTTTCTTCCAATCTAGCCACTGAAATGGTTTTTTCTCCAGTGAAGTTATATTATCTACATAAGTTGAATTTAAAACAAGTTTGTATTTTAATTTTGGAGTTGTCTGCCACATTACGCTTGTGGAAAAACACTGGCAGAAAGCAAAGCTAATAGACATTTTGCTGTTGGCTCACCTTATTAATGGCTAAGATTTAATTATGTATTTCTACTGAAAAGCAAACTTGAAAAAGACATTTGGTTACTAACTGTGGGAACTAAAAATTTTTATGTTTTTTTATTTTTTATTTTTTGGTAGAGTCTCACTCTTGCCCAGGCTGGAGTGCAGTGGCATGATCTTGGCTCACTGCAGCCTCCTTCTCCTGGGTTCAAGCAATTCTCCTGTCCCAGCCTCCCGAGTAGCTGGGATTATAGGCACCAGCCACCGTGCCTGGCTAATTTTTGCATTTTTAGTAGAAACAGCATTTCGCCATGTTGGCTAGGCTGGTCTCGAACTCCTGACCTCTAGTGATCCACCCGCTTCCGCTTCCTAAAGTGCTGGGATTACAGGCATGAGCCACTGGGCCCGGCCAGCTTATTTACTGTTACAACTTATTTACTTTGAAACAACTTATTTACTGTTAAAAAAATGTGGTTCTTGTTTCAAATAAGAAATTTTATGAACATCAACTAATTTTTTAAACATATATTGTAATTTTAAAACATTTTTACCAACATGTTTTTCAAGAGCATGGGAAATCCAGGGTATGGCATTTTAAAGTGACTTTAAAAAAGACAATTCTTGGATTTTGTTGAAGTCAGAATATTTTTAAAAATACAGTAAGTTTAATTTACTACTGACAGTTTTTCTTTATTTAATTTTTTTTGCATTGTTATAATTAGTCATGCCTTAATCCTCAGGGTTTTGGGAAACTATAGGGGTTAAAAACTTAGTTATTGACGTTGTAATTTTTCTCAGTATTGATAAGAATTCAGGTGTTTAAGGAATGGAGTTTACTTGTTTTCTGTTCACAAACCCATTGTAACAGATATAATGAATGTAGATGAAGGTGAAATCTGAAATAGGAAGAGAGGTAAAATACTACTTTTTTTTCCTTCACCCAAGGAAAGCCATTGAATACTGAATGGGTCATGTTGTAGTTTAATTGGGTGTAAATTATAACTTTGTAAATCATTTGCCTAAGTGTATATCTCTGGTTTTTATGTAATTCATCTCTCATAATATCTCAGTTTACACTGAAGTAAATAAGCAAGCAAGAGTAAGTCCTGCAAAAAGAGGAAGCAGAAAGTGCATTCAGAATGCATTGCTGAAGTTATAAAACTGATCCTAAATTGAATTAGGTAGAGCACTTAGATTACAAGAAAGTAACAGGAAAAAAATATTCCAGTCCTTCCTCTTTTTTGGAAAAAAAAAAAAGAAAGAAAAGACAAATAAATCACCTTTAGTTAGAGATAATTCGTTGACATCTGTATGTTCATTTTTAGGGCCAAAAAATAGTAGGCTTCTCTTTGGAAATTGTAGAAGCTTTCTCTCCTTCCAGTTAAGCGCGGTCACATCAACATTTGACACGTGGGTACCGCGCACGTGGCAGCAGTATTTACAAACACCATCCTAGGATTCCAGAGACTCTTATGTAACAGTGAAGAGAGTAAGCTTTGAGCGTCTGTGGGCGGAGGAATCAACACAGTTTAATTCACTGTCAGGGTGCTCTTGTCTGGCTCTGATAGGGTCATGAACCAAAGATCAAGGTGTTTAGGTCAGGATCTTCCATAACGCATGGTTTTCCTACCAAAGCCTCAAAAGCTGTGCCTAAATACAAGATTAATCTTTTTTTCTTTTTTTTGAGACGGAGTTTCGCTCTTGTTGCCAAGGCTGGAGTGCAATGGCGCCGCGATCTCGGCTCACTGCAACCTCAGCCTCACCGGTTCCAGCGATTCTCCTGCCTCAGCTACCCAAGTAGCTGGGATTATAGGCATGCGCCACCACGCCCGGCTAATTTTGTATTTTTAGTACAGACAGTGTTTCTCCATGTTGGTCAGCCTGGTGTTGAACTCCCGACTTAAGGTGATCCGCCTGCTTCGGCCCCCCAAAGTGCTGGGATTACAGGCTTGAGCCACCGCGGCCGGCTAAGATTAATCTTTTTATGCCCTGCAGCAAACAGAACTAGTCATGCCAAACCATTTTTGTGATTTGGGGAAACGTGAGCAGATGATGCTTTGGATCTGATTATAATTCACAGTGCTCTTGTAATTTACGTGAGGTTTGCATACCTGCCTCCCAGCCTCACAAAATGCCTTTAAAAAATTACATCTTGGCCAGGCACGGTGGCTCACGCCTGTAATCCCGGCATTTTGGGAGGCCGAGGCGGGTGGCAAGAGATGGAGATCATCCTGGCCAACACGGTGAAACCCCGTCTCTACTAAAAATACAAAAATTAGCTGGGCGTGGTGGCGGGCGCCTGTAATCCCAGCTACTCGGGAGACTGTGGCAGGAGAATCGCTTGACCCTGGGAGGCGGAGGTTGCAGTGAGCCGAGATCGCGCCACTGCGCTCCAGCCTGGCGACAGAACGAGACTCTGTCTCAAAAAAAAAAAACAAACTTGATATTTGTAAGCGTCTTAAAAAGCAAGAGAATTCATGATTGACTTCCCAAACTAAACGGTCTGACCAGAAAACACTCAAGAAAACTCTTAGTTAATCATGCTCCTTAGGATACCATTATACCTGCCTCTCCCCTTTCCCCATCCTCTGTAAATTCTCTCAACCTTCCTTCATTTTTAATTTCATATCAAGACCTAGAGCTAAAACAACAACAACAAAGCTTTAAGTGTCTGTATTTAGGGAATGTGCCTCCTATCCCAAATTGATTTTTATAGCTTTTCATTTATTTTTATCAATACGAAACAAGTTGAAATAAAAAAATAAGGCATCAAGAATTTAAATGTCTGACCACGTATATTTGGTATATGTGTACTGGTGCTATTTATTAGCTGTAAGCAGACTGGTTTGAATATTTAAAATATGAACAGAATTTGAGTTCTTTTTGTATTGCATCTAAGGATCATCTGAGATGGATGTCATCATTTACCATCCAAAATAGAAGCCTTCTTGCCTAACAAAGAATTGTAATTAGATCATCAAAGATGAAATTTATAGTTAATTGAAAAGTTAGCTGATTTGACTGCTTCTTTCACAGAATATGTTTTTGTAATTACACTACCTTTCTAAAGATAGGAAAAATCAGTCTTTGAAATGTGATACTATAAATGAAATATTTTTTTTTAAATAAAGGATCTTTTCCCAAGAGCTAAACCAAGCACCAAATCTGTTTTTTGGGGTTGGTTTGTTTTTCACAGAGTCTCCCTCTGTCGCCCAGGCTGGAGTGCAGCGGAGCGATCTGGGCTCACTGCAACCTCCGCCTCCTGGGTTCCAGCAATTCTCTGCCTCAGGCTCCCCAGTAGCTGGGATTACAGGCTCTCGCCACCACACCCGGCTAATTTTTGTATTTTTAGTAGAGACGGGGTTTTACCATCTTGGTCAGGCTGGTTTTGAACTCCTGACCTCGTGATCCACTCGCCTCAGCGTCCCAAAGTGCTGGGATTACAGGTGTTTTTCTTTAAGTAATATTTGGTATAAGAGAACTTTATATTTGGAATAATTTAAATATTATCTGACCGAATCTATTATTCACATATAGAAACTCAGGTTTTAGCCATTTAACATCTAAAGCTGTTCTCATTTAGAGGAAATTACCAAAAGAGTGACTCATTTAACTAACAATAAAATCTAAGGATAAATATTTTTTCATTCTGTTGCAGAGCAAAAACAGCCTTCTGGATATGAAAAGATATTACTTCTTTAGTGTTTATTACTTATAATTTATTATTGTACATTTCTGATACACTGAATTAAGATATGGTGAGAGTAGGTTGTAGATTTTTAGAAGTTCTTATTTGCGTGATTTATCTACTTGCTTTTTTAGTGTCAGACTAGAAATGATGTATTTCTCTCAATTATCCTCGGCCTAAATAGTAAAAGCTTGGGTGAAATTACTTACATGTGTACTTTTCCTGCACAGAGCAGAGCCATTGCTGAACACTCTTGAGCTTTAACAAAAGTCGTCCTATCTTATATTAGAATACTCATATTTTCCCTCTTTCTCAGACCTTTGTTTCACAGTAAATCATATATGGATATGAGCTGCAAGTGCTCAGAATTTGATTAAGGCTATAAGTTAATTTCTACTAAAAAAGCGATTTAAATATAACTTTCATTTGGCTGTACTGTAGTTTCACTTGAAGGGGCAAGCATGCAATAAACATTGACTTATTAATGCATAGGCTGTCTTCATAAAGATGAGACTGAGTGACAGTTTTCTCTGTATTATAAAATATCAAAATGGTAGATTGAATCTGATGCATACCAAGGAGCAATGTGGAAATTTTAGGCTGTTCATCTTTTTTCAGTTACTACTAAGTGTGTGTATGTGGTATGTGTGTGTTTTGAACTTTTCATATTTAAGCTGAATCCTCTTTGGTAGAAATGGTTAAATAGACTATAGTAAAAGTCTCTGTCTATAAATATAAAATGAAAAAATACTGATGTCTTGCATTTTCCCTAATATATTGAAGGTGCACAAAATCCTTGGGGTCTTTTGTATAAACTACTTTTATATGGTTCCTGTAGAAGACAGCTGAGGCACCAAACACACACACACAACAAACAGCTTGCTTGGTGATGACAACATTCCTGTGAGGGAGTTCTCTCTTGCGTAGGAGTCCCAGGTTACCCTAATGCCTTCCCACATGGTCAAACACATGGAGCTTTCATATTTACACACAGCTCCAGAATTCTGAAGCCTACAGTTGTTTAACAGTGGGGTACAGGGAAAAAGAGTGGTGTCTATATTACTGTTTAATGACCTGGATCATGAATATTGATACAGAATGAGAAAGCACTGGCCTGACTGAAGGGGAAACATGGGAGATACCTAAAGGAGGCTTTTCCCTGCCCCACATTGTTTATTTTAAACTATCATTACCACCTGAAAGGAGCTTTTCACTTTGAACTTAAAATAGTAGCTTTTAACCCTGACAAGCAAGTAGGCACTTTAGTATTCAAGAACTGAAGGTGACAAGCCCTGAGGAGTATTACTCTCTTTCATAACCAAGCTGACTCAAACTCTTTTAGAAGCTAGTATAGTAACTTAACCATCTCTAATAATGTTGCTGCGTGCCTTCATAGAAACAGTTGGAGCAAGAGCTGCATTTTCTTGTTTTTAAGTGTTTATCTATTATTTACATTTCATTTTTGAAAACATGCTATTCCTATTACATATAGAAATACTTTCCAAAATCTCTGTTTGTATAGAACTATTTTGCTTAACATTAGGATTCTATTGAAGAGCCTGTATCTACAATAATATGGGGAGAAAATCCCCTTTTGTGTGATAGATTAATGATAAAGAGAAAGAAAAGGTGAGAAGTAATTTTGGAAAATATGCAATGATAAACTAGTGGTATTTATTGAACTAAACACCAGCAGCTGTGCTTAGCATGGATAATTGCCTAAAAGGATGAGAAAAAAATGTAAAAATCAGGAGACTGAATTTTTCAGTGAAGAATAAATTTTCTATCACAAATTATGAACATTTTAAATATGTATTTTAAACTTTTTCCTACTTGTAACAAATTATCAGACTTTTAAATCTACCTTTTTTGAGCTTTTCATCTTTTTCCCTGAATTATAGATTTAATTCTGTGTATGTATGTGTGTGTTTGAATATATATATATATATTTTTTTTTTTTTTTTTTTTTTTGAGACGGAGTCTTTCTCTGTCCCCTATGCTGGAGTGCAGTGGCGCGATCTCGGCTCACCGCAACCTCCACCTCCTGGATTCACGCCATTCTCCTGCCTTAGCCTCCCAAGTAGCTGGGACTACAGGTGCCCGCCAACACACCTGGCTAATTTTTTGTATTTTTAGTAGAGACGAGGTTTCACCGTGTTAGTCAGGATGGTCTCGATCTCCTGACCTCGTGATCCGCCCGCTTCGGCCTCCCAAAGTGCTGGGATTACAGGCTTGAGCCACTGCGCCCGGCCATATTTTTATACTTTAGATCTAGATTTGTAAACTAGAGCTGTTTCTAACTGCTTATAAGACATTGCCACCTGGATTGCCACCACCTTCACTCCAGTATTTCAATAAACAATTCATGAAAAACATAGTTTATTTTCAAACAGAATCATGGATTGTTACAAGCTGAAAAGACTTTAGAGACTCAGTAATCCCATTCCTTGCATTTACAGATGAGAAAATGGAGGCATGGGAAAGTAAAGTCAGTTGCCTCAAATAGCATAACAAGCTATGTATATTTCTAATAATAGCTACAATTGATTAAGTTCTTATGTTGGGTTAAGTACCATACTAAGCACTTTCCAGAGACTATCTAATTCTTACATCATCTATATTTTTGTTGGTGCTATTACTCTCCCCACTTTACTAAGGAAGAAACCAAGGCATGGGGTTAAATAACTTCTCTATAAATTTTGAATTATCTTTGGCATCATCTCCCTATTTGCAGATCTCCATTGTCTTTTTGTTCGTAATCAATGTAAATAAACTTTTAAACAGTTGGATCCCAACAAGCAGTCTGGTGTTTGGAGCTCGAAAGGTTCAAGAGTGTGTGTGTGTGTGTGTGTGTGTGTCAGCTTTATT
This sequence comes from Hylobates moloch, assembly GCF_009828535.3. Lineage (NCBI taxonomy): Eukaryota > Metazoa > Chordata > Mammalia > Primates > Hylobatidae > Hylobates > Hylobates moloch. The sequence continues at coordinate 27,605,776 of NW_026652277.1, read as the reverse complement.
GAGGTATAATTGACAAGTAAACAGTCGACAAAACTGTACATATTTAAGGGATACAGTGTGATGTTTTAATATACATATACATTGTGAAGTGATTATTACTATCAAGCTAATTAACATGTCCATCACCTCTCAGTCATTTTATGTGTTTATGGTGAGAACACTTAAGAGCTACTCAAATGTAGTCAAGGATACCGTACAGTACTAACTGTAGTCACCATGCTGTACATTATATCTCCAGAATGTATTAAATATTCATCTGGCATAACTGAAACTGTGTACCCTTTGACAAACCTATTTCCCCTACTACCCAGCGCATGGCATGCCATGTTACTCTCTGCTTTCGTGAGTTCAACTTCTTTAGATTCCAGATATAAGTAAGATCATGCAGTAGGAAGATCTAGTTTAGAATCCTGACTTTCCTTTTTATTAGCTGTGTATGTCATATTCAGGTTGCCTTAGCATTTGTGAATCTGCTTCTCTACCTGTAAAATGAGAACAACTAATAATTCTTATCTCATGGATTACTGAGAGGATCAGATGAAGTAACATAAATAAAACATCCAGCATGTTACTTGGCAAAATTGTAGTGATTGAATAAATATTTGTTTGTTCTTCAAGCATGTATTGAGCATCTATGTATCAGGCAAGAAGACAGCCATCATCTTTACCCTTCTGGAATATACAGGCTCATAGGAAATAATCAATACTTTGATCTTTTTTTTAAAGCATAATGAGATGAAAATTATAGGACTCATAGACTGGTGAGTTGAGGAATTTCCCAGGATGCTTCCAGCCTCTGCTCAAAAGGTGTGAGTTCCCAGTTGCCTGAATAGGTGCTAGAGTTGGCATAGCTTTCTCAGTATTGAGACCTGACAGGGAGATTGCACAAGTGTAACAGCACAGCCTCTGAAGATTGGCTCAAAGGGGAAGAGATGAAGGATTACTTCCATCCCTTTTATTGTTTCAATCAAGATATAAATTATGAGCTCATAGTACCTTCCTTTCACGATCATCCTTTATTGTCTTTATTACATACAATGAAAAGATACAAGTTTGTCCATAGAAATATTAAATGATAGCAGGCATGATTTAAAAAGTACTAAGGACTATAGATATTACTGTTTTTCCTCTATTTTATATCATATTTTTAGGAAGAAGAGACAACATTTTGGCATACCTTGCTTAAAGATAAATGATAGCTGGGTGTGTTGGCTCAGACCTGTAATTCCAGCACTTTGGGAGGCCAAGGCGGGCAGATCATCTGAGGTCAGGAGTTTGAAACCAACCTGGCCAAGATAGAGAAACCCTGTCTCTACCAAAAAATACAAAAATTAGCCAGGCGTGGTGGTGGGCACCTGTAATCCCAGCCACTCAGGAGACTGAGGCACGAGAATCGCTTGAACCCAGGAGGCAGAGGTTGCAGTGAGCTGAGATCGTGCCATTGCACTCTAGCCTGGGTGACAGAGGGAGACTTTGTCTCCCCAAACAAACAAACAAACAAAAAACATAATTGTCTTGGTGTGCTAATCAGGAGCTTCCTGTGAGAATGGAAATTCCTTACACGGCAGTGTCATGAAATTTTAGGCCCATGTGAAAGATGTTTTTGAGTGTCTCTTAAAATAGTTAACGATTTAAAAATACATTATTTATGTGTCAGAAACTGCTTTCATTGAGATTGAAGTTTCTTTGAGAACTAGGATCACATCTTGTATATCTATTGAATTTCCCACAATGATTATCATGCAAGCAAATGAATAGCAGACCCTCAATAACACTTACTGGTTATTGCCATGTATAAGTTGGGATACTCTTGAGTACCTTTCTAAGTCTGCATTTAGGGAAATACAGAACACAAAATGAAATGTTTGATTGTTTGCTTAATTTCCACAGTGACTTTTGAAAATATATAGGAGCATGGTAACCAAACTATTTTAAATACTACAATCATAAGTATGCCTTTATTATTCTTACCCACAATAATGCATTGCTTTAAAAAATTATTTATCAGTGTCAGACCATACCTTTCTGAATCTCCACTATGTAAGATGTGAAAGTTAATATTCTTCAATTCCAGCTACTTTTCTTTTCCTGCCTTCTGTCAACTCCTGTATTCCATATCATTACTTCCTATTGCTAAATTTATAATATTTATATTCTGGTTTGCATCTATAGTTAATTCTCTTGTGCTGCATTTCTCAGTGCTAATTGAAAAAGAAAACACATCATTTACAATGTCATGATTGTAATAAATAAAATTCACTGTAACACCAAGCAGTATGGTTGAAAATGTAGAAAAGGAAAAAGTGATCCTGTGACACTAAAACTTAGCTTGTTCTAAGGATGCTACTTTAAACATTAGGGTAAAATGGATTCCCTTTTGCTAAATTCTTTCAGTTCCTCAAAATTATGCCACATTTTTGTTTCTTTCACATTTGGACTTAGATTTTTCCGTAAGCATTCAGTTTTTCTTGAAAATTTTAATTGCATTTTTTTATTCTTGTTGACAGAAGAAACGTTTACATCATATCACAACTTTTTTTCAGATTTCTTAATTATACCATTTGATGAATGAAATACACTTTCTTCTTGAAGTCTGATTTTTCTGTTCTAATTTAGAGTTTCTTCTCATTTTTCTCCTGGCTATGTCTATTATTGCTTTAGTCTCATGTCTTTGTATTTGATTATTATTTTTCTTTTTACTACTGTTTTTCTTCTTATAGAAAAAAAGAAAAAAAAACAGGGGTTTTTACAAATATTGTGCTGAGTCTTTACATGTCCAAAATGCCTTATATTTTTCCTCATAGTACATTCATAAATTATTGTGATTAGAACCATAAATTCAAAGTAATTTTCTCTCAGAGCTTGGGAAACATTGGTACATTGTTACCTTTCATCTAGTATTGCTTATGAGATAGATATCTGATGCCAGTCTGATTCTGTCTTTTTTAGATAACTTTTTTCCCTATTCATATGTTTATTAGGATCTTTATCTTTTCACTTCTGAAATTCCTCCAGATATGGCTCTGTTAAAATGTATTCTTCTCAGCACTTGATGATTCTGTACAATCTGGAAACAACTGCCTTTATTTAGCTTAAGGTACTTTTCTTCCATTGTACCTTTGATTATTTCTTCCTTCTTTTTTTCACCCTATCTTTATGAAACTCATGTTAACGGTGCATTAGAACTTGTGAACTGATTTTTCTTATTTATTAAATTCCATCATATATTTTTCATCTGTTTATCTCTGTATGTTTTATTTTCTCAACTTTTGATATTTTTGTTAATTGAAATTTAATTTCCAAAAAGTCCATTTTCTATTCTCTGATTGATTCTTTTTAATGATAGCCTATTTCGTGGCTCAAATCGTATAAAATGTGTTAAATTTTGTGGGAAAATTAGGCAAACAAAGAAGATTAAATTTTACCTAACTATATCTAAAAACAATACAACTACACTTAAGAAAAGTGCCTATATGTGTACACATATACATACGTGTGTATATGTGTACACATATGCTACATATACATGTAATATATGTACATGTATATGTGTGTATGTATGTATATACACATGTAGTGTATCTATATACATGTATATGTACAAAGAAAAAATATGTATATAATAGTTTCACTGTACTTTATTTGCCCCCCTTTTAAAAATAACAGTGCTAGAGTTCATGACTAATTTTCAGAACTTGGTGTGTATGGTTGTTTATTAAGCCCTCAATAATAATGCTTTAGTATTACAGTGCCCAAGCATAGTCAGTGACTGTGCTAATAGTCCTAGCAGTAGCGCTTCATCCTGTACAGATCTAAGGTGTAACTATTTTCATTTCTGGGCCCTTGGAGATTCTTTGCTCGTCTCCATATCTTTTACCTATCTTGCTATCCAATAACAGGTAACAGAAAAGGAGATAAAATTTAAATGTCATCATTTTCCACTGCTTAACAGTCTTTAAAAATAAATGTGAAACCCATAAGGACATAATCTTGCCTAGCTTTAAGGAATGAAAGAAACACTAGAAACAACAGAGAGAAAAGGAATAACCGATCCTCCAACATGTTCTGTTGACTCTACCTGTAAAGTATATTCAGGATCTGACTACTTCACACCATTTCACCAATTTCCATCTCCATTCAAACCACCTTCATGTGTTACTTTGAAAAGTGCAGTTTCCCTGTCATGGGTTTCTCTGTTTCTAGCTTTGCTCCCCCTTCTTACCTCACTGTGGGTTTTTACCCAAACAAAAATTCAAGTGATCATTTAAAAATTAAGTCAGGTCATGCCTCTCCTCTGCTTAAAACCATTAATGGGTCTCTGTTTCACTCAGAATATAAGCCAAAGCCCTTTTCATGACCCACCAGTCCTCAAGTGAATTGGCTGCTATTTGTGTTTCTGATTCCATTTCTTGCCACTATTCTCCCTCATTCTATTCTAATTTCCTTGGTTTTCTTGCTGTCCTGGCAACAAGAAGAGCATCCTTTTTCCTCCAGGCCTTTGCACTTGCTGTTCCCTCTTCCTGGAGCACCCTTCCTTCAGAGGGCCACAGGTATTGTTTCTATCTTTGCTTCTAATCTCTCCTTGAGTGTTACTTTTTTAGAGATAAATTACCTAACCATTCTATCTAACAGAACTATCACTCTTGACCTTGCTTTACTTTCTCTCTTTCTTTTAAATTTTATTTTTTTATTTCCATAGATTATTGGGGAACAGGTGGTATTTAGTTACATGGGTAAGTTCTTTAGCGGTGATTTGTGACATCTTGGTGCACCTATCACCCCAGCAATATACACTTCACCCTATTTGTAGTCTTTTATTCCTCACCCCCTTCCCACCCTTTTCCCCTGAGTCCCCAGAGTCCATTGTGTCATTCTTATGCCTTTGCATCCTCACAGCGTAGCTCCCACTTATGAGTGAGAACATATGATGTTTGGTTTTCCATTCCTGAGTTACTTCACTTAGAATAATAGTCTCCAGTCTTATCCAGGTCGCTGCAAATGCCATTAAATCATTCCTTTTTATGGCTGAGTAGTATTCCATCATATAAATATACCACAGTTTCTTTATCTACTCACCGATTGACAAGTATTTGGGTTGGTTCCACATTTTTGCAATTGCAAATTGTGCTGCTATAAATGTGTGTGCAAGTATCATTTTCATATAATGACTTTTTTCCTCTGGGTAGATACCCAGTAGTGGGATTGCTGGATCAAATGGTAGTTGTACTTTTAGTTATTTAAGGAATCTCCACACCGTTTTCCATAGTGGCTGTACTAGTTTATATTCCCACCAGCAGTGTAGAAGTGTTCTCTGTTCACCATATCCACACCAACATCTACTATTTTTTGATTTTTTTATTGCCATTCTTGCAGGAGTAAAGTATTGCGTTGTGGTTTTGATTTGCATTTCCCTGATCATTAGTGATATTGAACATTTGTTTCATATGTTTGTTGGCCATTTGTATATCTTCTTTTTAAAATTGTCTTTTCATGTCCTTAGCCCACTTTTTGATAGGATTGTTTGTTTTTTTCCTTGCTAATTTGTTGGAGTTCCTTGTTGATTCTACGTATTAGTCCTTTGCTGGATGTATAGATTGTGAAGATTTTCTATCACTCTGTGGGTTGTCTGTTTACTCTGCTGACTGTTCCTATTGCTGTGCAGAGGCTCTTTTGTTTAATTAAGTCTCACCTATTTATCTTTGTTTTTGTTGCATTTGCTTTTGGGTTCTTGGTCATGAAGTCTTTGCCTAAGCCAATGTCTAGAAGGGTTTTTAAGATGTTATCTTCTAGAATTTTTATAGTTTCAGGTTGTAGACTTAAGTTTTTGATCCATCTTGAGTTGATTTTTTTTTTTTTTTTTTTTTTTTTTTTTTTTTTTGAGACGGAGTCTCGCTCTGTTGCCCAGGCTGGAGTGCAGTGGCGCAATCTCGGCTCACTGCAAGCTCCGCCTCCCGGGTTGACGCCATTCTCCTGCCTCAGCCTCTCCGAGTAGCTGGGACTACAGGCGCCCGCCACCACGCCCGGCTAATTTTTTTGTATTTTTAGTAGAGACGGGGTTTCACCGTGGTCTCGATCTCCTGACCTCGTGATCCGCCCGCCTCGGCCTCCCAAAGTGCTGGGATTACAAGCGTGAGCCACCGCGCCCGGCGAGTTGATTTTTATATAAGGTGAGAGATGAGGATTTAGTTTCATTCTTCTATATGTGGCTTACCAGCTATCCCAGCACCATTTGTTGAATAGGGTGTCCTTTCCCTACTAATTTATGTTTTTGTTTGCTTTGTCAAAGGTCAGTTGGCTGTAAGTATGTGGGTTTCTTTCTTGGTTCTCTATCCTGTTCCATTGGTCTCTGTACCTATTTTTATACCAGTACCATGCTGTTTTGGTGTCTATGTCTAGTATAAAGTCAGGTACTGTGATTCCGCCCAATTTGTTCTTTGTGCTTAGTATTGCTTTGGCTCTGTGGGTTCTTTTTTGTTTTCATATAAATTTTAGAATTGTTTTTCCTAATTCTATGAAGAATGATGGTGGTATTTTGATGGGAATTGCATAGTTTATCAACCCTTGGCAAAGTGTTTCTGCTTTTCTTAAAAAATTTTTATTGTCTGCTTTCCCCAGTAGATGTGAGTTCTATGAGATGAGGAACATTGTTTGGGCCACTGACATGTAGCGTCAGCATACCAAACAGTGGCTAGCACATGGTGAGCACTCAATAAATATTTGGTGAAAGTTGCAGTGAATGAAAATGGTTTCTAAAATGGCAATGACTATAGTCCCAGCTACTCTGAAGGCTGAGGCAGGAAGATTGCCTGAGTCTCAAAAGTTTGGGGCTGTAGTGCACTATGATTGTGCCTGTGAGTAGCTACTGCACTGTAGCCTGGTCAACACAGTGAGAACCCATCTCTTTAAAAAAATAGCAATGAAATAATCTTATTTTTACTGCTTTTCTCTTTAAGGCTGCCAGTGTTGTCTTTTCTTTGCTGATTTATCCTCATTGGAAATTGAAGATAGATAAAATATCCATTGATTATTTATAGGTGAAATTAGGCTTTTGGATCCATGAGGAATAGCTGAGACAATCTTCCAGGAGCTTCTGGAGCAAAGGAAACATTGGTCACTAAAATTCCATTTATATTGGCAACTGTACTCTTTTCCGATGCTAGTGTTTCAATTACATTGTGCATTTAAAAGGCTGTTGTGGCTACCTCAAAATATAAACATGATGTGTGACACTACTTGTTAGTTTTGAACAACTGATTTATAAATAGACTTAGGGTGCTCAAGCCTCCTGCAAGATGAGCACTGCCTGTGTTCTTCCTTCTGCTTCCTTTATTTCAGTTGTGTGTCTACCAACTTCCTCCTTCTTCTACACTAGAAGTTGCACTGTTTCCAGTATATTTAACATCTGCTATAATGATGAGAAAATATCTTTTCTGGATTTGAAATACCTTCTTCATTCATTTTTTTTTTTAATGGCGGAAATAAATTCATAGTGTTTTGAGTGCAGTTTTCTTCCTGCTGTTATTGCTGGCTCAAAATCCAGGAGAATTTCAGTGTTATTTCTGAGCTCCGTGATGGGAGTTCCATTTCTGTTTTATTCAAAGTGTTATCTCCAGTGTCTAGCACAGTGCCTGGCACATTATAAGCCTATAATGTTTATCTAGTGGATGTAGACCAATACTATTAAAGAATTCTCACTGCAAAGATTTAGTGGCATGAAAAAATGATAATGATTAATGCTCTACTCCATGCTAAGGAAATGAAGTGCAAATTGTTAGTTCTTTATTTGTCTTCCAAGTATAGAGAACTTTCTGAAATTAAAGAGGCATTGATTAATAAGTTTTAATATGTTATTGATCATAATAATATGTAATCATATAACCAAATAAGATAACACAAGCCAATAGTTCCTTATTCATCTTTTGTTCTTTAAAAAATGACAGGAAGATTAGAATAAGAGAAAAAATTAGAGGTCAAAACTGTTTTCTTCAAACCAGTAGTGTAACTTACTGAGATATCTTCTGTAATCCTTAAATTCTGTATTGGTGCTACCAAGATGCAACTCTTGAGCTACACCTGCCTCTTGATAAAGGAAGCTGGTCCCTGCTGCGAGTGTAATGTTTTCTCATTTACAGTGGAATGTACAATATAGTACCTGGGATGGTGAAGAAGGTGAAGCAACATCTTTAAAATAGCTGTGGGTAAACCTACAGAAACAGACTATTCTCTTTCTTCCAGATTGCATTATTCATTTTCATATGCCTGCCTTTATCTGCTTTGGAAGCAGATAAAGGCAGGCATATGAATCCTCCAAGACTTATCATCACCTTCATATGTCCATAGCATGCATTTCTCAGACAGGCAAGATAGAATTGGTATATATTTGGTATAGCAAAAATTTATGGTTGTCTTTAGATTATATCCTTGGTTTTTCATGTGTTACTGGGGAGAAAGCCTACTGTTTCTTCATCTATAAAATGAAAGACCTGGGCAAGATAACATTTTGTGAAATTTCACTGAACTTTGAGCTCAGCAAAGTAGGGGTGTGTGTGTGCGTGTGTGTATGTCTATTTACAACGCATCACAGACCTTAAATAAATACAGTTGACCCTTGAATAACATGGAGGTTAAGAGCACCAACCCCCTGCACTGTCAAAAATTCACATGTAATTTTTGACTCCCCAAAAACTTAACTACTAATAGCCTGCTGTTGACTGGAAGCCCTGCTGATAACACACACAGTTGACTAACACATATTTTCTATGATATGTATTGTGTACTATATTCTTACAATAAACTAAGCTAGAGAAAAGAAACTGTTAAGAAAATCATAAGGTAAAGAAAATATATTTACTATTTATTAAATGGAAGTAGATCATCATAAAGATCTTCATCCTTTGTTGTCCTCACCTTGAGTATGCTGAGGAAGAGGAGGAAAAGGATGGGTTGGTCTTGCCGTTCCAGGGGTGGCAGAAGTGGAAGAAAATTCACATATAAGCAGATCCATGCAGTTCAAACCTGTATTGTTTAAGGTCAACGGTATTTGTTACGTTGCATTTTGTAAGTGACCTTGTTATTTTTTTTCAATGAAAAAAATAGTGTTCCATTCAAATGCCTGTATGTTTATGAGAAACATTTCAGAACTATGAAAGTTGAATTCCAGGTTTCCTGCAGATTGTTTGTATACCTTCTGTAATGTTTGTCATATAATGAGAATACTAATGGTCTTACGACTTGAAACTGATTAACTGATTAACTCTTTAAGCAACTTAAAAAGAAAATCTTTCAGTGAGGAAAGAGTATTCATCAGAAGTATTCTAGTAGATGACATATTTTTGGTAATGAAATTGATATGGGCAATTAACAGCTTTTTCCAAGTTGGCTATGCTGCTACTCTCTTATTATACAATGATACTATTTTTTCAGAGCAGAAAGCAAATTAGTTTTATTTTTATAATCTAAATTTTAAATATCCCTTTAGAGAATAGAAAATATGAAAAAGTGTCTGCTTCTCAGACCTCTCAACAATATAAATTTTCTTCTTAAGAGGAAATTTATTCTTGCATGCCAACACAAAGGATAAAAAGTTTACCTATCCTTAGTTTCTAAGAGGAAAATGTGCATAAAATTTCCATCTGCTGTGTGCCAGTTACCAAAACGATAAGTTCCAACTCAATCTTGGTTGGGTGTGGTGGCTCACGCCTGTGATTCCAGCACTTTGGGAGGCCGAGGTGGGCAGATCACGAGCTCAGGAGTTTGAGACCAGCCTGGCCAATATGGTGAAACCCCGTCTCTACTAAAAATACAAAAAAAAAAAAAAAAAAAAATAGCCAGGCATGGTGGTGTGCGCCTGTAGTGCCAGCTACTTGGGAGGCTGAGGCAGGAGAATCAATTGAACCCAGGAGGTGGAGGTTGCAGTGAGTCGAGAATGCACCACTGCACTCCAGTCCTGGGCAAAAGAGGGAGATTCTCTCTCAAACAAACAAAAAAGACTCAATCTTACTAAAAAATTGCAGATAAGAATGAGTCATTTTAGTCAATAAAGGAAATAAAGAAATTCTAGTTTTGCCGGGCGCAGTGGCTCACGCTTGTAATCCCAGCACTTTGGGAGGCCAAGGCGGGCGGATCACAAGGTCAGGAGATCGAGACCACAGTGAAACCCCGTCTCTACTAAAAAATACAAAAAAATTAGCCGGGCGTGGTGGCGGGCGCCTGTAGTCCCAGCTACTTGGAGAGGCTGAGGCAGGAGAATGGCGTGAACCCAGGAGGCAGAGCTTGCAGTGAGCCGAGATTGTGCCACTGCACTCCAGCCTGGGCGACAGAGCAAGACTCCGTCTCAAAAAAAAAAAAAAAAAAAAAAAAAAGAAAAGAAATTCTAGTTTTGAAAATGACATGATTTGCTACAAGAATGCAAAGGTGATGACATGAGGAAAAAAGGGGTTTGCCGATTTGTTTTCTCTACTACTCAGCAAATGCAGGCCAGGAACCCATTTATTCAAATATTTATTACATGGTAAATTAAAACATTTATAAAATTAGGCTCATATTCTTAGAATTCCTGTTAACAAAGTGACATATAAACAAGATTATAATCTAATGGAGATTAATATTGGTTGAGAAAAATCTTGAGACTTCCTCAAGACTTCAATTTAATAAAATACTGACTTAGGTAGTTATATGTAAGGAAATATATATTTTACCCATGCATGCAAAAATGGTGTATATATTTCTTAAAAGAGTAGGTAGCAATGACTTCAAAGGACCATAGTGGTCCCTATCAACATATATATTAACAAAACAATTAGAAACATGAACTTAGTATGCTAATTATATTTCTACCCAAAGCCTCAATTTGTTCTATAGCCATACTGTTCATATATAAATAAAATTTTAGGGGTATCAGACAGAGTTAGAAAAGAGCAAATACATGTATGAATTTGATAAGCCTACCCCTTATTTGGTAGCTCTTAAAAGATATTTTATCACTGCATTCTTCTAAAGAAATGTATTTGTACATTGCAAAGCAACCCTTTTTGAGAAGTAGACTATGATCACAGATTTTCTTGCCACTAGTATTTCCTAAGATTTATTTGGAATAGAAGATCGATATTTTTGTGGGATGACGTATGGTTAAGAAGTAAAAAACAAAACAAAACAAAAAACTCTTTAAAAAAAAATACCGAGACTTTGGTTTTCAGCCTGGCATGTAAGGACCTTAGAAGCCACCACTCCACCCTAACAACAAGTAAAAAGCTGAATACATTGGAAAATTAACGACTCTTCTTAGACATGTCAGAAAAATGAGATTATAAGGCAAACCACTGCATCAAATATTAGAGAAGCAGACAGGTAGATAGAAAGAATCACAACTTAGTGGGGCAAAAACCTACAAGGAAAATTTTTGTGGGAACCGGTGCCAGGTAGGAAAATGTGAACTGTAATTGAAAAATTGCTTAGTGTGGGCAATTGTTCAGTGTGGGCAAGTCTGAGGGTTAAAAACTCCAGGAAGACTCACTTATGGAAGGGCCTGTACTTTTGTGAGTTTAACCTCCAGGAGTGTTCACAGTGAATACTGGAGAAAATTCCCTAAGGGGAGAAGAAAAGGAACCATCTTGAAATATGTCAGAGCATTTTGTTGGACTCAAGCCTGCCCTCAGGTGAAACTATTTTACCAGAGCCTAAACTTTTGGGATTTTGTAAGAGCGTAACCTTCCAAAGGGAAGGGAAATACCTAAGTTCAGCCCCCTTTTAGCGTTCCACGTAGGGAAAGGAAAATATATACCTCTAGACAACTCAAACCATCCTGTCCACGTTAGGGAGCCTAGGGGAACTGAGAAAACTGGTGAAGTTCATAGTCCATGGGTACAGTTTCACCAAAGAGGGAGACCAAATCATAAGGCTACAGAATGCTTCTCTTTCCCACACATTTTACTATCTTATTACTAAAAGCCTATTTGCAGCAGTTTCTTTTACTGAGTATATCATGTCTGTCATTCAACCAAAAAATTATAAAGCATGCTAAAAGGCAGGAAATGCAGTTTGAAGACACTGAATAAGCATCAGAAAGCAGAGTCAAATATGTCAGTGACATTGGAATTATCAGACCAGAAACTTTATAAAAAACTATGGTTAATATGGTGAGGGATTAAAAAAATGACATACAAGAACAGTTGAATAATGTAAATATAGAGATGGAAATTTTAGGAAAGAACCAAAGAGAAATGCCCAGTATCAAGCATAGTGTACAGAAATGATTAAAAATGCCTTTGATAGGCTCATAAGTAGATTGAACATAGCCGAGGAAAAAATCTTTCAAGTTAAGGATATGATAATAGGAACTTCAAAACTAAAATGCAAAGAGAAAAAAGACTGTGAAAAAAACAGAAGAGAATATTCAAGACTGCAGGAGACCTACAAAAGGTATAATGTACATGTAATGGGCATACTAGAAAAAGAAAGGATTAGATGCAATATTTGAAGCAATAGTGTGTGAAAATCTCCCCCAATTAATGTCAGACACCAAACTACTTCTCCAGAAAGCTCAGAGAACACCAAGCAGGATAAATGTCCCAAAACTACTCATGGGCATATTATATTCAAACTTCAGAAAATCAAAGATTAGAAAAAATTGAAAGAATCCAGAAGGAAAAAACACCTATAGAGGAGCAAAAATAAGAATTTTATCTGACGTATCCTCAAAAACCATGCAAATAAGAGAGTAGAGTGAGACATTTAAGATGTTGAAAGAAAAATCCAGCAGTGTACAATTCTGGACCTTGCAAAATTATCCTTCAGAAGTTAAGAAATAAAGACTGTCTTAAAGAAACAAAAATTTCAGGAATTTGTTGCCAGTGGACCACTCTTGCAAAAAATGTTTAAAGTTCTTTAGAGAGAGATAAAATGATATAGGTTAGAAACTCAGATCCACATATGGAAAATAAAATTAGGGATATAGTAGTATTTCCCAACTTGATAAAGAAAATACACAAAAAACCTATAGCTTACATCATACTTAATTTTTAGAAACTCAAAGCTTTCCTGCTAAGATCAAGAACAAGACAAAGGTGTCTCCTCTTACCACTTTGTTTCCTACTGAAAGTGCTACCTAATGCAATAAGACAAAGGAAAGAAAATGAAACGCATACAGATTCCGGAGGAAGAAATCAAACTGTCTTTGTTCACAGATGACAGTTGTTTATATAGAACATCCAAAGGATCAGAAAAAAAAAAAAAAAAACAACTGGAACTAATAAGTGATTATTGTAAGGTTACAGAATACAAACTTAATATAAAGAAAGCCAATCACTTTCCTATATACCAGCAATAAACAAGTGTAATTTGAATTAAAAACACATTACCATTTACATTAGCACCCCAAGAAATGAAATACTTTTGTATAAATCTAACAGAATATATACATGATCTATATGAAGAGAACTACAAAAGTGTAATGAAAAATACCAGTGAACTAAATAATGAAGATATGTTACATGTTCATGGATAGGAAGGCTCAATATTGTCAAGATGTCAGTTCTTCTCAACTTGATCTGTAGATTCAGTGCAATACCATTAAAAAACACAGCACGATATTTTATGGATATCAACAAAAGGATTCTAAAGTTTATATGGAGAGGCAAAAGAGCAGAATAGCCAACTCAGTATTTGAGGAGAACAACAAAGTCAGAGGACTGACACTACCTGGCTTTAAAGCTTACTATAAAGCTCAGATAATCAATGTAGTGGGTACTGGTGAAAGAATATTCAAATAGACCAATGGAATAGAATAAAGAGCCCAAACAAGCCCATCTAAATATAATCAAATGATCTTTGACAAGGGAGAAAAGGCAATACAATGGAGCAAAGATGGTCTTTTCAACAAATAATGCTGGAAAAACTAGACATTAACATACAACAACAAAAGTTTTTAAATCCAAAATGAGTGTAAACACAGATCTTATACCCTTTGCAAAAATTAACTTGAATCATAGACCTAAATGTAAAATGCAGAACTATAAAACTCCCAGAAGATAACACAGGAAAAAACCTAGATGACTTTGGTATGGCAGTGACATTTTTTAGAAACAGCTCCAAAGGCATGATACATGAAGGAAATGATTGAGAAGCTGGACTTAACTAAAATTTAAAACTTCTGCTCTGTGAAAGACAATTTAAGAGTATGAGAAGACAAGCCATAGATGGAAAAATTATTTGCAAAAGATACTTCTCATAAAGGACTATTGTCCACAATATGCAAACAACTCTTGCAACTCAACAGTTTGAAAATGAACAACTCAACTTAAAAACTGGGCAAAAAACCTGAACAGACACCTCACCAAAGAAGATACACAAGTGTCAAGAAAGCATATGAAAAGATGTTAAACATCATAGTCATTAGGGTATTGGAAATTAAAACAACAATGAGATACCGCTACATACCTGTTAGAATGTCCGAAGTCAGAACACTCATGAAACCAAGTGCTGGTGAGATTGTGAAGCAACAGGGTACCTTCATTCATTGCTGGTAAGAGTTTAAAATGATGTAGTCACTTTGGAAGACAATTTGGCAGTTTCTTACAAAATAAACATACTCTTACCATATGATTCAGCAATAGCACTCCTTGGTATGGACTTGAAAACTTATGTGCTGGCCAGGCACAGTAGCTCACGCCTGTAATTGCAGCACTTTGGGAGGCCAAGGCAGGTGAATCATTTGAGGTCAGGAGTTCAAGACCAGCCTGGCCACCATGGTGAAACCCCATCTCTACTAAAAATATAAAAAAGTAGCTGGGTGTGGCAGTGTGCACCTGTAATCTCAGCTACTAGGGAGGCTGAGGCAGGAGAATCACTTGAACTCAGGAGGTGGAGGTTGCAGGGAGCTGAGATCGTGCCACTGCACTCCAGCCTGAGTGACAGAGCAAAACTCCATCTCAGAAAAAAAAGCAAAAACAAACAAACAAAACTTATGTCCACATAAAAACCTGCACACATTGTTTAACAGCTTTACATAGTTGTCAAAACTTGGGTGCAATCAAGATATCCTTTAATATGTGAGTGGATAAACTGTGGTACATCCAGATGTAAGAATATTATTCAGCACTAAGAAATGAGCTATCACATCATAAAAAGACATGGATGAAACTTAAATGCATATTATAAAGTGAAAGAAGCTAATCCGAAAAGGCTAAATACTGTATGATTCCAACTATATGACATTCCAGAAAAGCCAAAATTATGGAGACAGTAAAAAGAGCAATGTTTTCCAGGGTTTAGGAGGAGGGAGGAATGTATAGGCAAATTTTTAGAGCAGTGAAATGAATCTATATAATACTACAGTGGTGGATCCATGTCATTATACATTTGTCCAAACACGTAGAATGTAACCACCAATAGTGAACCCTAATGTAAACTATGGGCTTTGGGTATCAAAATGTGTCAATGTAGGTTTATCAGTTGTAACAAATATACCACTCTGGTACGGGATGTTGATAATGGGGGAAGGTTGTGGGTCTGTGGGGACAGGGGTATATGGGAACTTTGTACTGTTTTACTGTGAATCAATTTTACTGTAAAGTTTATTAATGTTAAAAAATTTAGGCAATCTGAAAAAATGTTAATAAAAAGAAAATAAACTAGTTGAATGTATCAGTTCATTTTCATACTGCTATAAAGTACTGCCTGAGACTGAGTAATTTATAAAGGAAAGAGATTTAATTGACTCACAGTTTAGCATGGCTGGGGAGGTCTCAGGAAACTTAACAGTCATGGCAGAAGCTGACTTCACAAGGTGGCAGGAAGGAGAAATGAACGCAGAAGCGACTTATAAAACACTTATAAAACCATCAGATCTCATGAGAACTTCCTCACTATGATGAGAACAGCATGGGGGAAACAGCCCCCATGATCCAATTACTTCCATCTGGTCTCTGCCTTGACACATGGGTATTATGGAGATTATGGGGATTATAATTCAAGATGAGATTTGAGTGGGGACGCAAAGCCTAACCGTATCAGTGATAAAAGTATGTCTTTTCTTTTATGGGGTTTTATAGTGTTTCATTTCAAGTCGTCTTTTTGACCTCCATTTTCCAATTTGGGGTTAGGAAAAATAACATTGTCTCCTCCTTAATTGACCCACAACCTTGTTTGCAATGAAGAATCAACACAAATCTTTCATTAAAAGAAATAGGGGAGGTGATGGGGGATATCCATGAGTGTCCATGGGCATAATTCAGTTGTCTTCTTTCAATGCCAATGATACTGCAAAGCCTACAAGGCAAATTCATGTACCTACAGACAGACTCCATCCTTTTTCTCAAAGTATTCAAGATAAAAAATCTTGTTTGATTTTATGTGAGGATTTTTTTCACCATCTATCCTCAAAAAATGAAAAATATCCTCTTCATTTGGGAAATGAGTGCTTATAATAGAAAGTAATTTGTAGTCAGCTGTTACACTTAGATGATTTGTGTCACCTCTGACCTGCTTTCTGATAATGCATGACTTCATTCATGGCTCTCTAGGTGACCTGTGTACCCTGACCTGGCATAAACCTAGAGTATTAAGTCATTTCAGTGGCACATGTTGGAGGGAAGATTGACATCCCACTGGAAGACTATCTACAGTGAGATCCTCTAAAGCAGCTGCATTCCTAGTGAGGCATGATTAAGTTTATCCCACTATTAGGTTCTTGAGTATTACTTGTCATGCCCAAGAGGAAAGTTTTTCTAGCATGCAGAGTATCTGGTTTTTAATGGCTACTGAGCTGAAATAAAATGTGCCTACTAAGGGTTGTTCATTTGTCTGTCTCCCTTCTTTCACTGGTTTTTTTCTTGGAGGTTACAGTAGTTATGCCTTTCTGGTCAGCTGGCTGTTGACCTATCATAGAAATGACACTTTCACATCTTCAAGTGTAAAGGAATTAGATGTTCCAGCCTTCACTTAGTTTCTCATCCAAAATCAATGACAAGACTTTCAGTATTGATTTCTCATGGCCTATGAACCTGAGTCAACTTGGCATAAAGGACTTTTCAGATAAGCTTCTCTAAACGCAGAGTCAGTGGCTTCTTTTTGCCAAACTCCACTTTGCTCAGTGATAACATTAAAATGGTGATTTGATTCATTCCTAATCTAAAAATACTTCCTCATATTCCAAAATCTCTGTCATTAATCCATGGAGGAAAATACAAATTATTACATGCCTATGCTTCTCGGCTGCTGTAGATAGATAAAATATATACAATTGTGTTCTATAATTATTGAGTTCTTTTAAGTTTTATCTTTTTTTGTTTTACTAGGAAGCAAAATTATGTTTATTTCAGAGCTTATTTACTGCATTTAGAATCTCATGACACTTAAAAACCTTTCTAAAATGTAAATATTCTCCATGATCTCCATGGTCACAAACAGTATTTCAAGTTCTAATTGATACTGCCATTTTATCATTTTTTTTTTTCTTGGAGACAGTCTCACTCTGTTGCCCAGGCTGGGGTGCAGAAACACGATCTTGGCTCACTGCAATCTCCACCTCCTGAGTTCAAGCGATTCTCCTGCCTCAGCCTGCCGAGTAGCTGGAATTACAGGCACGTGCCACCACACCTGGCTAATTTTGTATTTTTAGTAGAGACAGGACGATGTTGGCCAGACTGGTCTCAAACTCCTGACCTCAGGTGATCCATCCACCGCAGCCTCCGAAAGTGCTGGAATTACAGGCGGCAGCCACTGCATCTGGCCCTTTTATCTTTCTTTTAACCCAAATCCTCAAATTTATCCCTCCATGTGAAGTTACCTTTCCTAATTATGTACTGTTCTAGTTTAATCTTCATTCCTTCTTTGCCTCTATAAAACCAAGTTTAAAAATAGTCTCTGATTCTATAAATCATCACTCTTATGCTCATTTATATTTCTATCTAGAATATTTTAAATCCTTTGTAACAGTTTCTACTATGCAGTCTCCCTTTCTCAGCTACGATCTATATACTCCTTGGCCATGTCTTTTGTTATTGTGTGTGTTTGTCTTTGTGTGCATCTGTATGGTAGTGGTTTGTAAATTCTCCATTTAGTCACAATATGCTTTTTGAGGATTTTCCTTTTCCTGGGAATTTCTTGATGATTTTTATTTTGTCATGTGATGAAGAATGTATGTCAAAGCACCATTGCAGAAATAGTGCTTTTCTATTTACTTGCACTCTTCCATCTTAGAAGAGTTGGTGATAGACAGCCAACTCTTCTTTTGTCTTGGTTTCTACAACACAGAGGTTGCTAAGCGACTTTAATCCCTTTTAACACAGGACAATCAACAACAACAAATTCCTGCTTTCTTTAGATTCAGATATTTCACTTAGAAAATCTAGCAAATAAAAAATAGTTTAAAACTTTTTTAAAATGTGTAATTCTGTACAATCTCCTACATCTGTAACATTGCCCCAAATATTTTTTACTTATGCTGCTATTTCTTGAGCATTATGATATGCTTATTCATAGGCAATCAACTTGTAAGTAGCAATAGTGTAGCCCCTTCTAGGAAATTGAAGATGTGAAAATCCAGTTTAATGTGATAATGACAGTTACTTTGATGAAAAATACTATGTCACAATTTGTTATAAAAATACTCATCTGGATATCTGATTCACTTATATTACCCTCCAACCTTAAGTATGATTGAATTGATAGCTTTCTATACTAGTTTCTTTATTTAGGGAGAAGTGTATTTAAATTCTATTATCTTGGTTATTACTTGAAGGTTCAACCTCATACTTTCATTTTTATATAATTTTAATATTATGAAAATATTTTATGTAATTTTATGTATAATTTGAAAACATTTTAAAATATTGCATCTTTAAATTTTTATTTCTTTTATCAAATTTTCCCTATCATTTGTTCTCTGGCTACAACCAAAGTTAATAGTTACATTTTTTTCCAATGACAAATGGTAGATTTGCAAAGACTTGTAACAGTTGCTTAATACTTTTTTATCCCTTATTTAAGAATCATGCAAACAACCAGAGCTGATAGGCAGCAGGTGCACATGAGTGTGGCTGTGCTAATGGTTACTGAAAGATTTCCAAGGTAACTAGTAATTCTGCTACCCTAAGCCACTATAGCTCCTTCCCCATTACTCCCTGGGTCTACCCACCATCCTGCAGCTAGAATAATAAATGGCATGTAGCTTCCTCTAGGATCCTCCTCCAGCACTATGTCCCATGCCTGGACATATGAGTTATTAAATACTTTGATTATCACTCCTGTGTGGCAAGGGAGACATCTGTTTGTTGTAACTTGATGTTTACTAAACTACTTTTAAGATTACCTTATGATAAAAGTAGACACTTGCAATTTTGCAGAATGCATAGTTTGTTTTTAACAAACCAGGTAAACATAACTGCAGAGTTTTCCTATGTTTTGAAATCTTTAAAAAAGTATTTTTTTATTTGCCTTTCTATTAGAAATAGATTAGATAAAAATTTCCTTGTTTCAATTTTTAGAATGAAAATTACAGAATATTGTTACTGAAGGAATATTTTTTTAAAATAGTGACTGATCAAATGTCAGCAGTTTTGTCCTATAGTGTAAAATTTTATTTTGTAGTTTGCCATCCCATTAAGCAGTAGAATTTTTATAATTGATCCTTTGATGTTTATATTGATGATATTAATGTAATGTCTTTATACCTTAGCTCATATAGGTCATATGACTTAAAGCATCCTTAGATGAAGATATTTGGGCTATAAATAATTTATAACATAAGTGATTTAAAAATTCATTCTTTCCATCCATTTTCAAGAAATTATAAGGTAGGGTTCATGTATACCTAATACTTATCCCCCCAAAATAGGAAAAATAAAATCCTTTTAAAAATATCTGGGTTAATGTTATAGATTGGAAGCAGTTTTTAAAAAGCACTTAAAGTCTACCAGTTTATTGATCCTCAATCTGTGGCTGTTTTAAATGGATGCAATTAGCAGTTCAGTCTAAGAGAACCATGGTAGTAGACTCATTACTCCCAAGAAACCATTACATCATTTTGTAATATTAAATTACTAAATATAAGGAATAGAATATATATTGTAGAAATTGCTTTGGAATCAATAATAAGTATTGTGCCTATCAATTATAGTTATATATTACAATGTAAGGGATATCCTTTTATAAACTTAATATCACACAAGTAGACTTAGAATAATTCCATTAATATAATTTTGCTTGTGTTTTTATACCTATTCATTTCAATAACTTTTTCCTATATATATTTTTTATCTCAAATTCGATAGTATCTAAATCATGGAATAATAAAACCTTAAAGCTGGGTTGGAACAGAAATAATACAATTTAACATCTTATAGGCTCTCTAGTCCTCAGTCTCCTTAAGTGATCAGCTCAAGATCATGAATTTATGGAGGATTAGAGTCAGAATTAGAACCCGAGATTAATTTATACTTTGTTATCTCTTCTACAGCCTACCCCCTTAGTTTGCCTGTGGGTTTGTGGAAGTTACGGGAGACATATTCTGAGATTCAGCTAAAAACCTAGCTCCCGATAGAATTATTGTCCTGCAGTCAGCCACGCAGATACAATCACAAATACCTAAAGTTCCTTGTGTGAAGAAAAAGAAAATGACTAATAAAGCATCGAAATCAATGCAAGTTACCTTTCTTTGCCCCTTTCTTCCCCTTTCACGCCTTTCTTCTCCTGTACTACTTGAAATTTCTAGCGGGGATCTCTGAAATGCCTAGATGTTGGGAATGGTAAGTCTATTGTAGAGAATTATATTTTCTATTTTAGTGGATGAAAAATAAACCATACCCTTAAGAGGCTTTTCAAAGTTAAGATTTTGAGTACACCCTTCATTGGCCCAGTCTCTGACCAGTGAGGTCAAGTATTAGCAAGTTTCAGAATGTCATGAAAAGTTTGTGTTTCGGATGCAGAATTTTTTTTGCGTTTTCTGCGTGATGTTTATAGGGTATTTTCTTCTGAAATGTTTTCCATCTTGGTTTTTAAAAATACCTATTATTTTAAAAAATATTCCCTCATAACTTCTTATTTTTGGAAACTATATAAATTGATCTGATAATCTATACACAATGCCTTGTGAATTTATACCTGTACCTCTCATGTTCCAGTGTTTGGTTCTTAAATAATCACTTTGTGTAATGGAAATACTATGTTAAATTGTTTATAACTGGTGGTTGATATTTCAGCCTTGTTTGGCAATTGTAGTTACATAAAGACTGTTGATTAGAAACAACCTCATATGGTGTATACTTGTTTTTATCTTCATGGAATTTGTTCTGCAAACACTTACTGAGTTCTTCACTGGGAGTCACCACTTTGTCTATGTTAGGAGGAGCAGGAAGTGAATACATTTAAATTCTTTAATTTTCTTCTTAAAACTTTGACTACCGTAGTGGTGTTTTAAAGCATTAATAGAATAGCCATCACTGCCAAGTAGCTGACATTCTGAAATAGCACCTCCCTTTAGGCACTGTACAGTTGGGATCATTTACTTGCAGAGAGGTGTGTATGTGTGTGTGTATTTATGTGCGTACACATGTGTATAAGCATAGGAGAAACACTTTGTGGGCATATCCTGCTGAGGTGAGTAACGTGCTGTTTAGTGAACTCCAGTCTGACCCCATTTAAACCTGGAGGAGAATCACATCAAGCAGAGAAGCAGCCAAGGCAGCATTTCAACAGGAAGGAAACATCTATTACTGGGGCTTTGAAGAAACATGCCATGAAGGTGTACTAATATCACAAAGGGAAGGGAAGGACTAAATTCAGCGTGATAAACAAAGTCCCTTTTTTGTAACGGAAGTGTTTGATGATGTTTGATCAATGGCACATCTATCTCTTGAAAGGAAAATGCATTTAAACACCAAATGGAGGATTCTTATATAAGGTGCCTAGCTCGTAATGATATATTCATGTTTATAGGTGAAGTGACTGGTTTTTAGAGAAGAGGTTTTTTTTTTTCCCTTCATTTTTTGAAAGAAAACTTGTCTGTTTCTAGGCTTTGAAATGTAGAATTATTTACCTTTCACCAAAATGAAGTGTTTCATTGAATCTCCTACAAGCTTGTGGAGGCCATGAAGCCTGTTGAATAAGAGCGCAGGCTCTGGAGGCCCTGCCACCCACAAAGGGTGTGCTAAGGTAAACAACTGATAGTATTTTGAAAATTAGATGACTTAGAATCCATTCAGTAAATTTTAGCTATTTTTATTGTCTTTTTTTCTAAATCTATTTGGAAAATATTGCAGATAAAGTTTAGATAATACCTTTTTAAAACACAGTGAGACTGGGCGCAGTGGCTCATGCTTGTAATCCCAGCACTTTCAGAGGCCGAGGCGGGCAGATCATGAGGTCAGGAGATCGAGACCATCCTGGCTAACATGGTGAAATCCCGTCTCTACTAAAAATACAAAAATTAGCCGGGCGTGGGGGCATGTGCCTGTAATCCCAGCTACTCAGGAGGCTGAGGCAGGCGAATGGCATGAACCGGGGAGGCGGAGCTTGCAGTGAGCCACGATCGCACCACTGCATTCCAGCCTGGGCTACAGAGCGAGACTGTCTCTAAAAAATAAAAAATAAAAATAAAACAGTGAATAGTTTACAAAGATAAAATAGAATAGGCTTCAATTTAGGGAACAAAGGAAAATATGTTTAGGAATGATATTATGCTCAAAATGATTGCAACTTTGATGGTGAAGTGTATTTTATTCAATTAAAAATGTAGATATGGCTGGGCGTGGTGGCTCACACCTGTAATCTCAGCACTTTGGAAGGCTGATGCAGGTGGATCACTTGAGCTTAGGAGTTTGAGACCTGCCTGGGCAACATAGTGAGACCTCATCTCTACAAAAAAATAAACAAAAAATGTGCTGGGTGTGGTGGTACATGCCTGTAGTCCTAGCCACTTGGGAGACTGAGATGGAAGGATAGCTTGAGTCTAGGAGATAATGCTGCAGTGAGCCGAGATTGTGCCACTGCACTTGAGCCTGGGTGGCAGAGCAAGACCCTGTCTCAAGAAAACAAACAAACAAAAAAACAAAAACAACAGTAGATATGTGTGTGGGAATGAGAACATTTAAATGTGCTCATCGGCTTAGATTTTTCTTTAACCCCCTTCATGGCCCTTATCTTAACCTTTGTCTTCAGCAGTACCTTTCATATGTTTGTTCTGTTTTATCTTCTAAGTGATTTTTTTTATAACTCTCAATATATCATGGCAGAAGGAGAACTCAATGTATAAGCTGTCTGTATTTTGCATTTTCTTTGAGAATTTTTTTTTTTTTTTTTTTTTTTTTTTTTTTGAGATGGAGTCTCACTGTCTCCCAGGCTGGAGTGCAGTGGTGTGATCTCAGCTCATTGCAACCTCAGCGTCCTGGGTTCAAGCGATTCTTCTGCCTCAGCCTCCCGAGTAGCTGGGACTACAGGCTTGCACCACCATAGCTGGCTAATTTTTATATTTTTAGTAGAGACGGAGTTTCATCGTGTTGTCTAGGCAGGTCTCGAACTCCTGACCTCAAGTGATCCACCCACCTTGGCTTCCCAAAGTGCTGGGATTGCAGGTATGAGCCACCGCGGCCTGGCTTCATGATCCAAAATAGCATCATTAAGCTTCTCTTTCAAAACATGTATATAAGCCTGTGAGTCATCACTGTATTTATTCCTGAATATTATCATATTGGAGACTTTCCAAAGCTGAACAAAGCCAGAATTATTGGCTACTGAGGAATTATATTCTAGCAAGAGACTATTCTATTTGTTGGGGATCACCTCTTTTTACTAAAGGGGACTGTTTTGGGCATATAAAACTAGAATTCATGGTTTCTCCTTGATAGTTTGCCAGCTTGATTCCCAGCCAACCAGATAACTGCTGATAGTGACACTCATGTCCTCTAGGACTCCCAATCTTGTGCCAGCTCAGAGAGGGAAATCCCCCTAGAACTGCTCACACCATTCCAATAACCACGAGCACCACCTTGTTATAGTTAAAAATGTGATACCAACTCAAATTCTGATAAAAATAAGTTCTATGAAGCTTAATAAAGATATATTTTTTACCTTTTAAGTTTTGTTTTACTATTTCAAACGGAAAACAGAAGGTAAAACTCCTCTGCCTTCCTCAATGTTTGGTTTGTCAGTTGCTGAACTCAAATTTAAGAGTGTAATCATATACAGGCAATAACCCTCTTCTAATCTTAATAATGTTTCTTTGATCATTTCTTTAAAAAGAAAAATGAAATAGCCTATTGACTCCAACCCTGACCTCCTGTACTTCACCTGCCTGATGAATATTTATTTGGAATACATAAGTTTTTTCAAATGCATCATGTTAAGAATTTATTTTCTCATTTCAGATTCCTTTCTAGAATTATCTATTTATCTGATTAATAGCATCATTCTTCCAGACAACCAAACTCAAAAGCTTTATCACTATAATTGAATTTCTTTTTTCTCCTTACATTTAAAATGTTACTAAATGCCATTCATTTCTTTATCAGTAATATTTCTGTTTGATCATTTTATTTCATTTATTCTGCCACCCTCTCATTCCAACTATTGCTTATACTTGAGTACTGCAATAAGCCAATATCTTGCATATGATTATTTATAACACCTAAATCTTCTACCACTTCACACTCACTGGGATGGATATAATTTTTAAAACATACAATAACAGATGTTAGTGAGGATGTGGAAAAATTGGAACCCTGACACATTGCTAGTGGAATGTAAAAAGGTGCAGCCACTTTGCAAAACAGTTTGGCAGTTCATCAAAAGATTAAGCATGGAATTACCATAAGACCCAGTAGTTTCACTCTTAGGGATTCCACTCTCAAGAGAATTGAAAACATATGCCCATACAAAAACTTATGAACATTGTATATCCATGTTTGTTGCAGCATTATTCACAATAGCCTAAAGGTAGAAGCAACCCAAATGCCTATAGATGGATGAATGGATAAACAGAATGTGGTATAGACATACAATGGACTATTATTCAACCTTAAAGAGGAAGAAAATTCTGACTCATGCTAGGAAATGGATGGATCTTGTATACATTATGCTAAGTGGAATAAGCCAATCACACAAGGAAAAATATTATAAGATTCCACTTATATGAGGTACTTAGAATAGTCAAATTCATAGAGGCATACAGTAGAATAATGATTGCCAGGGGCTGGAGGAGGAGCAAATGGGAAGTTATTGTTTAATGAGTATAGAATTTCTGTTTAGGAAGATGAAAAAGTTCTGGAGATGGGTGGCAGTGATGGTTGCACAGCAATATGAATGTACTTATTGCCACAGAATAGTATACTTAAATATGGTTTGAATGGCAAACTTTGTTACATATATTTTATCACAATTAAAAAGTTTGAAATGAATATCCAAAGAAGCATTACTTATGAGGCTAAAAGTGGAAGTAACCCAAAAGTTCATCATTGATAGCTAAAGGAAATATGGTATATCAAAACAGTAGAGTGTTAGTCATACAAAGGAATAAAGTACAGACACATGCTACAACACAGATGCACCTTAAAAACATTACACTAAGTGAAAGAAACCAGACATAAAAGGCCAAATTTTGTATGGTTTTATATATATATAAAGTTGTTCAAAATAGGAAAACACATAGAGACTGAAAGTTGATTAGTGATCACCAAGGCCCAGGGGAGGAATGAATGAAAACTGGCTCCTAATGGGTACTGCGTTTTTTGGGGGGAGGGGGACAGAGTGATGAAAATATTGTAGAATTTGATAGTAATGATAGGTGACAGTGGCATAAGTTTTTTTAATATACTAAAACCCACTGACTCATATACTTTATGAGGATGTATTTTATGGTATGTGAATTATATCTCAAAACACCCCTTAAATCTTAACGTATGGCTTTTATGATGCCATGTTTCTAAAGAAGCAACATGTCCCAGTCTCAGCTTACTATTTCTAGGCATGTGACTTTGAGAAAAAATTAAGAGACCTCCCTTCTTACTCTGTAAAATGGGAATAATAATAATGATGATAATGATAATAATAATGATCTCACCAGATTTTTTTGAGTGTTAAAAGAGGTAACATATGTAGTGCATCTAGCATAGTGTCTGGCATTTACCAAGAACCCCTGGAACCTGAGCTTCAACAGCGTCCGATACTATTCCAGATACTATTTCAGGATATTCCAATACTGTTTCCATATATTTAGGACAATGGACCAACTCCTTTAGCCATTTTATCAAAACTCTTTAGATTCTGTTTCAAATCGGTCTTTCCAAAGTCTTCTTGTGCTCCTTTGTAGACACTCTTCAGAGAGAGCTTTTTAATCTCCTCCAATTTGCTGCAGCTGTATCTTTGCCTCAAAACAATGCTTTCTCCGCATTCCTCTTTTCTCTCTGCCCTTGGAACTCAGTGGACTTCTCTCATGTTTTCAACCTACTCCCTTATATCAGTGCATGTCTTCTCCACTTATTTGTAGCACCCAATATTTTTACTACATCTTTGACCAGTTAAGTCTTACTTGGGTTATGTTTTTAAAGTAGGTATCTTATTAGGTGGTCCTTTTAAAGTATATGTCCAATCTCTCCAGCTAAATTAAAACCCTTGAGCACACAGACCACATGTTATACTGTTTTACCTTTTCCATAGCACTTAGCACATTACCTTGACATGGCATATACTGAATGAATGCTTGCTATTTCTGAGCTTAGTTAGTGCCACATCTCATGAAGTACAGAGACTTAATGATTCTCAATCCTGACTTCATCTTAAAGTCACCTGGAGAATAAAGTTTCCTCTTAGCTCAACAAGTCAGAATCTCTGAGCAAAATCCTCAGCTTCTTACCTAGGTGATGCTCTTGTAAGCCACACTGTGAACCACTGGATTCAACAGATGAAGTAATATAAGCCACTGGCTCTTAAGCCTCATTGATTATTGCAGTGAAGATGTGAAGACTAAAGATGCTTTGGGCATTGCAAAGTGTTCTACAGACATTAGAATTGTATTATGGTACATTTGAGAGCGTCATTGCTTTGAGAAAGATCCTCTAAGATTTTTTACAGCCACAGTGTAATGGAAATATCCAATTATAGGTATCTAAAACCTTTTAATCTCTTTATATCAGGTGTATATACCCTGTTCCTTTTTGCTAACTTAAAAATGTTCAAACTCTGTCTTCTCTAGGCTGGCAAACATTCAGCAGCACACCCTCTCAAGATTGTTTACTTGCCTTTGCTCCTGTTGAGTTACGACGCTTGGAAGCAGGAGATGGGCTCAGCAGCAGCCAATAGGACATGATCCAGGAAGAGCAGTAAGGGACTGAGCTGCTGGTAAGACAGTGGAGACAGTTGATGCTTGTTTGTCAAGTATGAATTTATTCCTAATTTAATGGTTAATCTCTCTCCCAAACTTCAACTCCAAGTTACCCTGCACCCTTTCAAATACTTTTCTTTATTGTCTATGCTTAGGACACATGGATTAGATTGTTAAGATTTGTGAATTTGCTAAAGTTGTGTGCTGACTTATGTATAGCTGTATTTTTCTGGAGAAAGATAGATTTTTATCAATTCTCAATGTCTATGGAGTTTTTAAAAAGAGGTAAGGATTATTCAAATGTAACTATAAACATAAGAAAATGTGATATCTATTACCAGTTGTTACAGTATTTATCGCCTCCATTTTGCTTCACTTGTAGCCACTTGTCTCAATCTTGTTAAGGACCAAATAAATGGTATTTGTGGTTACTTGCTGATCTGAAAAGTGAGTACCTCCTGCACCTGGCTAGTCAGTCTTATGACAATTTGGTGCCATAGAACTAGCAGAGAACTAAATTATGGAATGGCAGATCTCAGGAGCAGCTATGTGATTTTACATATGGTTTGTTTTTAATGGATAGAGACAGAGTCTGGCTATGTTGCCCAGGCTGCTCTGAAACTCCTGGGTTCAAGCCACCATCGTGCCTTAGCCTCTTAAGGAGCTGGGATTACAGGTGCATGCCCCCAGGCCCAGTTCATATGATTTTCTGAAAATACAAAAGAAAAAGGGAGACACAAAATACTTTTTTAGTCATGTTCTTATAATTATCTTAATAAAAATCAATTTGCTCTGAATGCCATGACCTGCTGAGTGTCCCAACCTAAGGGTTGTCAGACCATTTTCTCATATGTGCATGTGTAGAAGTAAGGGACTAATATATTTTTGTCTAAAATGTTTAAGATGAAGATGAGAATGAATTCTACAATATATAACTTTGCCTGTACTATATAAGACAGTTAAAATTGTAGAGACATTGCAGGAGAGAATCTGGATTCGATAGAAAAAAGGAAGAATTAGGCTTTTTTTTGTCTATAACCCTTTTAGTAGGTAATTCAGCTTCAGTTTCACTAAATCTTGTTTATGCATTCAGCATAACAAATCTTCTAATAAGCCTGTATAGCTCTAATCTCTGTCTTACTGCAGACACCTGAGGATATAAGTATCCACTCTGCCACTTGATACTTCTTAGAGACTGTCCTGGTGCTGAGAAATCCTTTCCAGTGTGTCCTCAGTTGAACTCCCATGATTCCTGGATGTTGCCATTTTCAAGACACAGGGCAATCACATCTGTCTAGGTTACCTCTCTACCTTGGGAATTTTAAGTCACTCTGTGAGGGAAAGAGAACTCAGTATAGTAGTAACTCTCAGAATGAGAATTTTCCCCTTGCATGTTAATATTTTTAGAGTAATCATTGTCACTGAAAATAGACTTCCTCTTTCCCCTCTCATGCTGGAAAATCTTAGGTAATTATGAATAAAGCATTCTTTACTTTTCCCCTCCTCCCTTGATGATTGCTTTACCTCACTCTGTGAGAACTGTGACCACTCATTCTGCTCTTGTCTTTTACGTGAGAACTGAGAACGCATTTTTAAGATGGAATTTTTACTCCTTAATGAAGTCATAACATTAGTCAGAAGATTTTCTCTTCTTGAACATTAAGCCTGGGTAAGGAATAAAGTGCAGAAGTTTATGGAAAATTGTAAGATAACTTACACACACACAAAAAAAGACAACAAATTAAAATATTAGCCACTGAGGGAAAAGGTTTTACAGGTAGCTCTCTGAGGAGTTCTTCCCTCATATCTCCTCAAAAATCTTGTTTTGCATTTAGTTTTTTACAGTTGGATAAGCTCAGCCCTTGACATATTTTCAATAGCAAATAAGCCTAGAGTTTATTTTTAGTACACTTATTAGGAATGTGTTCTTGGGAAAATTATTTAACTTCTGTAAGCCCTGCTTTGTATGGCAAAGTAGAAAGTAGGTAATAATAGATAATAACAGGATTATTTTATGCATTACCTGTACATTGCCCAACATATAGTAAGTTCTCAATTTTATATTGGTATTTGTTTTATTATTAACCACTTTTATTAATGTTGCTTTTAAGTTTTTTTTTTTGTTTTTTTTTAGACGGAGTCTGGCTCTGTCGCCCAGGCTGGAGTGCAGTGGCGCGATCTCGGCTCACTGCAAGCTCCGCCTCCCAGGTTCACGCCATTCTCCTGCCTCAGCTTCTCCAAGTAGCTGGGACTACAGGCGCCCGCCACCACGCCCGGCTAATTTTTTGTGTTTTTAGTAGAGACGGGGTTTCACCGTGGTCTCTATCTCCTGACCTCGTGATCCGCCCGCCTCGGCCTCCCAACCAGACACTCTTCTAGGAACTAGAGTGGCATTAATGAGTAAGAGACAAAAATCTCTTCCCTTGTTGAGCTTAGAATCTGTTAGAGTAAGAGACAGACACATACAAAATAAAATGTATAATATACTAAATACAAAGAAGTGCTAAGTATAAAAATATAAAGCAGAAAAAGGAAATTGAGTGGCAGGGTTAGGTAGTAATTGAAGATATAGTAGTCAAGTAAGGCAGCTTCAAGAGAAGATTATGTCTTAAATAAAAATCTGATAAAGGTATAGAAACAAGCTATGAAGTTATCTGAAGGAATTGCAGGTAGTGGAGAACAGCCAAAAGACCTGGAGTAGTAAAAGGTTTTATGCAGAGTGATTTAAAAAGAATCACAGTATCTTATACATCAGTAAATATTTACACATACACTTAAGTAAGTGATATGGACAAGAACTTTGGAAGTTGAATAACAAGGTCCATCTGGACTATAACAGAGGAAGCTTCACAAAGGAAGGTGACAGGGCGTGGCCTGGATCCTGAAGGATGGGAAGAATTGGGATCGATAACAAAGAATGACATCCTAGTGGAGAGAAGTGGAGGGGGAACAGCATGAAATGGAGTGAAATAAGAATGTTGGCCTTTAGGGCAGGAATGGGCCAGGCAGAGAGCAAGTGGGAAGCAGGAAAAAGGCGACCTTGTATAGAGTTCATGTTGGCAAATAGAAGATGGAAAAGCGGGGTAAGGCCAAATTTTGTAAAATCCTAAAGTCAAGCTAAAGATGATTGCATGCTATCCTGAAAATATTGGGGAACAATTAGAGCAGATGAGTAGAAAGGTGAATTCTTGTATTTAGCAATATCGTTATTTTTACAAATTTAAACAAATAAGGAAATGGAGGCAGTAGTTGGAGTAATTTAGGAGATAAATTGAAAATGGATTTTGTTAAGAGAGAAGGGAAGTTAGATTTTATATATTTTAAGGAAAAATGAGGATTTATTTGCTGACTGCACATAAGAGGTAAAAGAGAGGAGTCAAGGATTTCTCTAAAATTTTCAAAATGATTAATTACATGTTGGTATTAAAAGAAATAGGGAAGTTGGGACATATGAGTTTGAATTCAGCATGAGTCAGTTAAGACAATCAGATGCAGATATTCTTAAGGCAACTAAAGTTCATTTGATATTTGTCATATAGGCTGAATTAAGTTTCTAAGAGCTGTTTTTACTATGCATTAAATCCATGTAATACTAACATAGTACAAAAATTGTTTGCTATTCAAATTTTATAATTTTAGAACAAGTTGGAGAGACAGAGAATCAAAACATTATTGATTTGGAACCATTAGACATCAGCTAGTCCAATTAGTTCATTTTGTGGAAGGAAAAAGGATACCCAGAGATGTTACATGACTTTACAGCCATGCCTCTAGCTATTAGGTAACTTGGTCTAGCCCAGGTCTCCATATTGAGACTCTCCTCTTGCTAATAAAAAAAAATAAAAAAGTATTAGTGATTTGTATTTCGCCAGCTTGCTTGTAGAGAATAGGATTAGAAGGTTTGACTTGCCTGTTAGCACTCTGTTGTAGCCATTTTTCTAATTAACATGGACACATTTTATCCTTTCTCATGAAACAGATCTAACTGGTTTAGAAGCTTCAGTCTTCTTGATTTAATTAATCACTTTCTCCCACCTTTAGTCATTGTTGAAGTTTCCTGATTTACAATGTTATCTTTTTATCTCTTCAGTAGTTTAAGGAGGAATGATATTTCTACTGTTGTACTATTTTTCTGTTTATCTTTCAAAAGAAAAATAGCTTTTCTTATTGGCCCAAAAAACCATCACCCTACAGGAAATAAATCACACTCTTTGCTTGATTTTCCTGATCTGGCTCCTGATTTCTCTTCAAATTTAAGTCAATACTTAGACTTTAAGACTTCATTGTTACTTCCTTACAGGTCATTCTTATGAACTAAAATCCATAGTCATTGTTCTAGCAAGCCTGAGCAGTTTATTCTTTGAATCACAGGATTGTAAAAGAAAAAGTAGATCTTAGAGATCATAATACAGTGCTCTTCAAACTGTACTCTTCAATTTTTCTACTACTCATCAGTTATTTGTTTTTTATTCTAATAAAATTATCTAGCAAGTGAGCAGACATGTATTTACAGTAGCTTTACAATTCTTTATACACTTCTTTACTTTCTCCGTTACACATGCCACATGGTATGATACAAGTTATAACTCACCTATGTGAAAGCAAAACCACTCTTACACATGGTGTCTTGCATATATGTTAAGGCCCAGAATGGTCTCAGTAGTCTCTGTGTCCCAAGAGACTGAATTAAACAAGACTGTTGATGTTCTTGTGGCATTTTTCTGACAACCTTGGCAATCCCTAAATTCACAAATAGCTGTGTAGCGTTTTTTGCATTTAATGCATATCCACACATGATGTGTCCTTTGATTTTAGAACAAGTAAAGCATGCTAAAATAGACTGCACCTTATGAAAGTCATTTTCACTATTCTTGTGTTTCAGTTTCCTCATCAAAAGGTGAAATATCAGCTGCCTCTATTGATCTCAGGATCTTTTAAGTAGAAATGGAAGAGTCTTAGTGAAAACAGTTTGTATTCTGAAACAAAATTGCAGTGTAAATACAGGCACTAAAAACATTTATTCATCTTTACAGATGTTAATCTGACCAGACATTTTTCTCAAAATGTGAAAATAGTATGGATTTTCTTAGCTCATTTAATATTGAAGAGACTAGAAAAACAAGTAATGATGTTCTAGAAGAATCTATGATCATATAATTACAGTTGTCCTTCAGTATCTGTGGGAGATTGGTTCCAGGACCCCCCATGGATATCAAAATCTGTGGATCCTCAAGTCTCTTATATAAAATAGTGCAGTATTTGCACATAATTTACATATACCCTCCCATAAACTTTGAATCATCTCTCGATTATTTATAATACTACAATGTGCATGCTATGTAAGTAGTTATTATACTGTATTGTTTAGGGAATAGTGACAAGAAAATTAATCTGTACATGTTCAATACAAACACAGCAATCCATTTTTTTTCTGAGTATTTTGATCTGTGATTGATTGAATCCACAGATGCTGGAATCCATGAATACCCATGGGGGGCTGACTATAATGTTGTCTATGTGCATAGCAATTTTGTAATTCTCAACCAAGGACATGTATAGTCCTTGAATCTTGGTAGGAGTCTTGGGGACTTTTCTTAAAATATTTTGACCATCTTCTCAAGATCTTGACTCCTACCCCCACTTGCACACGTGCACATACTTGTGCACACTCACACACAATACCCTTCCTTAAGTCCTGCTCACTTCCTATTGCATTGAGAGCATTCAACTCGTAGACCAAGAACTTCTACCATTTTTTTCCACCTCTACCCCAAAACACAGTTTAGACATATCCATTCTTTTCACTCTTCAGAGTCATCTCACCACTTCCATAAATTATTTCCTAATTGTTCCCTCTGCCTCTGTTCTTTTTTTTTTCTGATGATCAGTTTAAAGTACCTCTGTATGCTCACTCTTAAGTGCAAATCTGACCATCTATACCCCTTCTTAATATCCTTTCTTTTATGGATACCCATTTCAAACTTTATTAAAGGGGTGGAAGCTTCCCCCCCCCCAACCTTACCACTTGAAGTTTTTGCAATTAGAATGGAGTTTATCTGGTTAATGCAAAAATAGATGTGATGTAGAATTCTTGGGGACACCTACTTATCCCCTCTTCAGAGTGGCCCTGAATAGCTCTGTGAACCCAGGAATCTAAAGAACTCAATACAGAAAACCATCAGCCTACAGAAAGTAGATCAAACTCTATGCTTGATATTCCTGATCTGTCTCCTGGTCACTCTTCAAATTCCTCCTTACTATATTGTCCCTTCAGATTTGTAAATCTTTACCATGACATCATATTTTACACATTGAACCTTTTTACCGCTGTTCCTCTCCTGATGAACTTCCCTTTTCTCTTAACTACACAGCTCAGATTTCTCATAAGGGAAGCTTAATATTTGTTGTGGCACTGTTGTTCCTCAAACATCCTACTTACGGTAGTCATTTGTTTGTGCTTGTCTCCTTTGCAGATTCTGAAATTCCTAGGGCAAAGGCTGTATCTTGTCTTCTTATTACTAATATTTTACATAGTATCTGGTTACATAGTAGGCATTCAATCATATAATTTAAAAGAACAGTTTGACTTTGTGATCTTTTTCATATGTTTTATTTCCCTCTCTCCCTACTGGCAGCTTCTTCCTACTTCTTAAAATAGATACAGCACTTGCCCATTAAGTGGAAGGAAGAGGTGTGGGAGTCGAGTAGTTGGAACTTCAAGTGTCAAAACATGATAATCTCATTTGCAAAGTTAGGTTATATCAGAGCTTGAACCTCAGCGATACTTAATTATAAGTAACACTTGTGGAACATTTGATACCTACCTTTTTTCCCTAAAGTATCCTATCAAAATTAAATGTGTTGCAGTTGAGATTTGTGAGGTTTTAGCTATTTGGAGACTTTAGGGATATGTTTAGTGTTCTAATTCTAATAGTATTGATGAACATAAATGTTTCACTGTAGAAAGAGAAGTTTGAGAGCTGTTGTGAATGATATTTGATGTCTATTAGGTGATAATTTTTGATGACTAAACATGCTCAAGACCTTAGTGAGAAATACATGAATACAGAAAATATTTTGAAAATTATGAAAAGTTTATCATTGATTATAGATTTTCATATCCAGCAGTTTTTGGTTGCGTTCTGTTTTTCACTGTCAGAGAAGCAGAAAGTGGTCAGTGGACTTTAGAATGTAGGCTCTTGTAGGAGGCCATATGTATGAGAATGCTGTCCAGGTGCTTTGTGTTGCGGCTGAGAATGGGTGCAGGCTTGCAGGGAAAAACTAATACTGTAGATCTCCAGAGAGCATTTTAGGAAAGACTTCTAAGCTTTAGGTTCCATGACCAAAGAGTAAAAAGTGATTCTTAATATCCATAGCTATAGAGGAAAGTAAATACACTTCCCACATCAAATTTAGAATTAAATATTTAGGCATTTCAAGTGTATTTCATTTAGAACAAAATAAAATCATATATTCATTAATGAAATATAAAACCAGATGGTCTCTGAAAGGTTTTTCCCTTTACTCACTTTCAGACTAAGGCAAGGAAGAGTAGTTTTATTTTTCAATTTATATTTTAATTGTCCCTTTCTGTTTTTCCAAAAGTTTTATTTTTTGAAAGTGAGTCACCTTTTAGACATTTGAAAAATTAGAATTACTATGATATTTATTCTATTAGTAGGTCTTCCTAGAGTAGCAAGGTAGAAAAGCATCTGTGAATGCCTACATAGTAAGTATTTAATAAATGTTTTTTGGGCCAGGTGTGGTGGCTCACTCCTGTAATCCCAGCAATTTGGGAGGCCGAGGCGGGTGGATCACCTGAGGTCAAGAGTTTGAGACCAGCATGACCAATATGGTGAAACCCCGTCTCTACTAAAAATACAAAATTAGCTGGGGGTGGTGGTGGTGGTGCATGCCTATAATACCAGCTACTTGGGAGGCTGAGGCAGGAGAATCGCTTGAACTCAGGAGGTGGAGGTTGCAGTGAGCCGAGATTGTGCCATTGCACTCCAGCCTGGGCAACAAGAGTGAAACTCTGTCTCAATAAATAAATAAATAAATAAATAAAATATATAAATAAATGCTTTTTGATTTAACGAAGGTGTCATTGTCCTATGAAATGGAAAACTATCAAAATATATTTTGTCAAATTTAGCTTTTGATAATGATATGGAAGATATTTCTCTTAATTAACCTAAGTCAGAAACTAAAATATGTTATAAAATGCTAACATCAAATATTTGATACCAGTTAAAGGAGACAGAAGGAAGTTATGGAGAAAGAAGCAGTAGCCAGAAAATAAGGGCAAGAGAATGTTTTCTAAATTTATGAGAATCAGAATGTTTACAAAATTGCTGTTATTATCATCTGGAAAAAATATGCCTTGTAGCCTGAAAAAATGAACATTCCCTTTCCATACCATGCAGGAACCTTCTTTACTGCATTCCTAAGAGGACTAGTCTAGCACCTAATTGGATACTTGTGGTAATAATTGGGAACTCACTGATCTGGTACATCAGTGTGGGAGTTGAGTAGTTGGAACTTCAAGTGTCAAAACATGATAGTCTCATTTGCGAAGTTACACTATATTAGAGCTTGAACCTCAGAGATACTTAATTATAATTAACACTTGTAGAACATTTGATACTTACATTTTTTTTTTCACTAAAGTGTCCTACCAAAATTAAATGTGTTGAAGTTGAGAGTTGTGAGGTTTTAGCTATTTGGAAACTTTAGGGATATGTTTAGTGTTCTAATTCCAATAGTATTGATAAACATAAATGTTTTACTGTAGAAAGAGAAATTTGAGAGCAAGTTGAGCAAGAATCTGTCACTCTAGGTCTTCTCTTTATTAAAGAATGTTGGATTCATTTATAACTTACTGGTCCCTTAAATATTAAAGTTTGGTGTTTGTTATCTTAAACATGATCACATCCTTATAGGGCACTCTTCTAATTGCCTGGATACTGCACATCTATTAATACAGTCTCAAAGCACACTTGCTTTTTTGATAGTAAGAGCATACGATTTAATCACATTGAAGTTACAGTCCGCAAAAGTTTTTGTCTTTTTTTCAGGCAAGCAGCTGATAAATGAATCTCTACTATCCTTCACTTTGTGACTGTGATTTTCTAAATAAATGTTGGAGATTTTAACTTACAATTTATTAATTTCCATCTTGTTTCTTCAAGTCCCTCCTCTAAGTCTAAGGAAATTTATGGAAATCTTTTTCCATACCATCAAGTGACTTACTTCTTTTTAACTTTTTTTTTTTTTTCCTTAAGTTCAGGAGTACATGTGCAGGTTTGTTGCATAGGCAACCTTGGGTCATGGGAGTTTGTTGTACAGGTTATTTCATCACCCAGGTATTAAGCCTAGTACCCATTAGTTATTTTTCCTGATCCTCTCCCTCCTCCCACCCTTCACACTCTGATAGGCCCCAGTGTGTGTTGTTCCCCTCTGTGTGTCTATGTGTTCTCATCATTTAGCTCCTACTTATAAGTGAGAACATGCAGTATTTGGTTTTCTGTTCCTGTGTTAGTTTGCTATGGATAATGGCCTCCAGCTCCATCCATGTCCCTGCAAAAAACATGATCTTATTCTCTTATATGGCTGCATGGTATTCCATGGTGTATATATAACACAGTTTTTTTCATCCAGTCTATTATTGATGGGCATTTAGGTTGAGTCCATGTCTTTGCTATTGTGAATAGTGCTGCAGTGAAAATACATGTGCATGTGTCTTTATAATAGAACATTTTTTTTTTCCTTTGGTATATACCCAGTAATGGGGTTGCTGGGTTGAATAGTATTTCTGTCTTGAGGTCTTTGAGGAATCGCTACACTGTCTTCCACAATGGTTGAACTAATTTACATTCATTCCCACCAATAGCATATAAGTGTTCCTTTTTCTCTACAACCTCACTAACATCTGTTATTTTTTGACTTTTTAATAATAGCCATCCTGACTGGTGTGAGATGGTATTTCATTGTGGTTTTGATTTGCATTTCTCTAATGATCAGTGATGTTGAGCTTTATTTCATATGTTTGTTGGCCGCATGTATGTCTTCTTTTGTAAAGTGTCTGTTCGTGTCCTTTGCCCACTTTTTCATGGGGATGTTCGTTTTTTTTTTTTTTTTTTTCCCCTGTAAATTTAAGATCCTTATAGATGCTGGATACTAGACTTTTGTCAGATACATAAATTGCAAAATTTTTCTCCCATTCTGTAGGTTGTCTGTTTTCTCTGTTGATAGTTTCTTTTGCTATGAAGAATCTCTTTAGTTTAATTAGATCCCATTTGTGAATTTTTGCTATGAACTGGGTCTGATATGAGCATATGTTTAATTTTAACTCCCAGATCACACTTTTTTTTTTGGAGATGGAGTCTCACGTTGTCACCAGTCTGGAGTGCGGTGGTACAATCTTGGCTCACTGCAACCTCCGCCTCCCGGGTTCAAGCACTTCTCCTGCCCAGCCTCCCAAGTAGCTGGGACTACAGGCACACACCACCATGCCCAGCTAATTTTTGTATTTTTAGTAAAGATGGGGTTTCACCATGTTGGCCAGGATGGTCTCTATCTCTTGACCTCGTGATCTGCCCGCCTCAGCCTCCCAAAGTGCTGGGATTACAGGCTTCAGCCACCAAACCTGGCCCCAGGTCATACTTTTAATCAAAATGAGAAAAAAAGATTGACTTCACTGGAGTGCTTATGTCTTGTTTTATATTCAAGTTTTAAGTTTATGTTCTTGAGATTATTACATCTTGAGTTACTTGATAATACCACAGTTGAAATCCATGTTGTTGAATCCTTCAACCCCTTGAGGACTGAGAATCCCCTTTAATTATCTGTCTGAATCATTTAAATACTTGTAAATCAAGAGTTCGATTTAGAAATGTTATACTTGATACATTTTTAAAGCTGGATAAATTAACCTATTAAACAAAATTATCTCTTCTTCAAAAAAAGGCATCACTTCCCCCACAAATGTATAATTTAGGAATTGTTTTCTATTGGAGTGGTTCATGCTTATATATTTTAGTTGCTCTAATGCAAGGTGTTTCCTAAAAAGTTTAAGGAAAGTATAATTTTATTTTCATGTATGATAGTAAATAATACAATAGGGGGTGCATTTGTGCTGTGCTTGCTATTGTTCCCATTTCAGTGCTCAATTACTGTAGCTTCTAATAAATAAAATTATCAGTTGCTAACATTTAAATCAAACAGTTCCACAAGTGGATTGCTTATTTGTGAGAGTTGTGTTTTTTTAAACTTAACCTTACTGAGGGGTTTTAAAGACTGCTAAGATTATAGATTGTACTAAGCAAAGTATAAAGTAATAGGTTACCAAGTTGAGGCTAGAATTCAATTAGTGCCAATACAGTTAAAATGGTATCATTAATAGAACATCTTCATCCAGGACCTTTTTTTTTTTTTTTTTTTTCTTTTCAGACAGGGTTTCACTCCTGTTGCCCAGACTGCAGTGCAGTGGCTTGATTGAAGCTCACTGCAGCCTCAACTTCCCGGGCTCAGGTGATCCTCCCACCCCAGCTTCCAGAGTAGCTGAGACCACAGGGGCATGCCATCACCCCTGGCTAATTTTTTGTATTTTTTATAGAGACGGGGTTTTGCCATGTTGCCCAGGCTGTTCGCAAACTCCTGGCCTCAAGCAATCCACCTGCCTCGGCCTCCCAGAGTGCTGGAATTATGGGAATGAGCTGCCACACCCGGCCCGTCCAGAATCTTTAGATTACCAAGTTCTGTCTTCCAGGTTTTCATGCCCTTGGAAATTTCTGCATATTTTTAGAGGTAAGACCCGTCCTCATCTTCTTCCTAATCCTTGACATATTGTGAACACAGATATATATACAATTAACTAGTTCCCTGAGTTACGAATATACTTAAATATACTTTAACTTATTATAGAAGGCTTACAAAAACTGTAGATAAATAACATATATTTATCTTGGTTAATGAATAACTGATGCTGAAAATAATATGAATGTCAAATTAGTTCTCTTTTTTTCTAGCCTTCACCTTTGAAAAGCCTGAGCCTCTGAGAGGTGAGATAACTGCTGTAAAGTGAAGCAGTGAATTTCTAGAGGCTGGGTTCACCCTTCGGGTCCTCTAAATCCTAGGTCGCTTCCCACTACTACATACTACCCTAAAAAATCTGTAATTCACAATTTTATTTTTTAATCTTTTTCATAACTTATTACGTTTTTATTGAGCAAATACAGGAAACAGTTTTAAATTACTCATTGCTCTTGAATACATTGGTGATTATTTTTCTCCTCTGAAATTCTGTTGTCCTTAAAGGCAGTCGTTTTTAGGCCTCTTCTAAATGACACTTAGTATTTTTAGTAACATCATAACTTCAGTGGCCACAATGAGCCCTCATTTTGCAACATATGCCTACTTTTCATATCTGGCTTGCCTTTTGTTTATTTATAATTTAATGAAAAGAAAGTACCACTCTTTCTATAGTTTTGTAATATAATTGCTGTCAACAAAGTAGTGGATGCACTATGTTATAAAGATTTCATTGTGAAAACATGAAATGGCTGTTAACTATATAGCAGGCAAAATAAAAACAGGAAATACAAACATTTCCTGGAACAGGGCAGAGTATGAGTAAATAAGGTTATCAAATATAATTGGATACCTGGCCAAATATTTTTAAATGTCTTAAGAAATGTCACTGGAAAGACTGGAGTACTTGGACATGTCTCTTATTCTTATTTTGATTCCTAACACTGTGCTTGGCACATGGTAGGTAATTAATAAATGTGTGG
Source organism: Hylobates moloch (assembly GCF_009828535.3). Classification (NCBI taxonomy): domain Eukaryota; kingdom Metazoa; phylum Chordata; class Mammalia; order Primates; family Hylobatidae; genus Hylobates; species Hylobates moloch. The sequence continues at coordinate 27,565,675 of NW_026652277.1, read as the reverse complement.
TGGATGAATAATGATTATCATTCAGTTAGTGACTAAGAGAGTTGGAAAGGGCTATCAATTTCAAATTGGTTCCTTTAAAACATTTTTACATAAGATTTGGGAGAAAAGTAAAAGAGCACCATATGATTATGCTTTACTAAGAGTTACTTCCATTCCTACATTGGCTATGTGGACTCATATTTGGCCTATATAATTACATTAGAATAAACAAAGCACCAAAAGTTGGAAAAGGAAGTAGTAGTAGGAGAGGGTTTTAAGCTATGTATTTACCGGGAAAAAAGTCATATTTTCTTTTTTTAAAATATTCTAAACAATACTGTAATCGGTTGGGAATTGAATGTGCTTTGTGTCAGACAAAGGTCTTTGTATACAATACATTACATTTTGTATACCAGTACATTACATTACACAGAAGGGAGTGCCTGGCTTTGGGAAACACATCTACCTAAATTCTTAACATAGCACTGATGCCGCCATACAGTAGGTAATACCAAGACAAATCAGGGCTGTTATTAACAACCTTGAGGAAATGTCTTGGGAAATATTTAAATAATTTTTGTTTAATTATAATAAGGAATATACAGCCTCTGTGAAGTCATCCCAAACTCTTCGAGGCAAATTTAGTCTCCTACCACCCCTGTTTTTTAATGTTTCTAAAGGATGTTATGTATAATCTATTAGGAAACTGGCCAGGTGCAGTGGCTTATGCCTGTAATCGCAGCACTTTGGGAGGCCAAGGTGGGTAGATCACCTGAGGTCAGGAGTTTGAGACCAGCCTAGCCAATATGGCGAAACCCTCTCTACTAAAAATACAAAAATTAGCCAGGCGTAGTGGCAAGTGCCTGTAATCCCAGCTACTCAGGAGGCTGAGGCAGGAGAATCTCGCGAACCTGGGAGGCAGAGGTTGCAGTGAGTTGAGATCGTGTCACTGCATTCCAGCCTGGGCAACAGAGCGAGACTCCGTCTCAAAAAAATATATATATATGTATATACACACACATACATACATTAGAAAACTAATTACATTGTTTTCTTAAAATGTTTTAAGCATCTGTCTTCCTCAGGGACAAGAATCTTGAATCCTTAGTGCATACCAGGTACTTAATAGATATTTAAATGAATGAGCTACTATTGCCTAAAAATATTAGACATCATGTAATATCAGGCCTACAGTTGACAGAAAAAAGTATTCTCAACTAAGAATAATTTACCAGTAGAGAAAACTGTTAGTTTTCCCTTCTTTTTCTTTGCTTTATAAAATTTAAATGACGTTAAGAGTTATGTTTCTTGGACGGAAAATTGAAAAGAATATCTGCAGGAACAATAGGCTCTGGGTGTAATTGCAGGATAATTTGAAAAGTTTAAAGAATATTTTCCATAGGTATAAGTTTATTTAGGCTCTGTGTCTCCTCTTGAGATGACTTTAGCAGTATATATTTCCCTGGAACACCATTCACTCTAGGTTTTCTAATTTATTGGTTTAAAATACATAGCATTTTACTATGTAAATATTCTCTGTATCTGTAGGTACAGCACCTCTGTGTACACTAAGTTAGTGTATGTAGTTTTTTAAATTGCCTTAGTTTTGCTATTCACTAGATTATTTTCCAAGGAACCTACTCTTAGATTTATTAAGCCTACTATGTATATTTTGTTATTAACTAATTCTCTCATTTTTAAAAATTACTTTTCCTTTCTTTGCTTAAATTTGCTTTGTTTTCCTAAATTAGTGATTTGGAATGCTTAATTGTTTTTATTTTGTTTTGTCAATAAAAGAGTTTTAAGACTCTAGTTATACTATAGCTATAGCCAATGCATTTTGAGAGGTGCTTACATATTACAATTATTTTCAGAAATTCCTTATTTCAAAGCTTTGCTTTCTTTGAACAAAGAGTTATTTAGGAAAAGAAAGGAATAAAAATCTCTTCAACCTATTCTCCGCTTGACTAGCTTTATTATTTGCAGTATTTTGTTTTTTACTTCTTGTAAATCTTCTTTATATTTTGTTGTGGAATTATGTCACCTAACAATATTTTCTTTAACTTCTTAATTTTAGCCTGTTTTCCAAGTTAATCATTTATCTGTTGTTTCAATGAATACCTAAGAAAATTTTCTTTGTCAGGATAAGGCACATGAGGTCTAAGATTTATTTCTAAGAACAGTAAGCAAATCATTTCTGAAAGTGTGTTGTTCTACTATTAAGTAACATGTTTATTTTTGTCTTTTAATTGAAGTCCCCCCCCACCCAATAGGTACTATTCTGATTTGTTCTCCTATTCACACATTCTTGAAGGAGGGCTGATTCATCTGTACCCACAAAATTATAATTTTCTCAGAGTGTTCAAAACATTGTCTTTTTTTTTTCTTTTTTTGGGTTTTTCACTCTGGTTGCCTAGGCTGGAGTGCAATGGCACAATCTCGGCTCACTGCAACTTCCGCCTCCCAGTTTCAAGAGATTCTTCTGCCTCAGCCTCCCGAGTAGCCGGGATTATAGGCATGCACCACCACTCCCGGCTAATTTTTTTGTATTTTTAGTAGAGACGGAGTTTCTCCATGTTGGTCAGGCTGGTCTCAAACTCCTGACCTCAGGTGATCCACCTGCTTCAGCCTCCCGAAGTGCTAGGATTACAGGCATGAGCCACCACACCCAGCCCAAAACATTATCTTAATGGAGCATTTAGAATGTTATCACTGACAAACTTTTTTCTATTGAAGAGAAAGAGGGATCAGGTCATGCCCACCCCCTACCCCACACCCTTTGTAGTTCTTAAGAGATCAGGTCATGCCCACCCCCCACCCCACACCCTTTGTAGTTGTCTTTTACTTGTCTTGGCCTCTAGTTCAGATTTATAGTTTGGTAATGTCTGATTTTCTTTTTTAGTGCTTCAGCCCATCTGGTTGGGGAACAGCTCTATCCCATTGGGACCTCTCCCTTTCCCCATGAGTGACGCCAGGGTCCTGCTGCCCATAAGCATTCTGTTTGCTGAGTTTGTATATGTTTCCTTTCCCCAGCTTTGCTGCCTTTGGCTGCTTTGTGTTTAAATAAGACACACTCATGTTTCGTAAAGCCTCCTTCACCTTTAGTCCTTGATGCTGGGGACCTTTTGGTTGGGAAGACAGCTTCCTTATGTCAGGGTGAGCCTGCTACACAAGTATGTAACTCAGACAGTGACCTACTGTTGAGTTTCTGTTTAGTGTTTCTCTGTCTCCCTCAAATGGTACAAATGTGGAGGGCTTCAATTGCAGTCTCCCTCTCTCCTATTAGTTTTGTCTACCACAACCCATGCCCTCCAAATAAGAGATGATGGAGCAGTCTTTACTTATTTTCTGTAGCACTCCACAACTGACTTTAGAAGAGGGACTGGGACTGGGCTTTTAGTGATGACTTTTAATGTGGATTCATCTGCATTTTCTCTAGAAATTCTTTAAACTTTCTGCCTCTCAGCTGGCACTATTCCATGGTATTTTAGTGCTAATGGGAGATCTTTTCTAATTTTTGTTTTTCTTTGACTGTTTAAATCATTTACTGGAAAGAGGGCTTAGATATCTGCTCATATGCTCCTGCTAGTCTACAAGTCCTCCAGCCTGATTTTGTTCATGAACATGATGGAAATAAGCTTCTTAAATGCCTTTAATATTGGATACTGCTTTCAAGGAAATTTAAAATAGCAAGCAGGCTTTCAAGAAGAGAGAATAAATTATCAGCCAGTCTCGCAAGAACAAAAATAAGCCAAGTCATATAAAACAAGTTTGGAGTAAACTTGTTTTTACATTTCAAATTCGAGTTGAACTCTTCAAGTGAAACTTCAGAGATATAAAAAACTTTAACTGATAAAGATTCCAAACATTAATATATGGAAATGTATGAGCTCACTGAAAATTTTACATAAATTTTACTAGAAGAGGTGACTGACCAGTTGCTTTTATAAGATTCTCAAAAAGATCTGAAATCTTAGGGACTAATATTGGGTATATGGGGAAATTAAGACAAAGATTTACCATCTTGTGAGTTTCTAGTTTGGATAATAAACTTAATTTCACAAGAAATTTCTTTAGCACAAACATGAAAACCTTAAGCCTGAGAACTCTCCTTCTGAAGTACAAAGGGAGACTAAAGTGAATAACTCAAACTGGAAATGTAGAAAATTGAATTTGCTATGATCTGAAGTCCTTTCAGAATAGCCAACAGATTTTAAACAAGAGTTCGTATTGCATAGTTTCTTTGGGATATACATTGAAGGAGAAAGGAGGAGGGAGTTTTAAAAGACAAGTGGAAAGCCCTTTCTGTTTGTTTTGGCTATGGCTTCCATTTCAGTGTCTGTATTTAAGGGATCATAAAAGGAACTGAAAAGATTGGTCACAATGGCAACTCTATACCTGTGTGATTTTGGATGTGGAAAGAGTTTAGCGATTTCCCTGTTAACCTGTACTGCTATGGAAGTCATTCATTATGCAGTTAGGCGTTAGCAGAAGAAATAAAGTTCACAGCTCTAGGAACCAAATTTAACTTTATCACTCTTCTGGTTTAGAATACTTTCATATGCTTTCATATGTCCTACAGACAATAAGAAGATAGAATCAATACTTGGTGGTTGATAGGTTATTTTTTAAAAGGGAAGAAAGAATTAAACATCCATGGTTTCTTCTTAAGTAACTGGGTGGATGATAGTATCCCTCACACCAATGGGGAGTATAGATGACAGGTTTGGAGTGAAAGACAATGAATTCCATTTTGGATAAGTTGAATTTGAAGTGCCTATCGGACATACAGGTACAGATGACTAGGAGACAATTGAAAATCCAAATTGTGAACTCTGCTGAAGGTTAGAAGTACAAATCTGAGATTGAATTGCTACTTGAGTTCATGGGAATAAAATATGTCACTCTGCAAATGGTTATCTCAATATCTACCTAGCCATCTCTTGGGTCACCTTGCCGACTTTTCATTCTCTTTACAATCTCTAAATTCTCATGTTTTTAAGGCTCTCATCTTAGGCCAGCTTATCTTGGGTCATCTTGCTAACTTTTCGTTCTCTTTACAGTCTCTAATTTGTGTTGTTTCTTTTTTTTTTTTTTTTTTGAGACGGAGTCTCGCTCTGTCACCCAGGCTGTAGTGCAGTGGCGCGATCTCGGCTCACTGCAAGCTCCGCCTCCCAGGTTCACGCCATTCTCCTGCCTCAGCCTCTCCGAGTAGCTGGGACTACAGGCGCCCGCCACCACGCCCCGCTAATTTTTTTGTATTTTTAGTAGAGACGGGGTTTCACCGTGGTCTCGATCTCCTGACCTCATGATCCGTCCGCCTCAGCCTCCCAAAGTGCTGGGATTACAAGCGTGAGCCACCGCATCCGGCCTCTAATTTGTGTTTTTAAGGCCCCATTCTCAAGCTGACTTCTCTGTTTTGGTGGGAACTGGTAGCAAACATTCATTTGTAAACAACCCAAATGGCTAGCATTGAGCAGGACTCCCAAACATACTCCTCTGAATTACGTTTTGAGTTCTCTGAAGGATCAATATCTCAAACTAGGAAACTCTAGCTTTCTCATTTATTTTTATCATCTAATTATTTTTCTTGCCTTTAAGTATAAGGGATAGAGACTTGATTGATTTTTATGTACAACAAGTTAAAAAATTTAATTAGGCATCTTTGCCATTTAATCAGTTTGTATTTCTTGAATCTTTTCCAGTCATCAAAAAGTTGCTGAGCATGCGCAGCTTAATTACTAGCTTATAGCATGAAGAAGAGTAAAATAGGAGTGGATAAAGGCACAGTGGTAAGTAGTCAGTGTTTCCAATTAATCTCAAAGTTTAGGATTAATTTAGCGTGAATTGTGTTCTTTGGTGTCTTCCTGCTTTTTGACGTGGTAACCTGCCATAACAAAAGGAAACAGCAGGAAACTTGGTACCAATTAAAAGAGTCTTCTTCCACCAAAGAACGAACTGTCAGCAAACAATCTCAAATTCAAAGTGATAAGTGTTTTAGAGTGAAACAAGAATAAAGAGACAAAGCTATTAAATTTTAACATCTGCTAGAACACAAAGCGCATGCCAGTAGAATTAAGTTTGGCATTTAATAAGATACAATTTGCACATCAGAAATCAAATAGATGCCTCAAGGCATGGTATATATATATATGTTTGAGCAAGGGGCACTTCTAGCAATACTGAATACACTGGTATAAATGTCTGCGTGAAAATTTTTTTATCCATTCACTTTTGGTGTGTATTCCAGCTATGAGTTATTCAACCAGGCTCACTAAGTTTGAGTCTGATTAATAACGTTTAAGGTCATATCTGATTAACAGTATTTGAAGTTTGAATTTGTTCTAAGATGACTCAAGCGCAATAACATTTTCTACATCAAAATGAATCTCCGTCCAAATAGGGAGGAAATCTGAAATTTCTGTTCCTGTGTTGACTGAGATGCTCTGGATGAGCCTGGACTCAGAGCTCACCAACTTTGGATCTTTATGTTAAGTAGTCAGTGGGGTTGACTTCTAGGACTAGAGATCAAAATGTTCTACACCTCTTGATATAGGTCAATGGCTGATATAATGTGCTTCCAACAACTTTCTTTTAACTAAAACAGTACATATACCAAGTTGGTTTGTCACAATGGAAACAAAACAGAAAGCTGACAACAGATTTATCTCATATTTTTTGTGTGTGTTTCTGAATGGAGCTAAAATACATAATTTTACTCTTCCTTGGTGAAGATGCTTTTATAAAACAGGATGTGTTTAAGAAAATTAAGAAATCTTGCAGGTAGCCATGAAAGAATTATTTTAAACAGAATTAGTATAGAGGTGTGAAGATCTACTGAAGGGTGATAAGTAAGTATGGAAGAGATGGTGTTCAGCATTGGGCTTCAGTATGAATAGGTAGAAGATGAGCAAGGCTTAGAGGCAAGAAGTTCATTCCATTGGCTGTTGTGGTAATCCAGCAATGAGATGGTGACAGCATGAGCCATGGTAGTAAAAGTAAGGGCATGGATAATTTATGGGTTCTATAGACAATAAGAACATAGAACCGATAGGTTATTTTTTAAACAGGAAGAAAGAATTAAACATCCATGGTTTCTTCTTAAGTAACTGGGTGGAAGATAGTACCCCTCACACTGATGGGGAATGTAGATGACAGATTTGGAGTGAAAGTATGAATTCCATTTTGGATAAGTAGAGTTGGAAGTGCCTATGGGACATACAGGTACAGATGACTAGGAGACGATTGAAAATCCAAATTATGAACTCTGCTGAAGGTTAGAAGTACAGATCTGAGATTGAATTGCTACTTGAGTTATGGGAATAAAATAGGTCATTCAGTAAATTGTTATCTCAATATCTTCCTGGCCATCTCTTGGGTCACCTTGTTGACTTTTCATTCTCTTTACAATCTCAAAATTCTAGTGTTTTTAAGGCCCCAATCTCAGGCTGGCTTCTCCAACTGTACTCTTACTTGGGATGATCTTATCTAGTCATGGGGCATTGAATACCATTGGTAAGTTAACACAGTTGACAGTTATCTCCAGCTTAAACCCCTTACTGATTTCCTGACTTGTACACTCAACTGCCTGCCTAATATACCCACTTTAATGATAATGTACATCTCAAACTGAGCTTGTTGGAAATAGAAACCTTAATTTTTCTGTCAGTCATATTATTCCCATTTACCCATCCTAACAAATAGCACCATCATCAACCTTTTAGCTCAAGACAAAACTCTGGGCATTATCTTGCTTTCGTTTCTTTCATGTGCTTTCTCACATCTAATCCATTACCAAGTTGTTCTGTTTCTGCCTCCAAAATGTGTCCTAAATTTATCCATTTCTCTGCCACTGCTATTCTCTAGTTCAGGACATTATATCCTTTCTCTTGGATTACTGCAGTCTCTAAACTTCATGCATCTATGTTTTATACTTTTAATTCATTGTCTATACAGCTACCAGAGTGATCTTTTAAAGGTCCAAATCAGTTCATGTCACTGCTTTATATATAATGCACCTATGGCTTCCCACTGGGTTTAAATAATAATCTTAACACTTTACCCCTCCATGGCCTTTACATACTTCTAACCTCACCTCAAAACACTCCTCTTGTTCACTGAGAACTAACTAGACCAGTTTCTCTTCTCCTCAGCTATATCATGCTAATTTATGCTTCAGTGCCTTTTGTACTTTTGTTCCCTCTAGCTGGATCATTCTTCCAGGTCATTCTATCATTGGCTTTTTCATTCGGTTCAGATAGATATCAACAAATCAAGAGAGTCTTTCCTTACCTGCTCTTTCTAAATAGTCCTGTTTTAGTCCTCTTTATCTCATCACTCAGATTTATTTCCCTCATAGCATTTATCAGTCTGAAATTGTTTGTTTATTTGGCTACTTGTTTGTCTAGATAAACTTCACTGATGGAGTCCAGACTATCTTGTTCACCCCTACATCCCTAGAACCCAGAACAATATGTTAAAGATAAATAAATAGATCAAAGAATGTTGAAGATAAGAGGGTCCAGTCCAGCTCCCTGAGGTGACTAGCATTTAGGGAATAAGCCAAGGCAGACGAGGGCCATTAAGAAGGAGCAATGAGAGAGAGGAAAACTAAGAACAAGGTGTCACTAAAGTGAGAGTGTCCTAACACAGATCTAAATGAAAGGATGGTTCAGAAGAGGGCACTGCAGCTGGCTGAAAGAGAACAAGGCTGTAAGGTGGAGGTGAATTTTTAATTGAGCTGTGAAAGATAGGGAAATTCTGTATGAAGGAGTAAATGGAGGCACAGAGGCATAGAGGCAGAAGATGCATGTCTGTTTGGGGAATAGAGAGTCATCCCATTTGTCTTTCACATATCTCATTTAATACTTCCCATTTAATCCTTTTAGTGTTAATGTTGTCACTAGATTAAAAAACAAAGGCTCCATCAGGATCACACGGTAAACAGAAGAATATGGATTTAAATGGAGATCTATCTGACTACAAAGACTACTTACTGCAACTTAAGTCACTGAGATTCCTTATGGACACCTCATATTCACCCTGCATATAACAGTATGCCAATGTTGGAATGAGGTGTGAATAAGCAGAGTAACAATAGAAACAGATACTCTTACCTTGATTATTCCTTTGGTGGCTTCAAGGCAAATTGAGTTTGAGGATAAAGTAACTCTTCCCATGTCAGCACTTTATCTGTCCTGAAACATGAGAAATTCCAAATGTTCAAGCCATGAAGTTTTCATCTAGTCAGATGGTTGAGAAGTCCAGGTTACTCATAGTTGTAATGAATACCTCCTCTTTATCTTCTTAATGTTCTGCTTTGCCAAATGATCTATAAAGATTACCCAGTGTACTTTTCAGATTGAGGTCCAGCAGACTTTCAGAACATTACATTTAATTACAGAAACCCAACTAATAAAATAATAAGCTCATGTTAGTTTCAGGTGTTGATTTGTTTTTAATGTAGTCAATAATATTTACATATAATGACTGACAACTTAACAGAGTTATAATAGATTATTCACCTGTATTTGCCTTTATTTGTGTGTATACACACATATATACACACTTTAAACTAGAATAAAATCATTTATGCATACTAAGTCAAATTTGAGAGTCCCAGAATTTTCAAATTGTGTATGGCTGGTCTATATTTTCTAGGACTGTCCTTTCTGGTTTAAGTGAAATTAAAAAATGAATTAATGGTATTAGTCTCTTTTAATTTTCTATTTTTTTCATGATTAAAAAATATTAATTTCCAGCCAGGTGCGGTAGCTCATGCCTGTAATCCTAGCACTTTGGGAGGCTGAGGCGGGTGGATCACCTGAAGTCAGGAGTTCAAAACCAGCCTGGCCAACATGGTGATACGCCGTCTCTACTAAAAATACAAAAATTAGCCAGGCATGGTGGCACGTGCCTGTAGTCCCAGATACTTGGAAGGCTGAGGCAGGAGAATCACTTGAACCCAGGAGGCAGAAGTTGCGGTGAGCTGAGATCGTGCCACTGCACTCTAGCCTGGGCGACAGAGTGAGAATCTGTCTCAGAGGAAAAAAAAAATTTAATTTTCCCCATTCCCCCACCCACCCACCAAAAGACTCCATTGGAGTTTTATTTTACAAATACATCTGCTCATCTACTTCTTTTTAAGTGCATAAACTAGTTTTACAAGCTTGAGTTTAAATCTTAACTCCTCAATTCTTTTTCTGACATAGAAATATACAGGTGCATTATGAAATAGCTAATAGTGACTATTTTCTAGGGCTGTAACTCAATATTTATAAGCATAATGATATAACCTGCTGAAGTTTGACATGTCAGTATAGTTCTTTTGTTATTCTAAGTCATAAAGGCAGAATTTGGGAAAATTCACATCTTTTCAAATATGCAGAAGAGGAAAAATTGAGAGGAAGCATACTAAAATTTCTTTAGCCAATTTTAATCAAGTTGAGTTTGAAACTTACAGGATTATACTTCAAAGCTTGTAATGATCATCACAAATAGCCTTATTCAAAATGACACACTAATTTCTACCACATCTGTACTCTTCTCATTGTAAGATGTTACATATACCTATGCTTGACCAAATGGACTTCCTGCTATTTTAAGATATTTTTCTGTGTTTTAAGTCTTTCTACAAATTTTCTCAAGCATTTCCCTTTACCTAGGATGTTCTTCTTTCACTGCAAGTGAAGAAATTCTAAAAATTCTCAAAGCACACTACCAAAAGCCGTTCATTTGGATGACCCACCTTCCTATGAGTCCCCATAGTTGCATGTCTGATGGCATTTATTTTATTATAACTCTATGATCTGCTTCTAAATTAGATAAAAGCTCTCAGAGAGGACTATGACCAATTGTCATTCTGTTTCCCATGGCACCTAGTACAGTACTCAGCTCACAGGCTCAATAAGTAATGAGTTGAACTACGTTTTTTTGAGGCAGAGTCTCCCTCTGTCACCCAGGGTGGAGTACAGTGGTGCAATCTCTGCTCACTGCAACCTGTGCTGCTGGGTTCAAGTGATTCTCCTGTCTCAGACTCCCGAGTAGCTGGGAGTACAGGCCCATACCACCATGCCTGGCTAATTTTTAGTAAAACAAGGTTTCACCATGTTGGCCAGGCTGGTTTCAAACTCCTGGCCTCAAGTGATCCACCTGCCTTGGCCTCACAAAGTGCTAGGACAAAAGTTTGCCATTGTCGTGTTATGATATATATTGGTTTTTGTCCATGGTTTCTGGTTCATAGCTCCAATATCCCTCTTTACAGTCTTTTGTTAGAATGTGGGGTGTGTTGGGCCTCGGGGCAGGCCTTAGAAAACAGAATCTCTCCTGCCTTCCTTTCACTTGCCCACCCCCCCGAGGGCGATTTTTTTTTTTTTTTTTTTTTTTTTTTGAGACAAGACTTCCCTGTGTCACCCAGGCTCGAGTGCAGTGGCATGATCATAGCTCACTGCAGCCTCAACCTCCTAGGTTCAAGCAATCCTCCCATCTCAGCCTCCCAAGTACCTGGGACTACAGGCACATGCCACCACACCTGGCATTTTTTTTTTTTTTTCTTTGTAGAGAGGAGGTTTCGCCGTGTTGCCCAGTCTGGCCTCCAGCTCCTGGGCTCAAGTGATCCACCCACCTTGGCTCAAACCACCACACCCAACCCTGAGGGAGATTCTGATCTTCCCCACCCTTCTGATTTTGAGTCTTAAAACCCCAGAGAAGGTCCCACCCTTTGCACTGGGGAAAGGAATGCTGATGATCATGAAGCCTCCATAAAAACCCAGGAGAATTGAGTTTGGGGAGCTTCTGGATAGCTGAACCAGTGGAGGTTCCTGGAAGGTGGCTCATCCAGGGAGGACTTAGAAGCTCCGTACACTTTCCATATACTTCACCCTAAGAATCTCTTCATCTGTATCCTTTGATAAACCAGCAAATATAAGTAAGTGTTTTCTTGAGTTATGTGAGCTGCTTGAGCAAATGTATTGAACCCAAGGAGGGTGTTGTGGGAACCCCAACTCGAAGCTGGTTGGTCAGAAGTTCTGGAGGGCTGGATTTGTGACTTGTGTCTTTGGCAGGGGCATCTTGGGGACTGAGCGTTTAATCTACGGGGTCTGACACTGTCTCCGGGAATTAAATTGGAGGACACCCAGCTAGTGTCTGCTGCTTGGTGTTGGGGAGAAACCCTCACACATTTGATCACAAAAGAGAAGTTTTCAGTTTTGAATATTGTTGTGATGTGAGAGCAGAGGAAAAATGCATTTTGGAGAGGTTTTTTCCCACACAGCCATAGGCAGTGATAAGAATATGATGCTTTTTTCCAGAAAATGCTACATGAGACCTTTTTATAAAATCTAATTTTCTTCAACTGAATAGTTTATAAGCTAAAAAGTATAGGTTATTTCAGTGTCTCTCTGTAATAACATCTTAAAATCACTTGTCAGACCAGGAAATAATGTTCTAGAAAATTAATGAAAGAGCTTTTTAAACTTTGTGACATTTGACTTACATTTATTACCAAAAAGCCTGAATTATTATACAGCACATTATAATTTTATTTAAAATTTAAATTAGAGATGAAATACTTTTAAATGTTTATAAGATTGGTAGCTGTGTGGGCTTCCAGAGTTAGAAATGCCTCTGAGAAAAGATTTAGAGTTTTGAAAGTATTTTGAAAAAAGAAACAGAAAGGAATACAACATTTCCCAGCACTGCTTCAATAATGCAATCTTCAGCATCATCTCAAAGTAATAACTGCAGTACAGATGAGATCAGCCAGTTTTTTTTTTTTTTTCCCCCTTATCTGCAGTGATTTTACCATCTCTTCATGCTACATCTTACCACAAAGAGAACATTGAAACATGGGAAGGAGTTTGCTTTGATTTCAACCAGAATGCCAACTCATTTCTGGGGTTCTAAACCATAACCTTTTTTAGCAGAGCAGTGTAGAATTTTTATACAATACCATAAATGGTTGGCCTGAGTAACATTTTAACTGTAAGTCAATACCTTTGAAGAGACATGTCTGACAATTCAGAGTTCTATTTTCTCCATGTGTGACTAAAGTACCTTTTCTGTTAAGAGACCAACCACCATTTCCTTCTACTCTGTTCTCCCCTTAAATAAAGTTAATTCAGCTTCAGAATATTTTATGATCTTGATTACTAACTGTGGGTCTTTAGAAGACAATGTAAAACATTCCCATACTGTGAATATTAGAGCTAGTATACTTGGAGTTTGGCTAGTATTTCTGGGGGAGGTAGAAGAGGAGAGATAGAGTGCAAATGAGTATTTTTAAAGCCAGGCTGACTAAAACAAAAGTAATGTTTTATACATGTTTATTTCATTGTACTTCTTTGAAACAGGTCGGGGGGAGGAGAGTTAAAATATTGCTTTGAATTTTAATCAAAGTTCTTTCATGGAATTGTTGGTGCTTCTGATAATAACAGTTCTATAATCTTTGTGAGTTAATCTGAAATGTTCTTTTTCTTCATCGTAATTCAGTGCTTATCTTAGCTGGTGGACTTATTTTAGGTTGTTGGTGATATTTGAAGTGTTTATTGCTTCTGATTTACATGTATATGCTATATTCTAATATAAACTTTAAAAGTAATGATTTGCCACAGGTTAAAGCAGAACATTTATATGATATTTCCTAGATGTTTTCCTCTAGAATCCTGTTTTTGTTCTATGAAAAATGCCATAAACTTGGATCATTCACTAATTAATTTGAAGCTGTTTTCAAACAAAAAGCTAATTCATCTTTTATTGGATTTAGTTATAATCATGATAGCAGATGTATAGCTAAGTCTCTTGGACAAACTGTTGGTCACATCAATCTTAAATGCATCATACAGCGTGACGTGAATTTATGATATTTCCTAGGTAATGCTAAGGTTATATGGAAATTTCTTTGCAGGTAGTTAAGTCTTATTTTGAATTCAAATGTTATTTTCAATTCATACATGGAAGTATATTTTTTGTTTGTCCTGAATGTTTAGATTTTGTGAGTTTACAATTTTTTTGTGTGTTCTTTCTTTGTTCTTGCCCCTCCCTGCATTCCCTATGAAGATATATGTCAGCACTATGCAACACTAAAATAACAATCAACCAAATTATATCCTATGAACAGACCTTTCTCTTCATTTCAAAGGCATAACTTGGATGGTCTGTTTAGCTCATGGTGAAAAAAAAAAGTTATGATTTTGTATTTGGGCAAAGTACAGGTGAAGAGCGTGAATAATTAGAACAGCAATATAACTGGAAGAAGATAGTTTAATTTTTACAAGTTAAATTTGAAGCTAAAAACTTGCATAGGTATGTGTCCTTTGCTCTTGAAAATGAACTCAGAACTCTACATCTGAGTGGTTATATGAATTTATACTCTCCTAGTCCACAGTTTCTCATCAGTGCCTCAAGATCTGTGCACAGATTAAAATTACATAAGATATCATATACTACATCTGAATTAGGGTTTTCCAAAGTATGCTATTCCATGGAAATACTGTTTTTTTTCAGGGTGCTCCATAAACAATGATCCTGTATTTCATTATGTCCAGGAAATGCCACACAGCACCTTTCCAGACATCCAATCATCATATTAAAGACTTTGAGGCCATGCATTAAAGAAAGTTTTAAATTAGAAAAAAATAAGTTTTCTTACTTGAGCACAGAACTTTATTCTTTCTCAGGCTGGTCCTCCTTTTTTAAAATTACACATTAATATCCCAAAGAACCAGTGTCCCATAGATAGGTATCACATATGATAAGAATCTGTTTCAGTGGTGTTGGTGTACATGTGTGTTCAGGTACCTACACATTAGGACACATCTCTAGTTTATTAATACTGCACTTATAAAGAGACATGATAGAGACATCAAGAAGACATCATTTTAGTGTGAACACCATTGCCTAGGACCTGCTTGTTAATGTTAAAAATTCAGAAGCCCAATTTTATCTCTCCTACAGAGTTGATTGGAGTGAAGGAAATTGAGTTGTTTTAATTAAACTCACATGAGATTAATGTTTAAACAAAATTGTAAGTTTATCAATTAATAATCAGGAATTCCCATTTTTAATTTTCAAAATATTATTTATGTCCGCTGTCCAGGGTACTTGCTTTAAGGGCACCCAATGATTCTTGAAGATGAAGAGTCTTAGGAATACTTATTATCTAGACCTCAATGAAGAAAGCTTTTTAATCATCCTGCCCCATAGAAGAATTTGTGTTCCTAGTGATGTGATCATATTGGCCAATCCAGTGTTTCTTTTCCAAGGACAGTACTGATAAGGAGCACCAAATCTACCTCTTTGTCCTGAACAGATCATCTCCATCTATTCATAGTTTGGCTCAGAAGTTGGACAAGGCTGCATTTTATATCTACTTCTTCCTCATATAGGCTATGCCATGCCACTTTGTTCTTTTAGCTTCTGTTTACTTATGTGTTAAATAAGGTAAAAATTATACCCTTCAGACTGAAAGTGGTCTTCGTGATGACTTATTTAATTGAAGCCCCAGTAGATATTTATCATTGCCAGTTTTAGAGAATCATTGCATTTTAGAACACAAGATGACCTTAGATGTAATCATGTTCATTCCCCTCATATTACATTATACATTTTTAAAAATTGAGATGTGGGGTGGTTATGACCTGCTCACAAACCCACATTTGGAACCAAAACTCAGCATTCTTGTTCTGACTGTGTCTATGTCCTGTAGGTATATGTCTTGTCTTCTCAATTAAATAATTAAAGATTCTTAAAGACAGAGACCATATTTTATGCAACTTCTGGATCCCATAAATTATGTTTCCAGAAGAACCTTTTGTAATGAAAAAATATATATATGTATATATTGTATATATAGTCTATTACTATTTTGATAATCTAAAACATGCTGTGTAATTTTAGGTGATCTTAACCTATTTATCAGAGTTTTTCAGATCAAAGAAAATTAGAGTAATCTTCATCATGTATGGGAACATTAATGTATTTTTCTGATGAACATATGGTTATATGATACTCTTTTAAAGCATCTGTATAGTTGAAATTTGTCATTTTCCTAATATTTAACCCACGAGAGAATTTCTTTTACTCTTTCTTCTGATGGACTGAAATTATTTTGTTTATATTATGAACTAATGTTGGCAGCTTTTCATTAGAACTGGTACATATTGAAATTTCTTAAATTGATAGCTCATGGATGTGCAGTTGGTTTAATGGCATCTCCATTATTAATCTTTAAGAAGATCTTCATCTTACTCTCAAAAATAACTGTAATATCCTACAAATTAACTAAAACATGATCATTGCTAGTTGTTCCAAAATAGGAAGAATAAAAATGACCAGATTGTTATGATAACCAGTTGATTAAGACTAGATCAATATGAAAACGAATTTGTTCAAGTCTGTACAAAACTTCTCCAAAACATAGATGGCATGCCTTTTGAGGCAATGGTAGGGAACAAAATATTTTTGAGAAGGAGCAGATTTTAGGGATATAGTACAGTGCATAATTGCCAAAATGACTGTGTTGCAAGGATTCCTGGTACAGAGTTTTTAAATAAGATGCTAGGTATGTCATATTTGTTTCACATTAATATCGTAGAACCCCCGGGGATGTGACAATTTAGTTGACCGACTTTAATATAGTTAATTTCTACCTTTTGATAGCTTTGTGGGGTTTTGTTTGTTTTTTGTTTTGCCATTCTTGATTTTAGGGCTGAAGATATGAGACAATGTATCAAACAATGAAGAATTATGCATTGATTAAGATCATCTTGGTGAATTATATGTTTATTATATAACTCGACTTTAAGACTTTGTTCAGATCTCACTATCTTAATGAGATTTACTCTCACTATATAGTATTTAATAGGGCAACCACTCCCCAATACTCTTGATTCCCCGTTAGCTGCCCTATTATTTCTTTGTTTTTCCCTTAGCACTCAACATTTTCTTACCACACCACATAATTTACTTTCTTATTGTGTTTATTGTTCTTCTTCTCATTAGAATATCAGGTCCAAGAAGACAGGAGTATTTACCTCTTTTGTTCAGTGGTGTATTACTGGTGACTACTAGAGTGCCTGACATGTAGAATATGTTCAATATAAATATATGTTGCATGAAAGAATGAATACCTTGACAGATTATTTTTATAGCTCTACCAGTGTCATTATATAACTACACTGAATGATTATGAGCCCTCCTAGAAATTACATAAGGTTCTTATATGTTATTAGAACCCATTTGTTGGCCTTATGTAATGGTTCTATGGGAAAAATCATACCTCAGTATATAAAAATGAAAGTAGTTTTTTTCTACAGTTGCCCCTCAAATATACTATTATAGTCTCCTTCACCCCATTCAGCCATTGGTATCTTCGTGACCAGATAACATAATTTTTACAGCACCTTTTGGTTATTAGAACAATTTTATTTTAGTCTTTCAAACTCAGTCCTATTCATTTTAAAACTCCCAACTCAAGCCTGAGTCAGTGTTCTTCTCCCAGCACAAACTTAAACACTGGCTCCAACCCTTGGCGTTGAAAGTAGGGGAGCCTCAATCCTGATACCTCCCCTACCCCTCTACCTTGAGCACCAGTGCCTTGGAGATTGGGCAGGACTGAGGAAGGATGAAAAGGAGCTCAGGGCTCCTTAAGCACCTGAATGAGACTGGAGGACTTTGGATGTTGCTATTTTTCTGCCTGGCATTGACTGGCTATTGGACGCCCTCTATGAGGCAGGCATCCAAATACTGGCTCTCTTGACACACATGGAGCGTTCTTTAGAGAGGCCTACAAGGGCTCTCACTGCACAGTACCCTGATAGGAGAGATCTGTCCCTATCTCTTCTATCACCATAGCTACTTCAGCTTTGTCTGCTGAGTCCACCCCACAGTCTCTTTCTGCTGGAGCATCCTTACCCTGGACAGATTCTTAGAGCATGACCAAGCCTAAACAACTTCTGCAATTTTTCTAAGTACACTTTTATTTAATTGAAAGCTTCAAGCATTGGATAATGTAAATGTATCCTAGACAGTGTTCCAGTAAGGACAGCCAGCTCACAATGATCCATTCTAATAATGGGAGTCAACTGAAATGGAAAAATATAGATTTTTAAAATAATTTATGAGAAACAAATAATATTTGTGACATGTTACATTTCTAATTATGTTTATCTTTATTATTATTATTATTATTGTTTCCTTCAGTACACACTAGTTTGGTGAGACTTTGAGAAAGGCCAGGAATAAGCCCAAATTCAAGGAACAATTCCAGGATTAACAAATACATGGGTAACAGAGAACTGACAAAAGATCATGCCCATTTTACGAATGAGAAACTGGTTGGTTAACTTGGGTTGCAAACTGAAAGCAGATTTATACCAAACTGACAGGTGTCTGCAGATCTTAAATGCAGATCTCCATCTCCGAGTTAATCTGCCTCTCATCTTCAATGGCATTCCTCTGAATTTTTCTCCCTCAAATAATATATACATTATTAAATTTTGTTTATACTGCCATTTTAAGAAACACATTTTAAAACTTTAAACATGAGAATTAAATAGTCCCTACTGAGGATTATGAAAAACTTGACAAAGCCTCCTATGCACGTGATTTAGATTCAGAGCAGTGCACACGCTGTATATATATGTGCAGCTACTTGTCCAATTAACACCTTTTCAGAAATGGAGGAACTTTCTCTGAGGACTTTGACATATTTGTGCGTTTAGCAGTCCTTTTTCAAGAGATGTGAAGTACATCTTCATAGATTTTTAAATATTAAGATAGAAAGTTCTTACAGAATGAGAAATAAAAAGTTAGCTTTGCCTTAAAAATATTAATTCACCTTATATTCTCCATACTTAATCCATATAGGAAACATTATATTCCAGGTCTAACATGTAGCTTGGGTACATTAATTTTGCTGTTGAAAAGTATATGTTTTGGATTATGTTTTTAAAATTTTGGCTTTAATATTTAAATATTAAATAATGTTAACTTTAATGAAGAATAGTTTTTAATTTTATAAGAAATGCCCTATAAAAAAACACTTTCTTTACCTCAAGAGTGAGACTTGGCAACCATACCAATATTACATAGTAATTTTAAAGTCAAACGACTTAGGATTGACTTGGCGATGCGGGCTCTTTTTTGGTTCCATATGAACTTTAAAGTAGTTTTTTCCAATTCTGTGAAGAAAGTCATTGGTAGCTTGATGGGGATGGCATTGAATCTATAAATTACTTTGGGCAGTATGGCCATTTTCACGATATTGATTCTTCCAACCCATGAGCATGGAATGTTCTTCCATTTGTTTGTATCCTCTTTGATTTCATTGAGCAGTGGTTTGTAGTTCTCCTTGAAGAGGTCCTTCACATCCCTTGTAAGTTGGATTCCTAGGTATTTTATTCTCTTTGAAGCAATTGTGAATGGGAGTTCACTCATGATTTGGCTCTCTGTTTGTCTGTGATTGGTGTACAAGAATGCTTGTGATTTTTGTACATTGATTTTGTATCCTGAGACTTTGCTGAAGTTGCTAATCAGCTTAAGGAGATTTTGGGCTGAGACAATGGGATTTTCTAGATATACAATCATGTCATCTGCAAACAGGGACAGTTTGACTTCCTCTTTTCCTAATTGAATACCCTTTATTTCCTTCTCCTGCCTGATTGCTCTGGCCAGAACTTCCAGCACTATGTTGAATAGGAGCGGTGAGAGAGGGCATCCCTGTCTTGTGCCAGTTTTCAGAGGGAATGCTTCCAGTTTTTGCCCATTCAGTATGATATTGGCTGTGGGTTTGTCGTATATAGCTCTTATTATTTTGAGATACGTGGCAAAGCTGGAGGCATCACGCTACCTGACTTCAAACTATACTACAAGGCTACAGTAACCAAAACAGCATGGTACTGGTACCACAACAGAGATATAGATCAATGGAACAGAACAGAGCCCTCAGAAATGATGCCGCATATCTACAACTATTTGATCTTTGACAAACCTGACAAAAACAAGAAATGGGGAAAGGATTCCCTATTTAATAAATGGTGCTGGGAAAACTGGCTAGCCATATGTAGAAAGCTGCAACTGGATCCCTTCCTTACACCTTATACAAAAATTAATTCAAGATGGATTAAAGACTTAAATGTTAGACCTAAAACCATTAAAATCCTACAAGAAAACCTAGGCAATACCATTCAGGCCATAGGCGTGGGCAAAGACTTCATGTCTAAAACACCAAAAGCAATGGCAACAAAAGCCAAAATTGACAAATGGGATCTCATTAAACTAAAGAGCTTCTGCACAGCAAAAGAAACTACCATCAGAGTGAACAGGCAACCTACAGAATGGGAGAAAATTTTTGCAACCTACTCATCTGACAAAGGGCTAATATCCAGAATCTACAATGAACTCAAACAAATTTACAAGAAAAAAACAAACAACCCCATCAAAAAGTGGGCAAAGGACAT
The DNA here is from genome assembly GCF_009828535.3 of Hylobates moloch. Classification (NCBI taxonomy): domain Eukaryota; kingdom Metazoa; phylum Chordata; class Mammalia; order Primates; family Hylobatidae; genus Hylobates; species Hylobates moloch. The sequence goes on along the minus strand of NW_026652277.1, from coordinate 27,545,240 downwards.
GAACAGACACTTCTCAAAAGAGGACATTTATGCAGCCAGAAAACACATGAAGAAATGCTCATCATCACTGGCCATCAGAGAAATGCAAATCAAAACCACAGTGAGATACCATCTCACACCAGTTAGAATGGCCATCATTAAAAAATCAGGAAACAACAGGTGCTGGAGAGGATGTGGAGAAATAGGAACACTTTTACACTGTTGGTGGGGACTGTAAACTAGTTCAACCATTGTGGAAGTCAGTGTGGCGATTCCTCAGGGATCTAGAACTAGAAATACCATTTGACCCAGCCATCCCATTACTGGGTATATACCCAAAGGAGTATAAATCATGCTGCTATAAAGACACATGCACACGTATGTTTATTGCGGCACTATTCACAATAGCAAAGACTTGGAACCAACCCAAATGTCCAACAACAATAGACTGGATTAAGAAAATGTGGCACATATACACCATGGAATACTATGCAGCCATAAAAAATGATGAGTTCGTGTCCTTTGTAGCGACATGGATGAAACTGGAAAACATCATTCTCAGTAAACTATCGCAAGGACAAAAAACCAAACACCGCATGTTCTCACTCATAGGTGGGAATTGAACAATGAGAACTCATGGACACAGGAAGGGGAACATCACATTCCGGGTACTGTTGTGGGGTGGGGGGGGCGGGGACAGCATTAGGAGATATACCTAATGCTAAATGACGAGCTAATGCGTGCAGGAAATCAACATGGCACATGGATACATATGTAACAAACCTGCACATTGTGCACATGTACCCTAAAACCTAAAGTATAATAAAAAAAAAATAATAAAAAAATAAAGTCAAACGAAATGGAGAGAACTTAATAGATACAGAAGATAAGAATTTAAACTAATATTTTGCTCAGGATTTTAGAACACTATCCAGAGGGAAATTTAGTAGACAATAATGAAGTCCATTGCATTGCACACATCTTGAAATAAGTGTATAATTGACACAAGCTATGTCTCATGTTGATAGGAAGAATCCAAAATAGTTTTGGAGAATAGTGCCATCTATGCAGGAGATGTGGCTGTATACGTCATCTTTACTCAGTGTTTTCCATGTCAATAAACATTTAATTCCTAACACCCTGAATTACTAATAGAGGTAAAGCCTGTCAGTGGAAGTGACAGAGAGATATACAGTGATTCCCGTAAGTTTGATCCTGAAACACAGTGCCTTTAGCAGATACAGTTCCCATAAGTAAGCAGTCTGAAGTATTTACCCTCAGTAATCTGAATGTATAAATAAACAGGATTCATGATGGTAGAGTAATTTATATATACTTGTAGTATTAGGACATGCAAAACTTTTTTTATGGAAAAAAATAATTTACTACCTTATAGTATGGCAACTATACAAATCTATAAATTGACTCTTTTGTCCCCTTGAAAAAAAGCTGGCATAAAATTTAAATGATGTGTATTTTTTCTCTTAGAGCAATAAAAGATACACCCCCACCTAGAAAATCAATAAACCAAAAAATAAAACAAAAGCAAAATCAAGCCCTCTTCACAAATTTCAGCATATCTACAGCTTTTATGTGGTGAGAGATACAGCTACCATTCTTGAGAAATCTGAAGAGTCAAATGGTATGGAGCAAAATTACAATCCTAAATGCATATTGGTGAAATGAGATGCTGATCCATTTGCACACTAATGTGCTATTTTTAAGTCATGCATCATAGCATCTTCAAAGAGGCCTGTCATAATTATGATGGATTAGACTGCAGAGTCAGTCCTAGATGCAGTAATTGTTTCACAGATGCTGCCAATGCAACTTGAATTTATAATAAATTATTTTCAGAGAGGCGGGAGAAGGAACAAAATCAAAGGAAAATTGCTGTGGCTAAAACCTGTTTTGGTCTTAGGAAACCAAAATGTTAGCTAGTAGTCAAAAGGCCAGTATTTTCAACTGAGATAAACATGCTTCATTAATACATGCCTCTGACATAGAAGATAAAGGTTAACATAATTGACATATCAGCCAGTCTCTCTCTCTCTCTCTCTCTCTCTCTCTCTCTCGTAGCTTATGAAAATTTATTCTGGGGCATTAGCTGAAATTATTGAGTGGCCACATAATTGTTGCATGTTTCTATTTATGTTAAATTGCCTGGTTATAATTTGACCTTTAGAATTTCTGAAAAAAATGGTGGTATTTATAGTAAATAGAAATATTCTTTTTGGTTCCTTGGAAGTCCATGCATTACAAAGAACATTAGATTATTGGAATAAAAGGATAGACATACATAATATGACTAGTGGGATCTAAATTATAACCTTTTAAAATTGTGATTTAATTAATCTGTCATTTAGGCAAATGATAATTTCTAAAACTGCCTTTTTAGACTTAAAAAAACCAAAGTTCTTATAACTTTAGCATTATATTTTGTTCATTCTTAAAGTTTAATTCACTTTGTTGCCTTTTTGATAAACCTATGAAGAAATCTCGTGCTGCACCATATAGTAAAAAATCGTGTGTGTGTGTGTGTGTGTGTGTGTGTGTGTGTGTGTGTAGTTTGAATAATGGGCTATATGTTATATTTTGATAGGCAAAGAGAAGTTTATAGTGAAGCAGATAAACATGCCATGTATTTTCCTAGGTTAAGGGTTCAATAATCAGAAGAGCTTCCACAACTTATTTGCTGTCTTACTAGTTTTTTTGAAATTGCACTCTATGAGTTTTTTATGTGGTGTTCTCTGTACTTGCTGACTACTGATGCACATTTCTACTTAGGTCACTGGTTCTCCTCCCTCAGTAATGTTGTAGGTAGCCTTGATGAATATTCGTTGTCAGCCTTTTACCTTTGACTTAGTGTTTTTCTCTCATACTGCGGCAAGAAGAAATGAAGTTAAATTTTACAAGAGTGACTTGGGTGGCTGATATGCCCACACTGACAGGGACAAGAGCTCTACTCTTCCCCTCTCCTATATTCCCATGGCACTTAGTAGTCTCATTGCCTCAACATAACCACAGTTCAGGGCAGTAGAGGATGTATGCATCTTTGTGTTAGCTCCATGCCATGGCAACTGCACTGAGTGAGGATTCAACTCAGTGCGGCAGACTGAAAAAATAAATGAACTGATGTGTCTTGAGCTCCAATTCTCTGAGTGACATTACCAGGGGAGATTCATAAATCATCCTCAAATATTCTAGAGAAAAATCATCAGCAGTCCAGCATTGTAAAGATAATCTGGGAAGGTGGCAAAGAAGGGATCAGAATAACTCTGTGGCAGCTTCAAATTCCATGTCCTAAAAGTTTACGTTTTCTTTTTTATCCTATCCCAAACCACATAAAGAAATGATTTGTTGGCAAAAGACATGCAAAATGCCCTTAATCATCTTAATAATTACAGACCTACAGATATGTAACCAAAATACTTTGTTTTTTAATCCTAAACCTTAAAAAAAAAGCTTAAATTGTTGGCTAAATGTGAATTTAATAACAAAACTTATTGCTTTAATTATGCACTTGTCTTCTTAGTATTATGTGGTGGGAAAAGCTTCAGAGAGCTGCCAGAGTGCTTAGGCCTAGCCCCTGTGGGAGCGTCTGTTTTGATGCTTCACCATGGGCAGATTCCTCAGTTTTCACATCTTTAAAATGAGAAAATGGTACTAGATCCTTGCTGCTACTCTGAAATGTTTATACATTGTTAGGACCATTGTTACATATTATTACTCATATTTGAGTGTCACCTTAAAATTTCTTAGCCTTGTGATATGGTTTGGTTATTGGCTCCTCTAAATCTCCTGTTGAAATATAATCCCCAGTGTTGGAGGTGGGGGCCTGCTGGGAAGTGTTTGGATTATTGGGGCAGATCCCTCACGGCATGGTGCTGTCCTCCTGATAGTGAGTTCTCAAGAGATCTGGTTAAGGGTGTGTGGCACGTCCCCCTCCCTGTCTCCTTCCCTTCCTCTCTCCTTTCCTCTCTCTTCCTCTCTCTCTTGCTCCCACTCCCGCCATGTTAGATGCCTGCTCCCCTTTTGCTTTCTGCCATGATTCTAAGTTTTGTAAGGCCTCACCCAAAGCAGATGCCAGTGCTATGCCTCCTATACAGCCTGCAGAACCATGAGCCAATTAAACCTATTTTCTTATAAATTACCCAGACAGCTGTTTCTTTATAGCAACTCAAGAACAGCCTAACACACCTATCAAAAGGTTAAAATGCTATTTAGTCATTCTAGAAGCAAGAGCTCTTTGTCCAGAATTCTGGAAATAAAGATGCCAAAATAATATGGCATGTATTTGATCTCAGGGAAGTTTCATTTTTTCAAAAGGAGGAAAAAAGAGTAATATAATTTTTTAATATTTTGGTAGCTCTAACAGTGCTTAGAACCAGTTCTCAAGAGCACATTGTGAAATTTTCAGGAATTGCATGAGCTGTAGGTTGATAACATGATACCAGCTATAACCCATAAGAGCATCTCCTGAGGAATATGTTAAAAGCTGTATTCATTCTTAAATTTTAACTAAATGCAATGAGTGAAGTATTGACATTATGAAAATCATCCCTGGGTAAACAATTAGTCACTCCAGGTTTTCCCAAAGGTTCTTCTGTCTCTGTTCTTGTATATAAACTTCGTAACCAGTTTAATAACCCAAAAAAAGGCCTTAATTTTGATTGGCCAGCATCCTCTTAGGAAAGACATTGTCATCCTCTTGTAAAGTTGCTTCTCATTCTAAAATAAGAATTGTTTCCATCTAGGGAATGATTTTTATAGGTAGACTCTTATTTGGCATGGACTCTTTTGCATACAGTGAATTACAATGTGTAGACCTTCAATAGCAAAGTGTTTGAATATTTAGTTGCATAATAGAACAGTATCTTGATTAATATTGTACACCATATTAATTTTGTGTTCTCTGGTGTAAGAAAAAATAGAAGGATGTTTAATTTCAACTAAAAAAAATCAATCATAATAATTCAAAATATTTCCAATGAGTCATTTATAAGAGCAGATATGAATTAAAATTATATTTTTGTTCTTAGTCTCTGAGAAGCAAAAATCACACAAATAATCTCTATAGCAAAAATTTATATTTATCTGAAAAACAGTTTAACTTTGAAAAAGTTTTCTTTGCAATCACTTAAATTCGTAAAAAAAAAAATTCATTAACTCTACTTTCACTGAATAGCAGGTGAATAGCAGGTAAATATCTACAAAAATTCATCTTTGAAGTTTTTTTTATCTTATGCAAAAATTACTGACTTTATGTAGGCTTTTTATGCAAGCTTGAAAACACTGTGTAAGTGACCCCATAAAAACTACAGCATGAAAGCTTTTCCAGTATTTCTACAATGAGCAAAGTGCATAGGTCTCATTTCCTTCTCTTTTATTAAACAAAATAATACTTTATCAATATCAGTATGCAAGTACTAAGAGCTTGAAAGAGTACTGTGCAAGTGGGTTACTGGATCATAATATTCCAGGATATGTATATAAAAAGTGTGATTTCGCACATGTTAAAGTAAAAGAAAATATTGCCTTTTTCTCCTTCTAAAATGGCAGTTTATTAGTTTAAATTTCCTGAAATAAGATTTAAAGACCAATAACAAATTTTCCTCATTCTAACATATAACTTTCCTGCCCTTCGTGTGAAAAAGTTAACCATTAAACTTTTCACACAAATGGTTGTATGAAGGACTTGCTGTCACAGACAAAATAGTTCTGTATAATGTTTAAAAATGGCCGTTGTGTTTAAAACTCCATATTGAAATAAATTTCTTTTTGAGTCACCTTCATTTCTTAGTAGCTATTATTATACTCAAAGGATTTGCCCTTGACACTTTAAAGAATGTCCAAAATTATGTGGAATGGATCATAATAAAAGGTAATATATTAAATGCTTAAAATATTTTATGCCTTGGAAAGTAGAAAAACATGTATTTTGTACAGATCCTATAAATTTTATATAACTATCACTTCTCGGCCTTTTGGCTAAGATCAAGTGTAGTAAATTTTATATAACTTATCATAAATGTACACATGTATATACACGTAAATACCTTTTGATTGCTCTATATATGAATTGGTGTTTTACAGTTACCAAAAGAAAAGTGCCTTTTTTTTGGTAGTATCTGGACAGCTAATTGACCTTCTTTCTACAGGATTTATTTAGATTTATGTCTGTGCTCCTTAATTTTTGAAAAGTGATAGTGTCTTGATTTTGGAGAAGCCTCTCATATCAAAGACTACAAATCAATTTTCATGATTTTAAAACCTAAAGTTTCTTTATTAGGTGTTATTGATGATTAACAGCCATTGTCTCACCCAACTTTTCTACTTGTTCAATAGAAACATAATGTAAGCCACATGGAATTTTACATTTTCTAGTACTCACATTAAAACAAGTCAAAAAGAAACAAATTGATGATACGTTTGATTTAACCCAATATATTTAAAATAGTTCAACTGTCTTAAATATTTTTGAGTATTTTTGTGTTTTTTTAACACTAAATCTTTAAAATCCAAACCAAATGTTTTCACAGATACCACATCTCAATTTGGACTAGACACATTTTAAGGGCTCAATAGCTATATGTGACTAGTCACTGTTGGATGATGTATATCTAGACCATCTCTTAATGTATGGAAGGAAGTAAATCTAGCAGAAATAAAAACATCACTTTGTTTTCTTTGTCCAATATGAGTTATAACTTTATTTTTTTGAGACAGAGTCTTGCTCTGTTGCCAGGCTGGAGTGCAGCGGCGCAATCTTGGCTCACTGCAATCTCTGCTTCCCAGGTTCCAATGATTCTCCTGCCTCAGCCTCCCAAGTAACTGGGACTACAGGTGGGCACCACCATGCCCAGCTAATTTTTGTATTTTTAATAGTGGCGGGATTTGACCACATTGGCCAGGATGGTCTTGATCTCTTAACCTCGTGATCCACCTGCCTCAGCCTCCCAAAGTGCTGGGACTACAGGCATGAGCCACTGTGCCTGGCCTTTTATTTATTAAGTAATACACATGCTTGAAAGTTTTTTTTTTTTTTTTTTGAAAGGAATAGTTAAAAGTAATCCCCCTCCCAGTGCTTTTCTCCAGCGGCCCCATTCCTTTTCCTGGAGGCAAATTATTATGGCCAGTTTGTTATATATTCTCCAGAGATTATTTTTGTTTATTTTACAAAGGTATAGGTTGTAGCATTCTTATGTAAACTGTTGTGTAGCTTCCTTTATTCCATTTAATTACTTGGAGATATTTCCATCTGAAAATATAAAGATACTAATTTTAATAGCTACATGGTATTATATTGTGTGGGTGTACCATAAATTATTTAACATAACCCTTATTGATGTAGGTTGTTTCTAACCTTTTATTATTGCAAAAGATTGTGCCTACATTATTTAATGTATATATGAGCATATTTGTCAGATTTTTTTTTTTTTTAAGACAGTGTCTCACTCTGTCACCCAGGCTGGAGTGCAGCATCACAATCTCAGCTCACTGCAACGTCCACCTCCTGGGTTCAGGTGATTCTTCTTCTTCATCCTCCCAAGTAACTGAGATTACAGGTGCCTACCACCATGCCCTGCTAATTTTTGTATCTTTTTAGTAGAGACGGGATTTCACCATGTTGGCCATGTTGGTCTAGAACTCCTGGCCTCAGGTGATCCACTGGCCTCAGCCTCCCAAAGTGCTGGGATTATAGGCATGAGCTACCACACCCAGCCTGTCAGATAAATTCTTAAAAGGGTCAAGGAAAGTGTTTCTGAAATTTTATACATATTGCCAAATTGTCATCCTACATGATATTTGCGGCAGTTTTGACTCTCAAAAGCCATATGAGAGAGTATCTGTTTTCCCACATGCTTGCCAAACATAGTAGAGTATTAAGCTTACTGAACTTCACTAATTGGAGAAGAGAAAAACTGTACCTTGTTGCAGTTTTAATTTGCATTTCTTTTTATGAGCAATAGTAGACATCTTCTTAAATACTTAAGAGCCATTCACATTTCATTTTCTATGAACTGTCCATGGCCCTTGTCCATGTTTTAGTATGTGGTTATTCATCTATTTGTAGGAGTCCTGTATGTTAAGAAAAGTTTTATACAACTTTTAACTCTTTTTACATGTTTATTTTGGCACATATAAATTTTAGCAAACTTTCCCATCTTTTATGACTTCTAGATTTTGTTTCACAAAAATAGAACTTACCCAGTCATTAGATTTTTTTTTACGTTTTCTCAGATTGTTTTTAACTTTTTGGGGGGTTTTATTTCCTGTATTCAAATATTAAATTCATCTAGAATTTATCTTAGTATAAAGTGTAAGGGAATGATCCCACTTTATCATTTTTTCAGGAGATTACCCAGTTGTTCTAATATCAAGTATGTCTTTGAAATCCCATCCTTATCTTTTTTTTTTTTTTTTTTTGAGACGGAGTCTTGGTCTGTCGCCCAGGCTGGAGTGCAGTGGCGCAATCTCGGCTCACTGCAAGCTCCGCCTCCCGGGTTCACGCCATTCTCCTGCCTCAGCCTCTCCGAGTAGCTGGGACTACAGGCGCCCGCCACCACGCCCGGCTAATTTTTTGTATTTTTAGTAGAGACGGGGTTTCACCGTGGTCTCGATCTCCTGACCTCGTGATCCGCCCGCCTCGGCCTCCCAAGTGCTGGGATTACAAGCGTGAGCCACCGCGCCCGGCCCCATCCTTATCTTGTAGCATATTTCTGTGGTTTGGGTCTATTTTTGAACATTCTGTTTTATTCCATTGATCATATTAATATTATATGTGCAAACACAAACTATTTTAAGTATAGTAGCTTTGTTGCTTTTAAATATCTTTTAATTTGGCTACTAGGCCCCATACAATTCATTTTCAAAATATTCCTGGCTACCCAATTTGTTTATTTTTCCACATGAACTTTGGAGTCAACTTCCTTAATTCCTCAAAATACTCTGCAAGTACTTTTAGTAAGAGTATATTAAGTGAGTAATTTGACAACTATCTAAGAACATATAGCTTTTCACTTGTTTTGTTTTTGTACTTATATATTAGTATAGTTTTAAGGTTATATTAAAATAGATCTTCCACATTTTAAAAACTTATTCCTAGTGTATGAATTTCTTCTATTATAACTACAGTATTTTATTCCAGTAAAACTTCTGACTGGTTGATGCTCTTATAAATCAAGGCTGTGAATTTTTCTTCAGCTACTTTGCTGAATTCTCACAAACTGTAACCATTTTTTACTTGATTCTCTAGGTTGACCTGTATATAATCTTTTTATCTGTAAACAATAACTTTAGTGTTGCTTTTCAACATCTATATTCTTATTTCCTCTATTCATTTTTCTTGTTTATCAAGAAATAGCTGTTTTAATACAGTTATTTTTTGCCCAAAGAGAAAATAGTCTTTTTCTTCAACTTATATTTTTAAAATAAATGTAATGAGAAAGACTGTGGAAAAATAAAGCAGACACCTTATACAATGGATTAATTTTTTTAGTGCCATTTCTTCTGGCTTTCTCTATTTTGGGACTCTGAAATCTTCATTAGTACTACTCTCAAAAATGTTCAAATGAATGAAATCAGATTCAAGGGTACAAGTGCAGGTTATACAGGTGAATTGCATGCCTTGGGGGTTTGGTGTACAGACTGTTTTGTCACCCAGGTAATATAAGTGTAGTACTTAATAGGTAGTTTTTTGATCCTCTCCCTTCTCCCATCCTCAAAGTATCCCTGGTGTCTGTTGTTCCCCCTCTTTGTGTCCGTGTGTTCTTGCTGTTTAGCTGCCACTTAGGAGAACATGTGGTATTTTTCTGTTCCTTTGTTAGTTTGTTTAGGATAATGGCCTCCAGCTCCATCCATGTTGCTGCACAGAACGTGATCTTGTGTTTTTTTATGGCTGTGTAGTATTCCATGGTGTATATGTAACACTTTCTTTATCCAGTCTACTACTTACGGACATTTAGGTTGATTCCATGTCTTCGCTATCGTTAATAGTGCTGTGATGAACATACGTGTGCAATGTGCCTTTATGGTAGAATGATTTATATCCCTTTGGGTAATATGCCGAATAATGGGATTGCTCGGTCAAATGGCAATTCTAAGTCCTCTGAGGAATTACCGCACTGCTTTCCACAACAGCTGAACTAGTTTACATTTCCACAAGCAATAAGTGGATAAATGTTCCCTTTTCTCTGCAGGAATGATTAATTCTTTTAGACAGTCAAAGATGGAATCCTAGGGAAGATGATATCTGAGGCAGGTTTAGAGTCATTGGGCAAATAAGGGGATTAAGAAGGCATTCTAGGCAGACAGAAAACCAAAGGCATGAAGCTCTGAAACAGCTTACTATGTTTGGATATTTATAAGCTGTTGTTATTGTTGGAGTATAAACTGTAAGAGAGAGTAGGAGGACAGAAAAAACAGCCAGTATGTGGGGGGAAGAAAACATTTAAACAGAAATTCTCAAAAGATTTGGGCAGCCAGCCCCCGTAGAGGAAAACATAGAATCACCTAGAAAGGGTTTTTCATAAACTACACTTTTCATCACCCCTATTCTGTCACCTGGAATATTGATAACACTGAAGGGAGTGTTCCTTATCTCTCAGGTGTATTTGGATGAAATAGTTTGAGAACCATGCAGGCAAGTTTAAGCCAGTGTGTTAAAGAGAATATGACATCAGATTTGCATTTTAGAATCTTCCTTTTGATAACAAAGGGAACCTTAAAGGGCTGGAGGGGAAGGGCAGATGGGCTAGGGGAGGAGAACCCTTTTAAAAAGCTACTGCAGGTGGGGTGCGGTGGCTCACACCTGTAATCCCAGCACTTTGGGAGGCCAAGGCAGGCAGATCACCTGAGGTCAGAAGTTCAAGACCAGCCTGGCCAACATGGTGAAACCCGTCTCTACTAAAAATACAAAAATTAGCTGGGCATGGTGGCAGGCACCTGTAATCTCAGCTACTTGGGAGGCTGAGGCAGGAGAATCACTTGAACCTGGGAGGCAGAGGTTGCAGCAGTGAGCCAAGATCGTGCCAGTGCACTCCAGCCTGGGCAACAGAGTGAGACTCCATCTCAAAAAAAAAAAAAAAAAAAAAGCTACTGCAGTAGATCAGGAGGCACAGTGATAAAGAGATCTGAGCTATGAAGTAGCAGTCAAGATAATTAAAGGAATATATAGGAAGTAGAGTTGATAGAACTTAGCAAGTGATTGGGTAAATGAAGTGCTAGAGAAAAAAAAGGTGATATTTTTCAATTGTTTTTAGCATTTCGGCAAAAAATTATTTAGGAATAAAATTGATGCTAATAACTAAGAGTATGAACTTCCCACATTAGCTGGTAATTTTGATCACTCTTGTTCTCCATGACCATAAATATTTTAGAGTTGCTAGGAAGACAAGAATGTAGCTGTCAGTTGTCACTATGAAACATGAAAATAAATATCAGTTTGCTATGTCTAGGTATTCCAACATTTATGCACAATTATTACTTAAGATATATTAGTATTTTATATATATATATATATATATTTATATAAACACATTTTAATTTTTGTTTCCATGCTCTTTAGAATTCAACTAGAGGGCAGCCTTGTGGATGGCCCCGAAGCAAGCCTGATGGAACAGGATAGAACCAACCATGTTGAGGGCAACAGACTAAGTCCATTCCTGATACCATCATCTCCCATTTGCCAGACAGAACCTCTGGCTACAAAGCTCCAGAATGGAAGCCCACTGCCTGAGAGAACTCATCCAGAAGTAAATGGAGACACCAAGTGGCAGTCTTTCAAAAGTTATTATGGAATACCCCATATGAAGGGAAGCCAGAATAGTCGTGTGAGTCCTGACTTTATACAAGAAAGTAGAGGGTATTCCAAGTGTTTGCAAAATGGAGGAATAAAACGCACAGTTAGTGAACCTTCTCTCTCTGGGCTCCTTCAGATCAAGAAATTGAAACAAGACCAAAAGGCTAATGGAGAAAGAAGTAACTTCGGGGTAAGCCAAGAAAGAAATCCAGGTGAAAGCAGTCAACCAAATGTCTCCGATTTGAGTGATAAGAAAGAATCTGTGAGCTCTGTAGCCCAAGAAAATGCAGTTAAAGATTTCACCAGTTTTTCAACACATAACCACAGTGGGCCTGAAAATCCAGAGCTTCAGATTCTGAATAAGCAGGAGGGGAAAAGTGCTAATTACCATGACAAGAACATTGTATTACTTAAAAACAAGGCAGTGCTAATGCCTAATGGTGCTACAGTTTCTGCCTCTTCCATGGAACACACACATGGTGAACTCCTGGAAAAAACACTGTCTCAATATTATCCAGATTGTGTTTCCATTGCGGTGCAGAAAACCACATCTCACATAAATGCCATTAACAGTCAGGCTACTAATGAGTTGTCCTGTGAGATCACTCACCCATCGCATACCTCAGGGCAGATCAATTCCGTACAGACCTCTAACTCTGAGCTGCCTCCAAAGCCAGCTGCAGTGGTGACTGAGGCCTGTGATGCTGATGATGCTGATAATGCCAGTAAACCAGCTGCAATGCTAAATACCTGTTTCTTTCAGAAACCAGAACAACTACAACAACGAAAATCAGTTTTTGAGATATGCCCATCTCCTGCAGAAAATAACATCCAAGGAACCACAAAGCTAGTGTCTGGTGAAGAATTCTGTTCAGGTTCCAGCAGCAATTTGCAAGCTCCTGGTGGCAGCTCTGAACGGTATTTAAAGCAAAATGAAATGAATGGTGCTTACTTCAAGCAAAGCTCAGTGTTCACTAAGGATTCCTTTTCTGCCACTACCACACCACCACCACCATCACAATTGCTTCTTTCTCCCCCTCCTCCTCTTCCACAGGTTCCTCAGCTTCCTTCAGAAGGAAAAAGCACTCTGAATGGTGGAGTTTTAGAAGAACACCACCACTACCCCAACCAAAGTAACACAACACTTTTAAGGGAAGTGAAAATAGAGGGTAAACCTGAGATACCACCTTCCCAGAGTCCTAATCCATCTACACATATATGCAGCCCTTCTCTGATGCTTTCTGAAAGGCCTCAGAATAATTGTGTGAACAGGAATGACATACAGACTGAAGGGACGAGGACTGTTCCATTGTGTTCTGAGAAAACAAGACCAATGTCAGAACACCTCAAGCATAACCCACCAATTTTTGGTAGCAGTGGAGAGCTACAGGACAACTGCCAGCAGTTGATGAGAAACAAAGAGCAAGAGATTCTGAAGGGTCGAGACAGGGAGCAATTACAGCACTATCTGAAACCAGGATGGATTGAATTGAAGGCCCCTCATTTTCACCAAGCAGAATCCCATCTAAAACGTAATGAGGCATCACTGCCATCAATTCTTCAGTATCAACCCAATCTCTCCAATCAAATGACCTCCAAACAATACACTGGAAATTCCAACATGCCTGGGGGGCTCCCAAGGCAAGCTTACACCCAGAAAACAACACAGCTGGAGCACAAGTCACAAATGTACCAAGTTGAAATGAATCAAGGGCAGTCCCAAGGTACAGTGGACCAACATCTCCAGTTCCAAAAACCCTCACACCAGGTGCACTTCTCCAAAACAGACCATTTACCAAAAGCTCATTTGCAGTCACTGTGTGGCACTAGATTTCATTTTCAACAAAGAGCAGATTCCCAAACTGAAAAACTTATGTCCCCAGTGTCGAAACAGCACTTGAATCAACAGGCTTCAGAGACTGAGCCATTTTCAAACTCACACCTTTTGCAACATAAGCCTCATAAACAGGCAGCACAAACACAGCCATCCCAGAATTCACATCTCCCTCAAAACCAGCAACAGCAGCAAAAATTACAAATAAAGAATAAAGAAGAAATACTCCAGACTTTTCGTCACCCCCAAAGCAACAATGATCAGCAAAGAGAAGGATCATTCTTTGGCCAGATTAAAGTGGAAGAATGTTTTCATGGTGAAAATCAGTATTCAAAATCAAGTGAGTTCCAGACTCATAATGTCCAAATGGGACTGGAGGAAGTACAGAATATAAATAGTAGAAATTCCCCTTATAGTCAGACCATGAAATCAAGTGCATGCAAAATACAGGTTTCTTGTTCAAACAGTACACACCTAGTTTCAGAGAATAAAGAACAGACTATACATCCTGAACTTTTTGCAGGAAACAAGACCCAAAACTTGCATCACATGCAATATTTTCCAAATAATGTGATCCCAAAGCAAGATCTTCTTCACAGGTGCTTTCAAGAACAGGAGCAGAAGTCACAACAAGCTTCAGTTCTACAGGGATATAAAAGTAGAAACCAAGATATGTCTGGTCAACAAGCTGCGCAACTTGCTCAGCAAAGGTACTTGATACATAACCAAGCAAATGTTTTTCCTGTGCCTGACCAGGGAGGAAGTCACACTCAGACCCCTCCCCAGAAGGATGTTCAAAAGCATGCTGCTCTAAGGTGGCATCTCTTACAGAAGCAAGAACAGCAGCAAACACAGCAACCCCAAACTGAGTCTTGCCATAGTCAGATGCACAGGCCAATTAAGGTGGAACCTGGATGCAAGCCACATGCCTGTATGCACACAGCACCACCAGAAAACAAAACATGGAAAAAGGTAACTAAGCAAGAGAATCCACCTGCAAGCTGTGATAATGTGCAGCAAAAGAGCATCATTGAGACCATGGAGCAGCATCTGAAGCAGTTTCAGGCCAAGTCGTTATTTGACCATAAGGCTCTTACTCTCAAATCACAGAAGCAAGTAAAAGTTGAAATGTCAGGGCCAGTCACAGTTTTGACTAGACAAACCACCGCTGCAGAACTTGATAGCCACACCCCAGCTTTAGAGCAGCAAACAACTTCTTCAGAAAAGACACCAACCAAAAGAACAGCTGGTTCTGTTCTCAATAATTTTATAGAGTCACCTTCCAAATTACTAGATACTCCTATAAAAAATTTATTGGATACACCTGTCAAGACTCAATATGATTTCCCATCTTGCAGATGTGTAGGTAAGTGCCAGAAATGTACTGAGACACATGGTGTTTATCCAGAATTAGCAAATTTATCTTCAGATATGGGATTTTCCTTCTTTTTTTAAATCTTGAGTCTGGCAGCAATTTGTAAAGGCTCATAAAAATCTGAAGCTTACATTTTTTGTCAAGTTACTGATGCTTGTGTCTTGTGAAAGACAACTTCACATACATGCAGTTTTTCCAAAAGAATTAAATAATCGTGCATGTTTATTTTTCCCTCTCTTCAGACCCTGTAAAATTTGAATGTATCTGTTTTAGATCAATTAATCTATTTAGCTCTTTGTATATTATCTCCTGGAGAGACAGCTAGGCAGCAAAAAAAAATCTATTAAAATGAGAAAATAACTACTATATGCAGTCTAATGTAGGAACTTTAAATATTTTTTCATTCAAAGTAAAATATATTAGTTTCACAAGATTTCTGGCTAATAGGGAAATTATTATCTTCAGTCTTCATGAGTTGGGGGAAATGATAATGCTGACACTCTTAGTGCTCCTAAAGTTTCCATTTCTCCATTTATACATTTGGAATGTTGTGATTTATATACATTTTGATTCCATTTTCTCTAAAATTTCATCTTTTTGATTAAAAAATATGATACAGGCATACCTCAGAGATATTGTGGGTTTGGCTCCATACCACAATAAAATGAATATTACAATAAAGCAAGTTGTAAGGACTTTTTGGTTTCTCATTGTATGTAAAAGTTATTTATATACTATACTATAACATACTAAGTGTGCAATAGCATTGTGTCTAAAAAATATATACTTTAAAAATAATTTATTGTTAAAAAAATGCCAACAATTATCTGGGCCTTTAGTGAGTGCTAATCTTTTTGCTGGTGGAGGGTCCTGCTTCAATATTGATCGCTGTGGACTGATCATGGTGGTAGTTGCTGAAGGTTGCTGGGATGGCTGTGTGTGTGGCAATTTCTTAAAATAAGATGACAATGAAGTGCTGTATCAATTGATTTTTCCATTCACAAAAGATTTCTCTGTAGCATGCAATGCTGTTTGATAGCATTTAACCTACAGCAGAATTTCTTTAAAAATTGGACTCAGTCCTCTCAAACTGTGTTGCTGCTTTATCAACTAAGTTTTTGTAATATTCTAAATCCTTTGTTGTCTTTTCAGCAGTTTACAGCATCTTCATTGGAAGTATATTCCATCTCAAACATTCTTTGTTCATCCGTAAGAAGCAGCTTCTTAGCAAGTTTTTTCATGACGTTGCAGTAACTCAGCCACATCTTCAGGCTCTACTTCTAATTCTGGTTCTCTTGCTACATCTCCCTCTTCAGTCTTCATGAGTTGGGGGAAATGATAACGCTGACACTCTTAGTGCTCCTAAAGTTTCCATTTCTCCATTTATACATTTGGAATGTTGTGATTTATATACATTTTGATTCCATTTTCTCTAAAATTTCATCTTTTTGATTAAAAAATATGATACAGGCATACCTCAGAGATATTGTGGGTTTGGCTCACAGTGCAGTGACCTCCTCCACTGAAGTCTTGAATTCCTCAAAGTAATCCATGAGGGTTGGAATCAACTTCTAAACTCCTGTTAATGTTGATATATTGACCCCCTCCCATGAATTATGAATGTTCTTAATAACTTCTAAATGGTGATACCTTTCCAGAAGGCTTTCAATGTACTTTGCCCAGATCCATCAGAAGACTATCTTGGCAGCTGTAGACTAACAATATATTTCTTAAATCATAAGACTTGAAAGTCAAAAGTACTCCTTAATCCATAGGCTGCAGAATCAATGTTATATTAACAGGCACAAAAACAGCATTAATCTCCTTGTGCATCTCCATCAGAGCTCTTGGGTGACTAGGTGCCTTGAGCAGTAATATTTTGAAAGGAGGTTTTGTTTTTGTTTTTTGTTTTTTGGTTTTTTGTTTTGTTTTGTTTTAGCAGTAAATCTGAACACTGGGCTTAAAATATTCAGTAAACTATGTTGTAAACAGATGTGTTATCGTCCAGACTTTGTTGTTCCATTACTCTATACAAGCAAGGTAGACTTAGCATAATTCTAAAGGGCCTTGGAATTTTCAGAATGGTAAATGAGTATGGGCTTCAACTCAAAATCATCAGCTGCATTAGCCTGTAACAAGAGAGTCAGCCTGTCCTTTGAAGCAAGGCATTGACTTCTATCTATGAAAGTCTTAGATGGCACCTTCTTTCAATAGTAGGCTGTTTAGTACAGCCACCTTCATCAGTGATCTTAGCTAGATCTTCTGCATAACTTGCTGCAGCTTCTACATCAGCACTTGCTGCCTCACCTTGTCCTTTTATGTTATGGAGACAGCTGCTTTTCTTAAACTTTATAAACCAACTTCTGCTAGCTTCCAACTTTTCTTCTGCAGCTTCCTCATTCTCTTCATAGAACTGAAGGGAGTAAAGGCCTTGCTCTGGATTAAGCTTTGACTTAAGGAATGTTGTGGCTGGCGTGATCTTCTATCCAGAACACTAAAGCACTCTCCATATCAGCAATAAGGCTGTTTTGCTTTCTTACCTTTCTTTTGTTCAATGGAGTAATTTCCTTCAGGAATTTTTCCTTTGCATTCACAACTTGGCTAACTGTCATGCAAGGCCTAGCTTTCAGCCTATCTTGGCTTTTGACATGCCTTCCTCAGTTAGCTCAGTCATATCTAGCTTTTGATTTAAAGTGGCAGGCATACAACTCTTCCTTTCACTTGAACACTTAGAGGCCACTGTAGGGTTATTAATTGGCCTAATTTCAATATTGTTGTGTTTTAGGGAATAGAGAGGCCCAGAGAGAGGGAGAGAGCCCGAACGACTAGTTGATAGAGCAGGCAGAATGCACACAACATTTATCAGATTATGTTTGCACCATTTACCAGATTATGGGTATGGTTTGTGGCACCTCCCAAAAATTAGAATAGTAACATCAAAGATCACTGATCACAGATCGCCATAACATATATAATAATAAAGTTTAAAATACTGTGAGAATTACCAAAATGTGATACAGAGACATGAAGTGAGCACATGCTGTTGAAAAAAATGACACTGATAGACATACTTAACACATGGGATTGCCACAAACCTTCAATTTGTGAAAGTCACAGTAACTGCGACTCACAAAAGAGCAAAGCACAATAAAACGAGGTATGCCTGTATTTTTTTTAAAAAAAGCTTTTTGTTAAAATTCAGAATGTGTAATAGGTCTGTCGGAATAGTGAAATATTTTTGCTGATGGATGTAGATATATACGTGGGTAGAGATGAAGATCTTTATAGCTACGCAGCATAGATTTAGTAAAAGACATTTGAAAAGACAAATGTTAAATTAGTGTGGCTAATGGCCTACCCGTGCCATGTTTTCCCTCTTGCAATGAGATACCTCCTACTGTGTAGGAGGATGGAGGGAGGACTCCTACTGTCCCTCTTTGCGTGTGGTTATTAAGTTGCCTCACTGGGCTAAAACACCACACATCTCATAGATAATATTGGGTAAGTTGTAATCGTCTTCACTCTTCTCTTACCACCCACCCTTATCTTCCCACTTTTCCATCTTTGTTGGTTTGCAACAGCCCCTTCCTTTTGCCTGACTCTCCAGGATTTTCTCTCATCATAAATTGTTCTAAAATACATACTAATATGGTTCTGGATTGACTATTCTTATTTGCAAAACAGCAATTAAATGTTATGGGGAAGTAAGAGGAAAAAGGGGTATCCTTGACAATAAACCAAGCAATATTCTGAGGGTGGGATAGAGCAGGAAATTTTATTTTTAATCTTTTAAAATCCAAGTAACAGGTAGGCTTCCAGTTAGCTTTAAATGTTTTTTTTTTCTAGCTCAAAAAATTGGATCGTAGTTGATACTACATATAATACATTCTAATTCCCTCACTGCATTCTTTGTTTAGTTTTATTTATTTGGTTTAAAATAATTTTTTATCCCATATCTGAAATGTAATATATTTTTATCCAACAACCAGCATGTACATATACTTAATTATGTGGCACATTTTCTAATAGATCAGTCCATCAATCTACTCATTTTAAAGAAAAAAAATTTTTAAAGTCACTTTTAGAGCCCTTAATGTATAGTTGGGGGTTAAGCTTTGTGGATGTAGCCTTTATATTTAGTATAATTGAGGTCTAAAATAATAATCTTCTATTATCTCAACAGAGCAAATTATTGAAAAAGATGAAGGTCCTTTTTATACCCATCTAGGAGCAGGTCCTAATGTGGCAGCTATTAGAGAAATCATGGAAGAAAGGTAATTAACGCAAAGGCACAGGGCAGATTAACGTTTATCTTTTTGTATATGTCAGAATTTTTCCAGCCTTCACACACAAAGCAGTAAACAATTGTAAATTGAGTAATTATTAGTAGGCTTAGCTATTCTAGGGTTGCCAACACTACACACTGTGCTATTCACCAGAGAGTCACAATATTTGACAGGACTAATAGTCTGCTAGCTGGCACAGGCTGCCCACTTTGCGATGGATGCCAGAAAACCCAGGCATGAACAGGAATCGGCCAGCCAGCCTGCCAGCCACAAGGTACTGGCACAGGCTCCAACGAGAGGTCCCACTCTGGCTTTCCCACCTGATAATAAAGTGTCAAAGCGGGAAGAATGGTAACGTGTGGTATAAGAAAAGAACCACTGAATTAAATTCACCTAGTGTTGCAAATGAGTACTTATCTCTAAGTTTTCTTTTACTATAAAAAGAGAGCAAGTGTGATATGTTGAATAGAAAGAGAAACATACTATTTACAGCTGCCTTTTTTTTTTTTTTCCGCTATCAATCACAGGTATACAAGTACTTCCCTTTAATCCTGCATGTAGAAGACTCTTATGAGCGAGATAATGCAGAGAGGGCCTTTCATATAAATTTGTACAGCTCTGAGCTGTTCTTCTTCTAGGGTGCCTTTTCATTAAGAGGTAGGCAGTATTATTATTAAAGTACTTAGGATACATCGGGGCAGCTAGGACATATTCAGTATCATTCTTGCTCCATTTCCAAATTATTTCTAAATTAGCATGTAGAAGGTCACTAAATAATCATCTAGTGGCCTGGCAGAAATAGTGAATTTCCCTAAGTGCCTTTTTTTTGTTTTTTGTTTTGTTTTTTAATCAAGCTGTAGGTGGTGCTTTGGTCATAAGGGAAGATACAGTCTATTTCTAGGACTATTCTATATTTTCAATATGGCTGGATACTAATTATTTGCCAGCCTCCTTTTCTAAATTGTGAGACATTCTTGGAGGAACAGTTCTAACTAAAATCTATTATGACTCCCCAAGTTTTAAAATAGCTAAATTTAGTAAGGGAAAACATAGTTTATGTTTTAGAAGACTGAACTTAGCAAACTAACTTGAATTTTGCGCTTTGTGAAATTTTATGTCGAAATGAGCTTTCCCATTTTCACCCACATGTAATTTACAAAATAGTTCATTACAATTATCTGTACATTTTGATACTGAGGAAAAACAAGGCTTAAAAACCATTATCCAGTTTGCTTGGCGTAGACCTGTTTAAAAAATAATAAACCGTTCATTTCTCAGGATGTGGTCATAGAATAAAGTTATGCTCAAATGTTCAAATATTTTGATTGCCTCTTGAATTCATTTGCTAATTGTATGTGTGTGTGTTTCTGTGGGTTTCTTTAAGGTTTGGACAGAAGGGTAAAGCTATTAGGATTGAAAGAGTCATCTATACTGGTAAAGAAGGCAAAAGTTCTCAGGGATGTCCTATTGCTAAGTGGGTAAGTGTGACTTGATAAAGCCTTTGGTCTTAAATCTTGGGCATTTTGATTTGTAAATCTGACCCTGAGAATTGGGTTACCCAGATCAAAGACTCATGCCAGTTAAAAAGAACATTACCTGTATTTTTTATCATGTGTTATCTCTTAAGAAGAGGCAGATTAGTTCTAAAATCAACAAACTGTATTTAATTGAAATAATTTAGTGATGAGGAAGAGGTCCATTCTAGTGCCTGCTAAATGTATAATCCTTCTTAGAATGTGAAGTGGTCCTTAAACTTTTAAATACCTTCAGTTAATCTTTATATTGTCATTTATGAAAACCTTGAACTAAGACTTACCTATCTTTCATCTAGCTCTGGTTTTAATGCAGGTAGCATTTAATTGTCCCCACTGTACTGGGTATAGTCTACTAAACATCAAGGAGTAGTTTTGCATCTCTCCTTGTTCTGATACTAGGGTCAAAGCCCACTTTTTATAGATGGGCAGCAAAAGGCAAATTGCACATGCTGATAAATGTTGCCCTAATTGTGATCTAAACATGATAAAATATACATACATAAGTGCCCTTATCTGCCGCAAGTGACCCTTGTTTTGTTTTGGTTGGGGTGGGGGGTGTTTGGGATGGAATGGTGATCCACGCAGGTGGTTCGCAGAAGCAGCAGTGAAGAGAAGCTACTGTGTTTGGTGCGGGAGCGAGCTGGCCACACCTGTGAGGCTGCAGTGATTGTGATTCTCATCCTGGTGTGGGAAGGAATCCCGCTGTCTCTGGCTGACAAACTCTACTCTGAGCTTACCGAGACGCTGAGGAAATACGGCACGCTCACCAATCGCCGGTGTGCCTTGAATGAAGAGTAAGTGAAGCCCAGGGCCTCTACCCTCTTTGCGGCCACTGATAGGAAAGCCCAATCTTTGGTTGGAAGGAAGAGAGTTCAACGTGCACTTTTACATTTATAAAATGGGGATCAAAATGCCTGTTTGGCAGTCATGCGATAAGAAGTTGTATTTGCTAATGTGAATAACTTGACATGATTTCATTACCTGAATTGTACAGTTTAGCCATTAGGAGCAGTCAGAGTGTCTGTACCCACATGGCCTCAGTTATACCATAAACTTGAAATTGTTTATCTGCTCACATGCTACAAGTGACAGCTCCTGTGTGCCTAGCCACTATATTAGTATGTATTGACTCCACTTCCATGTTGCAGTATCTGAAACAGAAAGTAAGTCTAATGAGAAACTTCGGGATTCCCAGGTCAAATACCTTCCATATGTATGTAGCAAAAACAAAATACAAAGCCTAGAAGTTCTGTAGAAATAGAACTGATTTTTACTTTCATTCAAACTATTCATTATTTCCACAAAAGTAATCAAAACTGCTTCCACTTTTACTGCTGCTAAATGATCAGGAAATTACTGGATATGGATATATATTATTTTCCAGGAATATAAGAATTTAGAATAGAACTGCAAGAGTATGCACTTAAATATATTTAGTGCATCCAATTGCTAATATTTTGTTTTAAACACCATCCAGTTTGCACGAAGTCTAAACCTTCACTTGGAAAAAGCTTCATTTTTAATGTTCCTCTACTGTGCTGATAATCCTATATAACACTAACTAAAAGAATAGATGAACGTTCACAGTGCTACACAGACATCTTTTTTTTTTTTTTTTTTTTTTTTTTTTTTGAGATGGAGTTTCACTCTTCTTGCCCAGGCTGGAGTGCAATGGCGTGATCTTGGCTCACCGCAACCTCCACCTCCCAGGTTCAAGAGATTCTCCTGCCTCAGCCTCCCTAGTAGCTGGGATTACAGGCATGTGCCACCATGCCCGGCTAATTTTGTATTTTTAGTAGAGACAGGGTTTCTCCATGTTGGTCAGGCTGGTCTCAAACTCCCGACCTCAGGTGATCCGCCCGCCTCTGCCTCCCAAAGTGCCTTACAGGCATGAGCCACAGTGCCTGGCCAGAAATCTTACAAGTTATTTTGCTCACGATTGGTTTTAAAATAATTTTAATTTTGCACTATTTCCTTTAGTCTCTTTTTCTCTGCATCCACCAAACTATAGAATCGTTTGCTTAGCTTATAAGAAATGCTCATACTGTTCATTGCAACAGCTAGCCAAATTTGTCCTTTGCTGTTTAAAACTCTAACTAGCATGGTTTTACTAAATTTATGTTAACACAGTTTCTCTCTCTGGGTTGTGGGGAGACAAATCAACTATAAATAATCTCTTTAGAAAAGTTACTCTTTCTATATGAAAGTGTGACTTGACTTTCTATGATAATTATAATCCAAAAAATTTATGGTGTGTACCTGACCACTTTTACAAATGATTAATTGGAAGGTAGAAATTGCTGATTCATAACATGTTTAACTTATAAACTTATGATGGACTACTTTAAGCGTAAATTTTTTTTTTTTTTTTTTTAAGACAGAGTTTCACTCTGTCACCCAGGCTGGAGTGCAATGGCGTGATCTCGGCTCACTGCAACCTCCACCTCCTGGCTTCAAGCAATTCTGCTGCCTCAGCCTCCCGAGTAGCTGGGATTACAGGCATGCGCTACCACACCCAGCTAATTTTGTATTTTTAGTAGAGACAGGGTTTCTCCATGTTGATCAGGCTGGTCTGGAACTCCTGACCTCAGGTGATCCGCCCGCCTCAGCCTCCCAGAGTGCTGGGATTACAGGTGTGAGCCACCGCGCCCAGCCTAAAATATTTTTTTAATCTACCCTGACTCCTCTTGCTCTTTCTGAAGAAAAATTTTAAAAAATATATGTAGTTGCCTTTAATTAGAAAAAAAATTAAAAATTAAGGCAACTTGGGCTCATACTGGTAATAGCATTTCTCTCAGGAACTCAGTAATACTGCATTGTCTTTAAAGCATAATATCTCTTAGACTTGATGGTTTGAAATTCTAAATCACTGAAGAACCTCTTGTGAAAAAAGGGGAACATCACATTCCGGGTACTGTTGTGGGGTGGGGGGGGGGGGGGGGGGGGACAGCATTAGGAGATATACCTAATGCTAAATGACGAGCTAATGGGTGCAGGAAATCAACATGGCACATGGATACATATGTAACAAACCTGCATATTGTGCACATGTACCCTAAAACCTAAAGTATAATAAAAAAATAAAATAAAATAAAATAAAATTAAAAAAAAGAAAATGATAGTTTTAAAATTTCTTTTCAAGAATAGTCCTATTGCAAAATGTTTGAATTTCTTGAAGTTTCCTGGAAACTATATTTCATTCATTGTAATGAATTTAATTTTCATTAACATAGATCTCTAATATTTTTCTCAGCTCACCCCAACCTCCACCTCCCAGGTTCAAGTGATTCTCATGCTGCAGCCTCCTGAGTAGCTAGAATTACAGGCACCCACCACCATGCCCGGCTCATTTTTGTATTTTTAGTAGAGACAGGGTTTCGCCATGTTGGCCAGATTGATCTCTAACTCCTGGCTTCAGGTGACCCACCCACCTTGGCCTCCCAAAGTGCTGGGATTACAGGTGTGGGCCACCATGCCCGGCCAGCTTTTCCATAATTCTTATAAATGCCAACGCCTGAAATGGAATCTGACATATAAAAAAATTACATGAAGAACTTTTATTATTTTGCATTTGAAAACCATGAAAAATAGTTGGACTAGAGTCTCAGAAAGCTTGTAGTTTGTTAGTTTAACTACTCTAAATGTCAGGCAGATACAAAACTATTAAAAGACATGCTTCAAATATGAAGACAATTTAAAAGCACAGCTGTACACTTCTGCTTTTTGTCTAGTTTCAAGGTAAAGATGAATAATCATTTAGATAATGCTTAAGCTATGCTTATGCATACTTAGAGCAATTCTCCAAAATAAAAAATTTTAATACTTAAATACATGATTAAAATAGACATGTATCCAATGTCAATACAGACTTTTTACTCAGAAATAGCTTTTGAAGTTTCTTCTACCCCATAAATAGATTTTATTTTATGGCTGGCAGAAGCGAAAATTACAACTTTTTGCCAAGAACAGAGAATAGAATAATCTCAAATTGAGGCTGCGGACTCAGTTTTATGTTCAAAGCTGTGTGAACCTCATCACTGAGTTCTTACAAATCCCTGTGTCCACATGCTCCAAACCACCCACTGTGAGTTCAGAAAAGAACTCTGAGTGCATCTTTCAGTGGGAAAATAAAAACTGATTTTTACATTTCCTTTGAGCCAAACCAGCTGTTTCTTCTTTAAAGATTTCCCTTTGAGATTTCCATTTTATGACTAAGTCTAACCAGTATTTTTTTGGCAAGTAAGAGTTGTGAGAGTGTATCTGTCATCATAAGGAAATCAAAGCCAGAAATGCCTTCTGCCATGGTGGGTGATGTTAAACATTTCAAAGAACTTTATATTATAAAAATTGTCAAACATAAAAGGAAAAGTGCAATATAATGAATTCCATGGACCCATCACACAGCATCAATATTTATCAACATTTTATCAATATTTTTTCATATATTTTTCCCACATCCACTCCCACTAGTGTTTGAAAGCAGAAGACAGATAACTTACCATCTTACCTGTTAACATTTCAGGATGTATTTCTAACAGGTAAAGACTTTATCATTTAATATTTAGACTGTGTTTGTTCAAATTATTTGATTAGATTCTATTTCAGAAAACACACAAATAAACAAAAATGATAATGAGAAAAAGAAAGCCCTTGCACATGATTGACACTTCTGAGTAGTGTGATCCCAGTTCATGTCCATTGTCTGGGATAACTATTAAATAAAACTTCCTCTCGTAAAATTGTCTCCATTTAGAAGATAAATTCTATGATTCATAAGCCTCTTTTTATTTATAATAACCCTTCTCCTTTTTTTATGAATTTGTTTTTTAAAGAAACTATGATTTTCTCTGTAAAATTCTCCACATTCTGGATTTGGCCAATTTCATCTTGGTTCTTTTGTTTAACCTATTCCTCTATCCCCAGTATCTTCTGTGGACTGGTAGTTTGACTGGTTCTTTTTCTTTTCTTTTTTCCTTTTTTTTGAGACAGGTTTGTCTGTCGTTAGGTGATGCAGTGGCCCAATCTCAGTCATGCAACCTATTCTCGTGCCTCAGCCTCCTGAGTAGCTGGGACTACAAGCATGCGCCACCTCACCCTGCTAATTTTTGTACTTTTAGTAGAGACGGGGTTTCGCCATGTTGGCCAGGCTGGTCTCGAACTCCTGGCCTCAAGTGATCCACCCACCTTGGCCTCCCAAAGTGCTGGGATTACAGGCATGAGCTACCACGCCCAGCTGATTTTTAGGTAATGTAAGTATGTGTGCATGTATAGTATACATTAGCAAAAACACTTCATAAGTAGTGCTAAAATCATTTATATACATCAGGAGACACATAATGTCTGCTTGGTTCCCATTTTAGTGATGTTAAGAGTGTGTAGCATGTTTAGTTGTCAGCCTAATCCATCATTATGTTCCTCATCAAACTTTCACCAGATAGTTTCACATCAATTGATGATCATTGCCTGTTTCTATTATTTTGTTTTCAAGTTGACAGTTTTCTCTCACTTGATGTTGTGTAAATTTAGTTATATAAAGTTAAATTATTTTGCTATTTTTCTATGCTGTATACATTTGAATAACTGATCTAATTTTTACTTTAAAAATATTTTACAATTAGAAGTCCAACTAGTAAATCAAAGGTTAAGAATTTTTGCAGAAATCTGTTATATAGATGACATTTTAATATTTGCCCTTTATATCGTTTACCATGAGCCAAATTTCAAGTCATATTAAAATGACTGTCATGTGCTAATTCTAACAATATTTGAAAGACCCCTATCGAAATAAAAATACCTTTTAGTAGCCACTTTATTAGAAAATCAACTTTAAGTTATCCCGCCATGGTTTTTTCTAATTGAGATATAATTCACATACCATAAAATTTACCCTTTTAAAGTATACAATTCAGTTGTTTCAGTACATTCACAAAGCTATGCAAATGTCACCTCTACCTAGTTTCAGAATGTTTTCATCATTCCCAGAAGGAAACCCTGTATTTATTAGGCAGTCAGTTCCCCTTCTGCCCTTCTTCCTTCCTCTAAGTGGCAACTGCCAATAAACATTCAGTTTCTCTGGATTTACCTATTCTGGGCATTTTGTATTAGTGAAATCATATATTTGGCCTTTCTGTCTGGCTTCTTTCATGTACCTCAATGTTTTCAAGTCTCATTCATTTTATAAAAAAAAAAAAAAGTACTTTTTCTTTTTTTTTTTTTTTTTTGTCCATATATATATTCACACCACATTTTTTGAGACAGAGTCTCGCTCTGTTGCCCAGGCTAGAGTGCAATGGTGCAACCTCAGCTCACTGCAACCTCTGTCTCCCGGGTTCAAGCGATTCTCATGCCTCAGCCCCCAAGTAGTTGGGATTACAGGTGTGTGCCGCCACGCCCAGCTAATTTTTGTATTTTTAGTAGAGACAGGGTTTCACTGTGTTGGCCAGGCTGGTCTCAAACTCAGCCTTAAGTGATCCTTCTACCTTAGCCTGCTAAAGTGCTGGGATTACAGGCATGAGCCACTGTGCCCAGCCACATTTTCTTTATCCATTTATTAGTTAATTGACATTTGGATTGTTTCTACTTTTTGGCTATTATAAATTATGCTGCAACAAACATCGGTGTACAAATTTTTGTGTGAACATGTTTTCAGTTATCTTGGGATATACACCTAGGAGTGACATTGTTAGTAATATGGTAACTTTGTTTAACTTTTTGAAGAACTGCCAAACTGTTTTCCAAAGTAGCTGCATCCTTTTACATTTCTGCCAACAATGTATGAAGGTTCTAGTGTCTCCACATCCTCAAGAAAATGTTATTGTCTGTTTAATTATAACCATCCAAGTGGGTATGAAGTTTATCTCGTGATTTTGATTTGCATTTTCCTAATGGCTGATATTGGGCATCTTTTCACGTGTGTATTGACCATGTATTTTTTTGAGAAAAGTCTACTTATATGTTTTTAATTGTATTATTTTTAGAGTTGTAAGAATATGTTATGTTGATACTTGAACTTTGTCAAATGCATGGTTTGCAGATATTTTCTCCTATCCCACAGGTTGTCACTTCACTTTGATAATGTCCTTAAAGTACAAAAGTTTTAAATTGATTTTGATGAAACTCAATTTCTTTTTAATTGGTAGCTTGTGCATTTGAGGTCATATTTAAGAAATCATTGCCTCATTCAAGATCTGAAAGATTTACACCTATGCTTTCTTCTCAGAGTATTATAACTTTAGTTCTTACATTTAGATTTTTAATTAATGTTTAGTTAATTTGATGGTGAGAGATAAGAGTCCAACTTCATTCCTTTGCAAGTAGCTGTCCAGTTTTCTCAGCACCATTTGTTGAAGAGACTGTTTTTTTCAATTAACTGACCAAGATGTATGAGTTTATTTCTGGACTCTTAATTCTCTTAATCTGCATCACTTTTCTTATGCCAGTGCCACACTGTGCTGATTCCTGTAGTTTTGTAGTAAATTTTGAAATCAAGACAGGTAAGTCTTCCAACTTTGTACTTTTGCCTACCATGTTTCTTGGGTTTCCATATGAATTTTAAGATCAGCTTCTCAGTTTCCTTTCTGGATTTTTTTTTCTTTTTTTTTTTTTTGGTAGAGCTAGAGTCTTACTATATTACCCAAGCTGGTCTTGAACTCCTGGGCTAAAGAGATCCTTCCGCCTAGGCTTCCCAGAGTGCTGGGGTTACAGGCGTGAGCCACCACATCCAACCCCCTTCTGGGACTTTGACTGGGGTTCTGTTGAATCTGTTGGTCAATTTGGAGAGTATTGATATCTTAACATTAAAGCTTCCAATTTATGAACACAAGCTATTTTTCCATTTATTCTTAAATTTCTTTCAGTAATGTTTTGGATGAAACATGTACAAAGTCCTGCACTTTTTTTTTTTAAGACAGAGTCTTGCTCTGCTGCCCAGTCCAGAGTGCAGTGCTGCCAACTCAGCTCACTGCAACCTCCACCTCCAGGTTCAAGTGATTCTCCTGCCTCAGCTGGAACTACAGGTGCGCGCCACCATGCCTGGTTAATTGTTTTGTGTTTTTGGTGGAGACAAGCTTTCACCACGTTGGCCAGGCTGGTCTCAAACACCTCACCTCAAGTGATCTGACTGCCTTGGCCTCCCAAAGTACTGGGATTACAGGCATGAGCCACCATGCCTGGCCTGTACTTCTGTTAAAATTTTTTCTATGTATTTTTTATCCTATTGCAAAATCAAATTTTTTGTTGATAATATATGGTCATGTATTTCACTTTTATATATTGGTCTTATATCCTACCAACTTGCTGAACTAGCTTATTAGCACTAACTTTTTTTGGTAGATTCCTTAGGATTTGCTACATACAAGATTATGTGATCTACAAGTAGAAATAATTTTGTTTCTTCACTTCCAATCTGGGTGGCTTTATTTTTTTTTCTTGCCTGATTACCCAGTTAGAACTTCCAGAAAATGTCAGGTACAATTAACAACTGCAAACATCCTTGTCTTATTCCTCATTTTAGCAAGAAATTTTTAGTTTTTCACCATTAAGTATGATACTAATTGTAGGTTTTGTTTAAAAAAAGACTGTCAAGTTCAGAAGTTCCCTTCTGTTGCTAGTTTGTTGAATAATTTTATCATGAAAGGGTGTTGAACTCTTCTCAAATGCTGTGGCTACATCTAATGAAATGATCGTGCGCTCTTCTCCTTTATTCTGTTAATATAGCGTATTATATTGATTCATTTTTATACATTAGATTGACATTATATTTCTGGAATAAATCCCACTTGGCCTCAGTGTGTATTACTTTTTATATATTGCTGGAGTCCGTTTGCTAGTATTTCATGGAGGACTTTTGCATCTCTGTTGACAAGGTATATTGATCTTTAGTTCTCTTGTGATATCTTTGGTTTTGGTGTCAGAGTAATTCTGAGTTCACAAAATGCATTGGGAAATGTTCCCTTCTCTATCTTTTGTAAGAGTTTACAAAGGATTGGTTTAACTCTTTTTTAAATGTTTGAGAAAATTCTCTACCCCTGGGCTTTCCTTTGTGGGAATTTTTAAACATTTTTAAAATAGATTATTTTTAAAGCAATTTTAGGGTAAAAGCAACATTGAATGAGAGGCACAGAGCTTCCTCAAGTACATGCTGCCCCTGTATGTGCATAGCCTCCCTCATTATCAACATCCTTTACCAGAATGGTACATTTGTTGCAATCAATGAACCTGCATTGACAATTGTCACTCAAAGTTCATAGTTTAGAGTTCACCTTTGGTGTTATGTATCCTGTGAGTTTGGATCCACATTTAATGATACTCATTCACCATTACAGTATCATTCAGAGTAGTTTCACTACCTTAAAAGTCCTCTGTACCCTACCTATTTATCTCTCCCACTTCACTAACCCTTAGCAACCAATGATCTTTTTATCTCCATAATTTTCCCTATTCTAGAATGTCATATAGTTGGAATGATACAGTATATGTAGCCTTTTCAGACCGGTTTTTGTTACTTATTAATAAGCTTTTAAATTTTCCACCATGTCTTGATAGTTCATTTCTTTTCAGCATTGAATAATATTCCATTGTCTGGTTTATCACAGATGATTTATCCATTCACATAGTGAAAGACATCTTAGTTGCTTCCAAGTTTTGACAATTATGAATAAAGCTGTTATAAAAGTATGTAGGTTTTTGTGTGGACAAATGTTTTCAACTCCTTTGAGTAACACAGAGCACAGTAGCTTGATTGACAGTAAGAGTAAGAAATATTTTTTCTCAGTCTGTATCTTGTTTTTTCATTCACTTGACAGTGCCATTTGCAGAACAGAAAGTTTTAATTTTAATGAAGTCTAGGTTATCAGTTAATTCATGAATAATGTTTTTGGTATTGTATCTAAAAAGTCAACACCAAACCCAAGGTCATCTATATGTTCTGTGTTATCTTCCAGGAATTTTATAGTTTTGCATTTTACATTTAGGGCTGTGACCCATTTCGCATTAATTTTGCAAAAGCTATAAAGACTATGTATAGATTCACTTGTTTGCATGTGGAGTTGTCCAGTTGTTCCCGTACCATTTCTTAAAGACTATCTTGGCTTTATTGTATTACCTTTGCTACTTTGTCAAAGATCAGTTGATTATAATTAAGTGGTCTGTTTCTGGACTCTTTATTCTGTTCCATTGTTATATTTGTTTAGACTTTCACCAATGCCACACTATCTTGTTAACTTAGGCTTTAGAGTAATTCTTGCAATCGTGTAGTGTCCGTCCTCTGACATTGTTTTTCTCCTTCAGTACTGAGTTGGCTATTCTTTTGCGTATTACTAAGTAAAAAAAACCAGTCTGAAAAGGCTATATATACTGTCATTTATTGGTCTTTTGCCTCGATATAAACTTTAAAATTGGTTTGTCAATATCCTCAAAATCTTGCAGGAATTTTGATAGATTGTACTGCATTTCTAGATTGAGTTAGAAATACTGCCATCTTGACAATACGCATCTTCCTATCCATGAACATGAAACATCTATTTCTTTGATATCCTTCATTAGAATTTTGCATTTTCCTCATATAGACCATGTACATATTAGATTTATACATAAATATTTCATTTTGGGGGTGCTAATGATAATGTATTTTTATCTCAGATTCTGCTTGTACATTGCTGGTATGCAGAAAAGTGGTCAACTTTTGTATATTAAACTTGTTTCCTGCAACCATGTTATATAATCACTTTAGATCCAGTTTTTTTTTGTCATTCTTTTGTATTTTCTAGGTGATCATGTCATCTGCAAAGACAACTTCTTTCTCATCTGTATACCTTTTATTTTCTTGTCTTAATGTATTAGCTAGGATTTCCAGTATGATGTTGAAAGGCACTGGTGAGAGGCAACATACTTACCTTGTTCCTGATCTCAGCAGGAAATCTTCAATTTTATCAACATTAAATATGTTAGCTGTATGGTTTTGTAGATATTCTTTATCAGGTTCAGGTAGTTCCCCTCTTTTCCTCATTTACTGAGGGGCTTTTGAAAATCATGAATCAGTGTTGGATTTTATAAATACTTTTTTTCCACCTATTGATATTACCATATGATTTTTCTTTAGCTTATTAACGAAATGGATTACATTAATTGATTCTCAAATTTTGAAGTAGGCTGGCATACCGGGGGCAAATCCCACATGGTTGTGATACATTATTTATGAATGCATTCATGGTCATGGTTGCTATTAGTCTGTAGTTATCTTTTATTGTAAAGACTTTGGTGTTGGTATTAAGGTAATGCTGCACTCATAGAATAAGTTATGAAGTATTTTCTCTGCTTCTGTCTTAACTGAGATTGTAGAGAATTGATATAATTTCTTCCTTAAAACTTTGGTAGAAATCAGAATGAACCATCTGGGTCTGGTACTTTGTTTTGGAAAGTTATTACTGATTCAATTTCTTTCATAGATATAGGCCTGTTTAGATTATTATTTTGCATAAATATTGGTAGTTGTGTTCTTCAAGGAATTGGTCCATTTCACCTTGATTATTAAATGTGTGGGCACATTTGTTCATAATATTTCTTTATTATGCTTTGTTTTTGAGACAGAGTCTCACTCTGATTGCCCAGGCTGGAGTGCAGTAGCATGATCTCAGCTCACTGCAGCCTTGACCTCCTGGGCTCAAGTGATTCACCCACCTCAGCCTCCCAAGTAGCTCAGACTACAGGCATATGCCACCATGCCTGGCTAATTTTTTTATTATTATTAGAGACGGTGTTTTCCTATGTTGCCCAGTGTGATCTTGAACTCCTGGACTCAAGCAATCTGCCTGCCTCAGCCTCCAAAGAGTGATGGGATTACAGGCATGAGCCATCACACCTAGCCTGATGGCAGAACTTTTTAAGAAGAATAGAATGGTATATGGCATTTTCAAAAATTGTTTTCCCCTCCTCCTATGGAAGCATGAAGGGATTTTTCTTTAGTATTCATTGTGATTGTGAGAACCTTATCTGGCTCCTGAATGTAGAAAACTCACAAAACTGTGAGGAACCTATTATGACTGCATGCCTTTGGAGTTGTTCACACTGAACCTCCAGCAATTCATCAATTATAGTTCAGATATTCCTATCCCAACACTGGTTCCTACGGAGGTTTCTGCTCCAGTAAGTTGTAATTCTTTTTTTATCCATCTGTTTCCTCGGTTTTGAGGGCAGTGATTTTCCCTGTGACCTCATTTCTCTGACAGATCTAAGTAGTGTTGATTACATCTTTTAACCTGTTGTAGGTATATTCGGATTTTCTATTTCTTCTTGAGTCAATTTTAGTAGTTTGTGTTTTTCTAGAAGTTTGTTCTCTAGCTCTGCTTTAGCTCCATCCAATAAAATATAAGTATGTTGAGTTTTCATTTACAACAAGGTATTTTCTAATTTCTATCATGTTTTTTTGATTCCTAACTATATAGAAGTATATTTTTACCTATTACCCAAATTTGCTTGTTATTCATGTATAATTTTATCAGAAAACACACTTTGGACAATTTTTGCAGTGTTACATTTATTTAGACTTGTTTTATAACTTGACATACAGTCCATCCTGGAGAATGTTTCATGTGTGCTTGAGAAGAATGTGTATATTCGGCTGTTGGTGGGTGGCATGTTTTATAGATGCCTGTTAGACCTAGTTGGTTTATAGTGTTTTTTACAACTTCTGTTTTCTTTTTAATCTTCTATCTACTTTTAGCCATTATTGAAAGTGGATTAGTAAATTATCTATTTATTCTGCCATTTTTTGCTTCATGTATTTTGGTGCTCTGTTGCTGATTACATATATGTTTACATTTGTTACATCATTTTAATGGCTTGAACTTTTTATTATAAAGTGTATATCTTGTAGATATTGTATAGTTAAATCTTTTTAAAAATTGATATTACTAGTCTCTGCCTTTTAATTTTTCAATTTATATACATTTAACATAATTATTGATAAGGTAGGATTTGTCTGCCATTTTGTCTGTATCTTGTCTTTTTTTTGTATTCAATAGATATTTTCTAGTGTACTGTTTTAATTCCCTTGTCTTTTACTAAATTTTTTGATGTTATTTTCTTAATGGTTTCCCTGGGGATTACAACTAACTTATAACAGCTAGTCTGAAGTAATACCAATTTCATTACAATATAAGGAAACTTTGTTCCCATATAGCTACATTCCCTCTTTTTACTCTGTGCTATTATACAAATTACATTTTATTTATTTTATGCCCATTAACACAGATTGTTTTGTATTTTAAATCAGATCGATATTGTCATTTAAATCAAATATGAGAAAAATAGTTACAAACAAAAATACATATATGATTTCATATTTACCTATGTAATTATCTTTACTGGTGATCTTTAAGTTCTTAGGTGTATTTGAGGTACTGTCTAGTGTCCTTTCCTTTCAGCCTGAAGCACACATTTAGTATTTTTTAGAGGACATGCCTAAAAACAATAAACTCTTATTTATCAGAGAATGTCCGAATTTATTATATAATACATTTCTGAAAGATAGTTTTGCAAAATACAGAATTCTTGGTTGGCAGTCTTTTTCTTGTGGTTCTATGTCATTCTACTGCCTTCTGGTCTTCATTGTTTCTGATCAGAGATCAGTTATTAATCTTATTGGGAATCCTTCATACATGATAATCATACAGTTTTCATGATTTTCTTGTGTTGTTGGCTTTCAGCAGTTTGGTTATGATGTTTATATGTATGCATATCTTTGGGTTTATGTTACATGGAGTTAGTTGAGCTTGGACATGTAGATTGATGTTGTTCATCAAATTTGAGAAGTTTTCGGCCATTATTTTTCAAATATTCTTCCTATTCTTTATTCTTGATCCTCTACTTTGGGGACCTTCATTGTGTCTATGTTGGTATGCTTTATGGTCTTCCACAGATCTCTGAGGTTCTGTTTAATTTTATGTTTTCATTTTTCAGACTGAATAATCTCAATTGACTTATCTTCAAGTCCCTTTTTCCCCTCCCTCCTTTTCAACTCTGCTATTGAACCCCTCTAATTTTTTATTGCAGTTATTACACTTTCAGCTTTAGAATTCTATTTAATAATATCTTTTTCTTGAGTTTATCTCATGTATTTAATAAAATGCTGTAGTCTTACTTTAGTTATTTAAATACAGTTTTCTTTCAT
Source organism: Hylobates moloch (assembly GCF_009828535.3). Classification (NCBI taxonomy): domain Eukaryota; kingdom Metazoa; phylum Chordata; class Mammalia; order Primates; family Hylobatidae; genus Hylobates; species Hylobates moloch. The sequence goes on along the minus strand of NW_026652277.1, from coordinate 27,510,261 downwards.
TATTTGGGCATACATGAAATAGCTGACTTAAAGTCTTTGTCCAGTGGCCTAATATCTGGACTTTTTCAGGAATAGCCTCTATTGACTACTTTATATGGGCCATACTTTGTTTCTGTTTCTCCTAATTGTTTAGACATTTTAAACTAATGTAATGGCTGAGAGCAGTGGCTCATGCCTGTAATCCCAGCACTTTGAGAGGCCAAAGCAGGAGGATCACTTAAGCCCAGGAGTTCAAGACTAGCCTGGGCAGCATAGTGAGACCCTGTCTCTACAAAAATAAAAATAAAATAATGTAATCTGGTAAATCTGAAAATCAGATTCTACCCCCTGCCCAGAATATGTTACTGTTTCTGGTGGTTGTTGTTTATTTCTTTTTCTTTTAACTACTCCTATAAAGTTTGTTTTGTTTCTCATAGATAGCCATCGAAGTCTTTGCCTGGTTAACTTAGAGGTCAGCTAAGGATTAGACAGAATTCCTTAGGTGCCTGAGACCAATAAGTCAGTCTTTGACAAAGGGGTCTGTATGTGTGTTGGGGCATGCATTCAACACTCAGCCAGGCTATTTGCAGTTCTGGATTAGCTTTTATTCCCTGCTTGTACAGAGTCTCAAGGTTAGACTGTGGTGAGAGTTTAGGGCTTTCTCAGGTCTTTTGTGGGCCCTACATTTGCATGTGGCTTTCTAAATTCCTAGGAATAGATTTTCAAGGCCTCCTATGGATCATCTCATTTCCCAGGTAATTTACTTTTAAGCTTTTTTAGTTATCTTATGTTTTGCTCCAGTTATTAGCTACACCTCAGTCAATGACAATATTCAATAGTTGCCTATGATTGTTTGACAAATGCCTCTGTGGAAAAGGCGTTTCACACTAGGTGAACTCCAAGTTAGATAAAGTAAAGATAACCTTACTAGTGGGATCTTCCAGGAAACTACCAAATAGGTCAAATAATGTAAGGTCTCTGTGAATGGGACTTTAGAGTATATCCAACCAATCTGGCCTCCTCTAGTGGCAGCCTGGCTGCTGCTTTTCATAATAAATTTGGGCTGTTTTGATTTGAAGGCTACCATAGAGCTGTGGGGAAAGTTAAAATACCACAGAGCTCACTGTTCTCACTGAAATCCTGTCTTTTTTTCCCTTGAATAAATTCTCCCTATATTGCTGCAAGCTTTTTGCTAATTTCCAGATCTGAAAAAGCTGATTCTGACAATATTTATCAGTACTTTTTGCTTTGATGGAGGATAAAATTTTCAGAGATCCTTATTCTGCCATTTTTGCTGACGTGTAAAGTGATCATTTCTAATTGTAATATTCCTTTTGCATTTATTAGCTGGAATACTTTACAGGACTTTTCCTCATCAACTGTTTAGTTACCATTTAATATAGTTTGTAAGAATGATAGAATAAATGCATGGCAAGAATCTTCTCAAATTTCAGAGATTTTGATGGGAAATTATATTTAGAGATCACAATCAGTGTCTAGATGTGCTCCCTGCTACAGAGATGTCATTACTTTTAGGCTTTTTTAATGGGCAAATACATGAAGTAATTATTTTTTAGAAAGAAAATCTGATATTAACTCAAATCATTAATTCATACTGTTTTTTCCTATTCATAGTTGACAGAGTATTATTATCTTTTGTTTTGCTTCTCTTGTACACTGAAATTCTTGGTTTTTGATATTAACTATTTATATCACAATATACATATATTAATTTAAAACTAATTTACAGTGCTACCTGAATATTTTTTCTTGTAAGTTGTTTTATCTCTTCTTTGCTTATTTGTATGTTTGTTTATTGTCATTAGGATATATCAAACTAGGGCTATAAAGCTGTAATACTGTATTTTAGCCAAAAACTATGAAGCACTCAAATGCCCATCAATGGTAGAATAATTCATTTGTCACATTTTTATAAGATGGAATATGGTACTCAATGAAAATGAATAAAGTACAACTACATGCAGTGATTTGGATGGATATCCCAAACATAATGGAAAAAGACGACAGATACAAATAAGCTTATATTATATAATTCCATATACCTATGTATATATCAAGTATGAAAGTAGGCAAAACAAGCCACCGATGGTGGCACACACCTATAGTCCCAGCTATTTGGGAGGCTGAGGCGGGAAGATCGCTTGAGCCCAGAAGTTCAGGTTCAACCTGAGCAACATAGCAAGACCTCATCTGTAAAAAAGAAAGCAATATTAACATAAAAATAGGCAGAACTACTATATTCTTAGAGAAGTTACTGTTAGGGAGACAGACAGTGAGTGACTGAAAGGCAAAATGAGGGGAAATTCCAGGGGATAGTAAATATTTTGTTTCTTAGTGTGGGTTCTACTTACCTGGGTATTTTCCATTTGTAAACTGTAAAATTATGTGCACTTTTCTGTATGTGTATTATATTGCAATAAAATTGTTTTAAAGTCAATTGAAATAGTTCTGTGTGTGGTTATGCCACAGCTTAATACAGAGTTAGATTAGACTTCTTTTCAAACTCATTTTGCATATAGACACCTAGAATATCAGCTGCAAAGCCTATATAATGCTATCCATAGCAATGAATTTGGTCTTTTGATTTTTCAGGAGAACTTGCGCCTGTCAGGGGCTGGATCCAGAAACTTGTGGTGCCTCCTTCTCTTTTGGTTGTTCATGGAGCATGTACTACAATGGATGTAAGTTTGCCAGAAGCAAGATCCCAAGGAAGTTTAAGCTGCTTGGGGATGACCCAAAAGAGGTTTGTTTACTTCCTGATGTATAATCACTTTATTTTTCATAGAGAATTCATTAGCATAGATGACGTGAACCATATGACATATCTTGGTAAGCTCTTATTAATCAAAGTTTTTCCCAAACTATAGATACACACTATTTGTTAAGTTGGCATAATAATGATATTATGCCAAAATAATAGACAAAATTTGAGCACCAAAAACTTCCTCTTTGGTCTTTTATGTTAATTCCAAAGTTTTAAAGGGGTGTCACTTCATTGTTAAAACTAAATGAGAATTGGTGATGTTTTTCATATTCTGACTCTGAATTATGGAAGTTACATAAGTACTACATTCAGAAAAGACCATTTTTAGTCACATTTGTGTGCAATGAGATTCAAATAATTTAAAGTCACTGTAATTAATGCATTTAAGTAACTAAAACTTATTTAGATTTTAATATAACTCTGTAATGGAAATAAATGGACACTGATTTCTCACTGACGTCATTGGTTTTTGTCTTGTCTCTAGAATACGTATTTCTTAAAATATAATTTGCAAATTGATAAATTTAACAACTTTTGGGTGGCATGTAGTCTAGAATATAGATACTTCTTGACTTATGAGGAGACTACATCCCTATAAATCCGTTGTAAATTGAAAATCTATTTAATACCCCCAATAAACCCATCCTAAAGTAAAAAAAAAAAAAACCAAGCCATTATAGGTCAGGGACTGTCTCCGTACTAATTGAATGATTAGAAAACCTCAGTATATTTAGCATTTAGATATGACCACATTTTCAGTCATTCTATACACTTACAATTATCTTTTGAATTTCAAATACAATTAAAATATTTCCATACTATAGATATTATAACATTGATGAGTCCCTTTAAATGAAGAATTTGTTAACCTTATTAAGCTTTCACCTACTATTATAGTCACAGTTAATAAAGCAAGTGCAAAAACTCCTGAAATCACAATGTAAGTTTTTTAAAGGATGTTTTCAATAATTAAACTTTACATAAATGTGTGAGACATCATTTCATAAGACAAGAACATTAATAACTTAATGAAAAGTACTGATTTTGCACGCTGTCATTTTAATTTTCTACAGATAACTTTTTTTTTTAACCACTGTTTTATCAAGTGATACATGTTTATCACTTTCACGAGGTTTCATGTAAACCAAATCCAGAGGATACCAAGTAACTTACTGCCTCTGTTGGGTAGGAGAGCTCTGTTCAGAAACCTCCTCACCTTCTAAAATTTACATCTCTGCCAGGTGGTTATGTCTCACAACTTTTTTTTTTTAGAGAAATATCAATCTGAAATGAAGACTTCTAAGTATAAATGGAGCAGCTAAATATGATCACCTACCATTTTTTAACAGCATATTACTTAGAAAATCTGTTCTTCATGAGCAGGGCAGGTGGGGGTGTAACTGAGCATTTCCCCTTTCAAGTAAATTCTGCAAAGGTTTTCATATATCCTGCATTCTAGTTCTGAAGCATTTTATCCATATTTGAAGTGTCCAGTAAATTTTAGTTGCTCTATGGAGAGATCATTTCAAATTTTTTAAATACTACCTTTATAAACATAAAATATAAAGAAAGATTAGAAATAATAGACAAATTAAGCTAAATAAGTTCTTTTAATAGTTCATCTTCCTTGGTAGCTAAAAAGTGTGACCTCTTTAAGACCATACGGCTTCATTCCCCTAACCCTACTCCTGGCACAGGCTTGTATGTGTAAAATGCAAAATATCCGCATGCAGTTAGAAAATCAATCTTATGAAAAAAACAAATAGCTAGATATTTACTAGCACATATAAAATAAAATGATAGTCATGTTTTAAAGATGCTTTATTTAGTAATAAAGCACCGTATATTGTGTTTGGGATTCAAAATGTAAGGGGAATAATCTAACCGATAGTCTCTTTTACATAGAGAAGATGGACTTAGAATTTAATACGTAGAATTATTCACTTTATACAGGAAGAGAAACTGGAGTCTCATTTGCAAAACCTGTCCACTCTTATGGCACCAACATATAAGAAACTTGCACCTGATGCATATAATAATCAGGTAAGTTGAAATAATCATTGGCAGCGATTGTAACAACTTACTTGTTACTAATGACCTACCTATGTCTAAAAATATTTTTGAAACAATTATTTTTAAGTATTATTCTAACTTTTCCTCTTAATTGTTGAAACCACTGCAGTGTTCAGTTTCAAGTATATGAAAATTATACAAAAGTACATTTTAAAGCACTTTTAAAAGTCACAGGCTGTTCTATCTACTAATCTTGTTCTCATATGAATAATTTTGTTTCTGTAAACAAACTATGGAGATTACATCAAAATTATGTGGCCCAAGCTATAGGTTCTAACTACCTATTTTTACTGCAAGTCTCTAAGTATAAATGAGTATTCACAAGAATGTATAGTCTTACAAATACTCATGTAAAGCTATGCATAGACTAACATTGTAAGTATACATATTTGGGTCCAGATGTGTCAGATTTTGCCAGATCTTCCTTTTTTGTTTGACCTTGACTTCATACACCAAGCAAAAACATTTTTTTTCTATTTTACATGTGTATTCTAAACTATAGCTAGTTAAGACAGGTAGATGATTCTGTCAGAAATTGCTCATCATGAAGGCAAAAAACTAAAATCTTCACTGTTTCAGTAACATCAACAACAAAAGCATTAAGTGAAAGTCTATTACAAACCAAACACTGTGTTTAGTCACTGGGAACATAAAGGTGAGGGTACGGTGGCTCACATCTTTAATCTCAACACTTTGGGAGGCCAAGTCAGGTGGATCACCTGAGGTCAGGAGTTCTAGACCAGCCTGATCAACATGGAGAAACCCTGTCTCTACTAAAAATACAAAATTAGCTGGGCGTAGTGGCAGACGCCTGTAATCCCAGCTACTCAGGAAGCTGAGGCAGGAGAATAGCTTGAACCTGGGAGGTGGAGGTTGAATTGAGCCGAGGTCGCACCATTGCCCTCCAGCCTAGACAACAAGAGTGAAACTCCATCTCAAAAAAAAGAAAAAAAAAAAAAGAAAAAGAATTTAATCTTTAACTGGGTGTAGTAGTTTACACCTGTAATCCCAGCTACCCAGGAGACCAGGAGTCTGAGGCTGCGGTGAGCCATGATTGCATCACTGTGCTCCATCCTGGGTGACAAAGACGACTCAGATTCTAAAAAAAAAGGAAAAAACAAAAGAATTCCTTCTTTAGTGGAGACAGAGACATATAAAATAAATAGCAATTTTAGAATTATACAATTCCAGCTGGAATAGAAGTATGTGCACATTTCTAAAAAAATTTTTTTTAAAAAACCCCTGAAAGTAGACTAGATGTCATAAGCGGCCTTAGATGCTAAATAAAGATCTTTGAACTTTATTCTGTAGGTAACCATTGGGCTGTTTCAAGTGCATGTTGGGGATGGAAGGGTAAAGTGATTTAATTTATATTTTGAAAAATTTACTTAAAAGCCAAGTAAGGGAAATATAACTTAAATCTATGTAAGATTAGAGAGAGAAGAAAGCTATTGCAATCATTGGGCAAGAGATTTTAAGGACCTAAAGAAATGGCAGGAATTAAGTATGTACACCAACTAAGGTGGAGCTTAGAGAACTTGGTGACTAGATGTATGGATGAGAAGAGAATTTGGAGATCCACCAAATTTCCAGTTTGGACCGGTAGTTCTATTAACTAGTATCAGAAATCGGTAAGAAATAGTAAGTTTTGGGATGGGGAGAAGATATCAAAATTTTGGACATGCTAGGCTTGACATGCTTCGAGGTTAATTAGATGGAGAATCAGGAGAAAAATTCAGGCTAGCACTGTAGATTTGAGAGTCAGAATGCTGGCAGGACTTGACTTAAAGTTGAATACGTAGGAATGAAAGGAGGTTTTCAAAGTAGAGATTATAAAGAGGACAAAGTGCTGATGATGGGGTTCTGGAGCCATCAATCATTTTAGGCATGAGTGGAGGAAGAGAAGCCAATGATGTAAGAACTGGGAGAGGGAGTAGAAGAAATGGAGTAGGAAAAGTGAAAGAGGGAGATGGATGGATGGAGGAAAGCTGGAGTGATGAGAAGACACCCAGAGCAGAGTATACAGGAGCAATAGGTATGGGGCTCTGGGATGTCATTTACTTGTGGGATTAGATTAGTTTACACAGCAGACATGGACAAGGGACTAATCCTAAAATGATTTAGCTACTCTTCTTTTCCACTGTGGACTTTAACAGTCCTAAACAAACTTTTTTTTTTTTTTTTTTTGGTTGGAACAATAGAGGCAAATTAAACGATGGTCTATTTGTAAGTTATTTTATGTCATAAATTATGTTTTTAGAAATGTGTATGAATATCTGTGAAAAGTGTTTTAAACACTATTAATAGTTGGATTAATACTGTTATTTTGTTTAGCTAGTATCACAAAGTATAAGGAGTGCTTTGATACTGTTGTAAAAGTTTAATTCTCAGCAAGAACTTCTGAAATAAATCAAGCTATAAAAATAAAGAAGTGAATGAGTCTATGTTGCTAGATTTAAAGCTGGGTCATTTTCTATTAAATGAATTTTTAATAGGTGCCGTTAATCAAATGGCTTTACTTGAGGAAAGAGGCAGAATAACAAAGCATTGATGTTCTTTTTGCTCCCTTGATTCTTATTATGGACTGTCTCATACTTGAAACTATTTTATACATTTCCTAAAACTTGAGTACCCAAAACATGAAGCCATCAAAAATGTTCAAGTTATAACAAGATGAGTAGATGTAATTCCCAATATGTGTTTTAATATTTATATATGAAACAATGTGTTGATGTAATATCTAGATAAATTAAGTCAATTAATAGTTGTAAATGGATGAGATGCTTCTGAATGGATAAAATATTTTTATATTGCATGGTAGTACCATTGGTAATGTTCATCCATGTATGTTAATATGCTTAAGAGATCAAAATAATAGCCATGTGATGCTTCCACACAGTACACGGGAAGACCATTTGATGTTATAGATGCTGTCATAAAACCTACTATTTGATCTTTACCTCCTTCCACCAACGGAGTGTATTATCTCTATTTATCACATCTGAATATTCTTCCTTGCTTTATTCCTTGATTTCATGAAGTCTTATTGCTAAAGTTTAGTTGGCTCTCCACAGCATCTCCTCTGTCAGTCCCATGGAATTAGAGCTTCAATTTTCTCCACTTAAATGTCCTTTCTTCATGTCTATCCAGTAGACATATATTTAGCTCTGTCTTTTCTATGCCTGCCTTACAATTTAACAGTAGACCTGAAATAGCAGGTTTGAATCTCAAAATCATGTGCTATTTATCATACATGAAGATGACATTTTAGACAAATGCTTCTAAGAGAGCTTTCTATGAAAATGGAAATATTCTCTATTTATGCTATTCAGTGTAATAGGCACTAGCCACATGTGGTTATTATTTAACAGTTGATACATGGCTAGTGTAATTGAGTTTAAATTAATTTAAAAATTAACAAAAACAGCCACATGTGGATAATGGTGACCATATTGAACAGCACAACCTTAGACCATGAGAAAGCTATGCATTTACAATTGTCTTCCAAACATTTAGATGGATTTCCAGTAATTCATTCACAAAATCCTGCATGGTATTTTTTAGGAGATGGCATAAATGTAATTTCTAGCTGATTGTACATCTGTTTTTGTTCAAGGAACAGAATAAAGCTAACTAGACCACAGCATGAACGGAACAGCCACAAAGCACACATCTATGTTAAAGAGTAGTTGGTACCTTCATTTTCCTTTGGCCAAAGTTTTATGACGTTAGATAGACAAATACATATATGAATCCAACAGTAAATAATATGAAGCCACCACAAACTTTTATCATAATGCAAGTTCATCTTCTAGCCATGATGGAGTAAACAGAGACTAGATATGCCTTTACACATTTAAGAAAAAGCTGACAAAATATATGAAACAATGGTTTTTAGATATAGAATAAGAAATTCAAAAGACAGTGGCACCAGAGAGAAAGGAAGTAAACAGGTGAACCTATAAATACCCCAGTTTACTTCCTGAAGAGAGTATTAGGGCTCCAGCGTAGGCAGTAGGAACCCAAACACACCCAGCATTATCTCTGTATTAAGGAGACAAAGTTCAAAATTTGGAGAGGCCAAGGTTACGAGAGTTCACTACTCAGAATACCAGAGAGGAGAGAATGTTATTGAGAAGAGCTCTAGAGACCTGCAGAGGGTTCTGATCCAGTCTTCAGCTGAGTATTAAACAGCACATGCATGTGAAAAAACCGCCAAGGCTACGTAGGGAAAGAACCATCAAAAGAAGCAGGCAGAATAATCCCTTGATCTCACACAGGACCTGGAATAGTTCTTGATCATACCAGCCAGACGGAGAAGACTTCATAATACTATTCATAATTGTATTGCCTTGGTAGTAGGAGTACATTTGGCTGTTCTGACCTCATCTAAAAATGCTTAAAATCAAAACATAGAAGGACCAAACTGATTCTAAGTAATTTAACTGCATCCCAGTACAAAAATGAAAAAAAATAAATCTACCAATAAGGTAAAATTTATAGTCTAGCATTCCATCAGAAAATACAAGGCCTACAAAGAAAAAAGAAAATATAACCTTTACCGGGGAACAGGCAGAAATAAATCAATAAAAATAGTCCCAGAACTGACATATGTGATACAATATGTCGATAAGTTCATTAAAATGGCTATCATATTTCATATGCGAAAAATGCCATAGGAAAGCATGAGAGTGATAAGGAAAGATTAGAAGATATTAAAATACCCTACAATGACCTAGAAGTGAAAAATATATATCTAGATTAAAAATACACTAGGTGGAATTAACAGATTAAGGAACTCGAAGACATAGTCATAGAAATTTTTCAATATAAAGAAAAACAAAACTGAAAAAAATGAATATATAAAAGACCTATTAGTCAATATTGTTACACTAATATATGTGTAATTGGAGTACCAGAAGGAGGTGGGAGACAGAAAAATATTTAAAGAAATAATGGCCAATTTTTTTTCAGATTAGTTCAAAACTGTGAACCCACAGATCTCAGCAGCTCAGCAAACCCCAGATTAAAAAACAAAGACATAAAAAAGATATCAAAAATTTATAATCAACCTGCTTACAATCTGTGATAAAGAGAAACTCAGAAAGGCAAATGGAGAAAAAAGGACATATTACACTAGGTGGGAAAAAATAAGACAGGAGACTTCATTCAGAAAAAGGCAAGAGAGAAGATATAAGAGAAACATCTTTAACATACTAAAAGAAAAAAGACTCTCCACCCAGAAATATATAACCAATGAAAACAACTCTCAAAAAAGACAGCAAAATAAAGAATATTTTTTCAGACCTACAAAAGCTGAAAGAATTCACCACCAGCAAACTAGCACTTTAAAAATGTTAAACGAAATCCTTCAGGAAGAAAGAACATGATACCAGACAGAAATCTAGATCAACATAATGAAATGAACGGTATCAAAAATAGTAAACGTGGTTAAAAGACTTTTAAAAAAATGATGACTTGCTATCTTAAAAATATATTAACAATGCATTATGAGGTTTATAACACATAGAAGTAGCATAGAGGCTGAGGAATTGAAAGTATATTATTGTAAAGTACTTATACAATATGTGGACTGGGTATATTACTTGGCTGTAAACTGTGAGACGTTAGAGTACACTGTATACCTTAAACCAGTTAAAAAGTATATAGCTAATCAGCCAGTAAAGACAGAAAAATGAAATCAATCCAAAAATGTTTTTAAAAATATATAGGACCAAAAAAACATAAATATAAAAATAAAACAAATAGCAAGATGGTTTATTTAAACCCAACTATATCAACAACCACATTAAATGTAAATGGTTTTAACACCCCTAATTATAACACAGAGCTTGTGATATTGAAAAAAAAGCGAAAACCACTTTAAATATAAAGATACAAATAAAAAGATATTTTTAACACAAAAAATAATGTTAAAAAGACATAACAGGAAAAAATATGATTATTGCAGTAGGTGCAGAAAAACCATTTGATAATATTCAACATTCATAAAAGGAAACTTCCTCAACCTATTAAATACATAAATGGAAAGCCAAAAGCTAATGCTATACATAGTGGTAAAAGACTAATACTTGACCCCTAAGATAAGAAACAAGACAACAATGTCCATTTTTAACCAACTACTTCTATTCAACATCAAACTAAATTTTAGAAAGTGCAGTAAGGCAGTAAATAAAGCAGTCAAGATTGGGTAGGAAAAAATAAAAGTGTACTTATTTGCAGATGACATGTTTGTCTACATAAGAAGTCTCAAAAAATCTACCAGAAAATGAAATTAATATATGAATTTAGCAAAGTTGTGAAATACAAAATTCAAGTGTATTTTATACGCTAGCAATAAATAAAGCATTAAAATAGCATCAAAAATATAAAATTCTTAGATATAAATTTGACAAAAATATAGAAGATTATATACTGGAAACTAAAACATTGCTGAGATAAATGATAGAAAACTTCAGTAACTGGAGAGATACACTATGTTCATGGATCAGAAGACTAAATATTATTAAGATGTCAGTTCTCCCCAAACTAATCAATATGTTCAATACATGATGTTTCAAAACCTCAGCAGGTTTTTTGAAAGAATTGGACAAGATGGCTCTAAAATATATATACTTGGAAATGCAAAGGACTTGGAATAGTCAAACAATATTTTAAAAGAAGAGCAGAATTTGAGACTATATATTGCATGGTTTTCAGATTTACTGAAATCTATACTTGCTACTGTCTGTCAAGACAGTTTGATATTGCCCAGGCGCAGTGGCTCACGCCTGTAATTCCAGCACTTTTGGAGGCCGAGGTGGGTGGATCACTTGAGGCCAGGTGTTTGAGACCAGCCTGGCCAACATGGCAAAACTCTATCTCTAATAAAAATACAAAAAATTAGTGGGGCATGGTGGCGCGTGCTTATAGTCCCAGCTGCTTGGGAGGTTGAGGCCTGAGAATCGCTTGAATCCGGGAGGCGGAGGTTGCAGTGAGCCCAGATCGTACCACTGCACTCCAGCCTGGGTGACAGAGTGAGACTCTGTCTCAATAAATAAATAAAATTTTTAAAAAGTTTGAAATTGACATACCTACATACACGCCATTATACACAAGTGGATCAGAATAGAGAATCCTTAAGTAGACCCAACATATATAATATGGTCAATTGATTTTTAACAAAGATGATTCAATTGTGAAGGGATAACCATTTTATCCAGTAATATCTGAACAGTTGGAAAACCATAAGGGAAAAAAGCTAATCTTGATCCTTAATTTCACACCATTTATAAAAATTAACTCCAAATAAATCCATTTATATGAAATTCTAGAAAATGAAAATCTGTAGTGATAGATTAGTAGTTGTCTGGGAACAAAGCAGGAGGCATGAATTATACAGGGGCATGAGGAAATTTTTAAGAGTAATGAATATGTACTTTATTTTGGTTGTGACAAATATATATCAAAACTCAAATAGCGTACTTTATGGCCTCAATAACACTATAAAATAAAAACTTTACCATGTCAAGATATTTGCTCTATTTTGTGTCATTCCATTTTGTTTCTGGATATAAAGTTCAAAACATTTTTTTAAAGTTCTAAATGGTCTAAATACTAGTGAGTTTTTGGTGTAAGAGTAAAACTAACTTCTTTCCCATTCACACACACTTTTATTTTTCAGATTGAATATGAACACAGAGCACCAGAGTGCCGTCTGGGTCTGAAGGAAGGCCGTCCATTCTCAGGGGTCACTGCATGTTTGGACTTCTGTGCTCATGCCCACAGAGACTTGCACAACATGCAGAATGGCAGCACATTGGTAAGTTGGGCTGAGGACAGCTTAGCAGCTGTTGAGTCTGTTCTCACACTGCTAATAAAGACATACTCAAGACTGGGTAATTTATAAAGGAAAGAGATTTAATTGACTCATAGTTCCACATGGCTGTGGAGGCCTCACAATCACAGCTGAAGGCAAATGAGGAGCAAAGTCACGTCTTACATGGCAGCAGGCAGAATCATGGAAATCCTTGTTGTTAATCTAAACCAGTGACTATTCATTGCCAGTTACAGTTAACTGCCAGGAAAATCTCAAAATTCAGTGCCAGTTACCTGGTAGATTGTAATCAGTTAAGCAAAAAGCCATATACAAGCCATTCACCTTACAGAGAGAGAAGCATATTCACCTTACAGAGAGAGAAGCATAAATGAGAAAGACATCATCATTGTCACAGTAACTGTGGTAACCTATTGTAAAAGATTCACAGTGCAAAAGAGCCTGACTACATATTACAGTGGGTAAAATGGATTGGTCTTGTAATTGGAGGCAGTGGTGAGGGGAAAATAGATATATGTTATTTATATATATATATATATATGTTCTATACCAACAAAGGGTTCAGGGTATAATTTTGCATCTAAAGGGATGACCCAGAGTAGAGATAAAGAACAAAATATTCTGTTAAAAAAACTATAAATCAATCAGCCTAATGAATCATCAACATGGATGTAGGTGTAGTTGAAGAAGATGGCCAGTGAGAATATGGAAATAGATATCAGGTATTAAAGTCATATTCTAGGGCAGAAAAGCATTCAGGGAGGTATTAGATGATAGCTGAAGTAATTTGAAGAAGCTGGTGTGAAGTTTTTGTTGAGAAGCAGAGAAGGTATTCATTTAATGGTCTAGATCAGAGATTGGAAAACTCTTCTCTATAAACGGCAAGATGGTAAATATTTTAGGGATTGCAGGCCACATAGGATTTCTGTCACATTGTTTGGTGGGTTTTTTTTGTTTGTTTTGTTCTTTAAAAACTCCTTGAGAATGTAAAAACCATTCTTAGTTTACTGGCCATACAAACACAAGCTGTGAGGCACATTAGCCATAGCGTCTGGCTTCCTAACTTCTGATCCAGAAGAACAAACACAAGGCCTACCAACCACTCCAACATCTAAAATCATCACTAATCATGTACTCAGCACCTGCTCATTATTAGGAGGCTATGCTAGTTTCTGAAAAGCAGAAGTAGTAAATGATAACTGGAGCTATAGTGCATCCTAATATAACCATGTTTCATTCCAGCAAGGTGACAGAGAGTAAGATGATGAGAAGGATGTTTAGAATCAAGAAGAATTTGCTTCTGATAGAGCATGGGTTCTGTGAAGTAAAATGGAAAGGAGCACTAGATAAGAACTGAATAGGGTTAAATATGTATGGGAAAAGTAACAAGGTGCTCAGAGACATGAATTTGAAGACCTTTCTGTGTAGGAAGTGACAGGCTCATTAATACCATCTCATGTTAAAGTTATTTCTAAAGTCGGTCCATTATGATCACATTTCTCTCAAGAATATCTTCTAATTTTATTTTAGATCACATTAGATCACATTGTCTCCATTGATCAAAAACTAGTATTTAAAAACCACAAATAATCTTTTACCAAAGTTAGTGTAATTGTGGTAACTAAAGGACAAAGTACCATTTAATTATCAAAGCAACAGAGGTAGCTTTCCTCCCTCCACCCCTTACCCTTTTCGGAGTACCCACTTATATGTGGTCATATTTCAGAAAAGAAATTAAGAAAAGAGAAAGTTAGGTTTGACAGAGTACAAAGGAGGAGAGAAAAGAGAGTGAAAATAGTATTAAGTTGCATATTACCTATATCAGCCAAATCTTTACCTTTCATTTTTTATATTTTTACTTCACTTATCTTATGGAAATTTCTTAAACAGAGTTAGGTGTCAGATATGTGACAAGACATGAAATTTGTGTTCAGAAGTATGAGATGAGGCAAATGTGATACTACCAAAAACAGAGGAAGTCATTTCGTAGAAAAAACTTTTAGCCTGGTTTTGAAGAGGCTTCACATCTAGCACATCTATTTTTGAAGTGTGAAAAGCAAGAGAGTGCTTCATTTTGGGGGAGTGTTGCGTCTTCCCATAGACAGAAACATATGTGAAGAACAAGGGTCACCACAGGTAACTGTTCCTGATACACTCAGAGAAAGGGTGGGTGGGCAATGTCAATTTGTCTTATCTCCCTGTACCATTTTGATGCTATTTTCATTAACAACAGGTAGAATGGTTTTATGGTAATATATATGTCACTGATCTGGATCAACTAGGCCACCAACACAAATCTGGATACTGAGAGGATAAAGATACACACACACACACACCCCCACACATTTTCTTTGGGACCTGTAGCTGAGGCTGTAATGTCTTACTTCCCTACCAGGTATGCACTCTCACTAGAGAAGACAATCGAGAATTTGGAGGAAAACCTGAAGATGAGCAGCTTCACGTTCTGCCTTTATACAAAGTCTCTGATGTGGATGAGTTTGGGAGTGTGGAAGCTCAGGAGGAGAAAAAACGGAGTGGTGCCATTCAGGTACTGAGTTCTTTTCGGCGAAAAGTCAGGATGTTAGCAGAGCCAGTCAAGACTTGCC
Organism: Hylobates moloch; assembly: GCF_009828535.3. Classification (NCBI taxonomy): domain Eukaryota; kingdom Metazoa; phylum Chordata; class Mammalia; order Primates; family Hylobatidae; genus Hylobates; species Hylobates moloch. Next base: position 27,494,981 of record NW_026652277.1, on the reverse strand, counting down.
GACAAAGGAAACTAGAAGCCAAGAAAGCTGCAGCTGAAAAGCTTTCCTCCCTGGAGAACAGTTCAAATAAAAATGAAAAGGAAAAGTCAGCCCCATCACGTACAAAACAAACTGAAAACGCAAGCCAGGCTAAACAGTTGGCAGGTAAATTTAATGTAAAGCATTTGTAGATAAATGTGTTGCATGGTATATTAAAAATGAAAATTATTTTGGTTTTGCCCCCATCAACTCGTAAGTTCTGGGGTACACATGCAGGATGTGCAGGTTTGTTATACAGGTAAGCATGTGCCGTGGTGATTTGCTGCACAGATCAACCCATTACCTAGGTATTAAGCCCAGCATCTTCCTGATGCACCCCTACCAACAGGCCCCAGTGTGTGTTGTCCCCACTTCCCCACCATATGTCCATGTGCTCTCATCGTAAAATGAACATTGTTAATTTTGGAAAGTTGTATCAGTCATGGTCTTAGTTCTGTGCCAGAGTCTTCTCTAAAGTAGCAAGGGCCAGGCTTTGTTCTCAGAGATGGTAATGAGATATTGCACCATCAACATGGAAAACATGGAAAAGTCTGGATTTTATTCTATAATAAACAGCAACTTTTTTTAACAGGTAAGTGATACGATGAAATTCATTGTAATTTGGCAGTAGTCCAAATTATAGAAGAGCTAATAGTTTGGAGATAAACACAGTAAACCAGGACTGAGGTAACAAGACCTTGAATTTTGTTGGTTAGTAGCAAAGATATAGCAAAATGATGCAAATGAGCTCTTCCAAAATGCGAAAAAGAAAATCAATACATTGGTGACAAAACATTGGAATGAAAGAGAAGAAAAGTTTAAAGATGACTCCAAAGTTTTAAACCTAAACTTAACTTACTGTTTTAGGTTTCTAAAACAGTACTATTTATTGAAATAAGTTTGAAAATATGATTGAGAGAGAGAGAGAGAGGAGAATGAAACACCTTTCCTTAGACATGCTGAGTCTGTGGTTTAGGAGGGGTTCTACATGTAGATATCCTACAAAACTTTTACCCATCAAAATAGATTACAGCTGTAGTAATAACAATAGAACATTATTCATGAATACTAAGTTATTTTCTTTCCATAGCCTCTTGCTTTATGTCTGCAGTTTGTAAAAAGAAAAAAAAAAAATCCAAAATTTGGAGATGGTATTGGCCTGGCCATTAACAAAAGCAAACCAGTTTGCTTAAAACTAGCCATCTTTGCTGCTTCATGAAGTCAAATTTCTCTACTGATTCATTTCCAAGCTCAGAGGAACTAAGTTAAATAATTTAGAATATGCTAAAGACACTTGATAAGTGTTTATTGATTGGTTGACTTACACTAAGTAAATACTGTTCACTTAGGTTAGCTGTGAAATATAATCAGATAGAACCTTGTCTCTACTCCCTTTTAACTGGCTTCTGCAGGTAATAATCCCTTCTGTTCTCAGAACTGCCACTGCAGTTTCATCTATTTGTTCTTAACTCATATGACTTTTTAAAGTGAGGTCAAAACAGAAGTATGACTTTTAAAAGTTTCATTTACAAAACTGAAAGTTTCTTTAAAGTGTTATCTACAACTGTGTTAACTTCCTTTCTGGAAAGCCTGCTCATAAAGTAGCATTTGTTGATTATATAAGATGCTTTTTGTGTTTAAATGCGTCTCATTCTTTTTTTCACAACATTCCCGAATCTTGCATAATAAATCTTATTTTAATTATGTAGCAAATTCCATTGCATGGCAGGCAATGAAGAAGTAAAGTAAAATAAAACATTGTCCTTCCCATTTAGGAATTTACTTAGCAGTGGGGGTGAAGAGAGGGCTAAAAACATAACTATAATACATTGTGAGTATTGCTTTATCAGATCTATCTTTGCAGTTGAGTATTACAAAAGCACTAGAAGATGAGGTCACAGTGGTCCCTTGAGGAAGGGATGACTACACCAAGGAAGGACAGGGAGAGAGGGAGGAAAAAGGAGGCACTTCAAGCAGAGACATGCTGAGAAGTTCCAAAGAACATTTTGCTCTCAATGGAATGGCTTTGGATGTTTATTACATTTTTTTCACTAAGTTCTGCATTTCTAATGCCTTAGACAAAAAATTGTGCTGGACAATGATCAGAACCCTGACTTTGCTCTTATCTTTGCTTAATGGGTGTTGTACATTCCTAGGGGAGTTTCTTACATACATTTAAGTATCTTCACTAGCCTTCATAAAATAATCATCAACATCAAAGATATCTGTTTCTGTTCTCTCTTGCCCTGTCCACAGAACTTTTGCGACTTTCAGGACCAGTCGTGCAACAGTCTCAGCAACCCCAGCCTCTACAGAAGCAGCCACCACAGCCCCAGCAGCAGCAGAGACCCCAACAGCAGCAGCCACATCACCCTCAGACAGAGTCTGTCAACTCTTACTCTGCTTCTGGATCCACCAATCCATACATGAGACGGCCCAATCCAGTTAGTCCTTATCCAAGCTCTTCACACACTTCAGATATCTATGGAAGCACCAGCCCTATGAACTTCTATTCCACCTCATCTCAAGCTGCAGGTTCATATTTGAATTCTTCTAATCCCATGAACCCTTACCCTGGGCTTTTGAATCAGAATACCCAATATCCATCATATCAATGCAATGGAAACCTATCAGTGGACAACTGCTCCCCATATCTGGGTTCCTATTCTCCCCAGTCTCAGCCCATGGATCTGTATAGGTATCCAAGCCAAGACCCTCTGTCTAAGCTCAATCTACCACCCATCCATACACTTTACCAGCCAAGGTTTGGAAATAGCCAGAGTTTTACATCTAAATACTTAGGTTATGGAAACCAAAATATGCAGGGAGATGGTTTCAGCAGTTGTACCATTAGACCAAATGTACATCATGTAGGGAAATTGCCTCCTTATCCCACTCATGAGATGGATGGCCACTTCATGGGAGCCACCTCTAGATTACCACCCAATCTGAGCAATCCAAACATGGACTATAAAAATGGTGAGCATCATTCACCTTCTCACATAATCCATAACTACAGTGCAGCTCCGGGCATGTTCAACAGCTCTCTTCATGCCCTGCATCTCCAAAACAAGGAGAATGACATGCTTTCCCACACAGCTAATGGGTTATCAAAGATGCTTCCAGCTCTTAACCATGATAGAACTGCTTGTGTCCAAGGAGGCTTACACAAATTAAGTGATGCTAATGGTCAGGAAAAGCAGCCATTGGCACCAGTCCAGGGTGTGGCTTCTGGTGCAGAGGACAACGATGAGGTCTGGTCAGACAGCGAGCAGAGCTTTCTGGATCCTGACATTGGGGGAGTGGCCGTGGCTCCAACTCATGGGTCAATTCTCATTGAGTGTGCAAAGCGTGAGCTGCATGCCACAACCCCTTTAAAGAATCCCAATAGGAATCACCCCACCAGGATCTCCCTCGTCTTTTACCAGCATAAGAGCATGAATGAGCCAAAACATGGCTTGGCTCTTTGGGAAGCCAAAATGGCTGAAAAAGCCCGTGAGAAAGAGGAAGAGTGTGAAAAGTATGGCCCAGACTATGTGCCTCAGAAATCCCATGGCAAAAAAGTGAAACGGGAGCCTGCTGAGCCACATGAACCTTCAGAGCCCACTTACCTGCGTTTCATCAAGTCCGTTGCCGAAAGGACCATGTCCGTGATCACAGACTCCACAGTAACTACATCTCCATATGCCTTCACTCGGGTCACAGGGCCTTACAACAGATATATATGATATCACCCCCTTTTATTGGTTACCTCATTGAAAAGACCACAACCAACCTGTCAGTAGTATAGTTCTCGTGACGTAGGCAGTGGGGAAAGGTCACAGTATTCATGACAAATGTGGTGGGAAAAACCTCAGCTCACCAGCAACAAAAGAGGTTATCTTACCACAGCACTTAATTTTCACTGGCTCCCAAGTGGTCACAAATGGCATTTAGGAAAAGACCAAAGCATTCTATGCAAAAAGAAGGTGGGGAAGAAAGTGTTCCGCAATTTACATTTTTAAACACTGGTTCTATTATTGGACGAGATGATATGTAAATGTGATTTCCACCCCCCTTACAACTCTACACATCTGTGACCACTTTTAATAATATCAAGTTTGCATAGTCATGGAACACAAATCAAACAAGTACTGTAGTATTACAGTGACAGGAATCTTAAAATACCATCTGGTGCTGAATATATGATGTACTAAAATACTGGAATTATGGCTTTTGAAATGCAGTTTTTACTGTAATCTTAATATTAACTTTTATTTATCAGAATAGCTACAGGAAACATGAATAGCAGGAAAACACTGAATTTGTTTGGATGTTCTAAGAAATGGTGCTAAGAAAATGGTGTCTTTAATAGCTAAAAATTTAATGCCTTTATATCAAGATGCTATCAGTGTACTCCAGTGCCCTTGAATAATAGGGGTAACTTTTCATTCAAGTTTTTATCATAATTCCCTATTCTTACAGAAGCTTAGTTTTTAAAATGTGGACATTTTAAAGGCCTCTGGATTTTGCTCATCCAGTGAAGTCCTTGTAGGACAATAAACGTATATATGTACATATATACACAAACATGTATATGTGCACACACGTATATGTATAAATATTTTAAATGGTGTTTTAGAAGCACTTTGTCTACCTAAGCTTTGACAACTTGAACAATGCTAAGGTACTGAGATGTTTAAAAAACAAGTTTACTTTCATTTTAGAATGCAAAGTTGATTTTTTTAAGGAAACAAAGCTTTTAAAATATTTTTGCTTTTAGCCATGCATCTGCTGATGAGCAATTGTGTCCATTTTTAACACAGCCAGTTAAATCCACCATGGGGCTTACTGGATTCAAGGGAATACGTTAGTCCACAAAACATGTTTTCTGGTGCTCATCTCACATGCTATACTGTAAAACAGTTTTATACAAAATTGTATGACAAGTTCATTGCTCAAAAATGTACAGTTTTAAGAATTTTCTATTAACTGCAGGTAATAATTAGCCGCATGCTGCAGACTCAACAAAGCTAGTTCACTGAAGCCTATGCTATTTTATGGATCATATGCTCTTCAGAGAACTGAATGGCAGTCTGCCTTTGTGTTGATAATTATGTACATTGTGATGTTGTCATTTCTTAGCTTAAGTGTCCTCTTTAACAAGAGGATTGAGCAGACTGATGCCTGCATAAGATGAATAAACAGGGTTAGTTCCATGTGAATCTGTCAGTTAAGAAGAAACAAAAACAGGCAGCTGGTTTGCTGTGGTGGTTTTAAATCATTAATTTGTATAAAGAAGTGAAAGAGTTGTATAGTAAATTAAATTGTAAACAAAACTTTTTTAACGCAATGCTTTAGTATTTTAGTACTGTAAAAAAATTATATACATATATATATATGAGTTTGAAGCAGAATTCACATCATGATGGTGCTACTCAGCCTGCTACAAATATATCATAATGTGAGCTAAGAATTCATTAAATGTTTGAGTGATGTTCCTACTTGTCATATACCTCAACACTAGTTTGGCAATAGGATATTGAACTGAGAGTGAAAGCATTGTGTACCATCATTTTTTTCCAAGTCCTTTTTTTTTATTGTTAAAAAAAAAAAAAACATACCTTTTTTCAATACTTGATTTCTTAGCAAGTATAACTTGAACTTCAACCTTTTTGTTCTAAAAATTCAGGGATATTTCAGCTCATGTTCTCCTTATGCCAACATGTCACCTGTGTTTATGTAAAATTGTTGTAGGTTAATAAATATATTCTTTGTCAGGGATTTAACCCTTTTATTTTGAATCCCTTCTATTTTACTTGTACATGTACTGATGTAACTAAAACTAATTTTGTAAATCTGTTGGCTCTTTGTTGTAAAGAAAAGCATTTTAAAAGTTTGAGGAATCTTTTGACTGTTTCAAGCAGGAAAAAAAATTACATGAAAATAGAATGCACTGAGTTGATAAAGGGAAAAAATGTAAGGCAGGAGTTTGGCAAGTGGCTGTTGGCCAGACTTTTAACTCTCTAAATGAAGTTTTTTTGATCCTGTAATCACTGAAGGTACATACTCCATGTGGACTTCCCTTAAACAGGCAAACACCTACAGGTATGGTGTGCAATAGATTGTACAATTACATTTTGGCCTAAATATATTTTTGCTTACTGGTATTTAAAATAAATTTTTTGTTTTGTTTTGTTTTTTTTTTTGAGACGGAGTCTCGCTCTGTCACCCAGGCTGGAGTGCAGTGGCGCGATCTCGGCTCACTGCAAGCTCCGCCTCCCGGGTTCACGCCATTCTCCTGCCTCAGCCTCTCCTAGTAGCTGGGATTACAGGCGCCCGCCACCATGCCCGGCTAATTTTTTGTATTTTTAGTAGAGACGGGGTTTCACCGTGGTTTCTATCTCCTGACCTCGTGATCCGCCCGCCTCGGCCTCCCAAAGTGCTGGGATTACAAGCGTGAGCCGCCGCGCCCGGCCTTAAAATAAATTCTTAATCAGAGGAGGCCTTTGGGTTTTATTGGTCAAATCTTTGTAAGCTGGCTTTTGTCTTTTTAAAAAATTTCTTGAATTTGTGGTTGTGTCCAATTTGCAAACATTTCCAAAAATGTTTGCTTTGCTTACAAACCACATGATTTTAATGTTTTTTGTATACCATAATATCTAGCCCCAAACATTTGATTACTACATGTGCATTTGGTGATTTTGATCATCCATTCTTAATATTTGATTTCTGTGTCACCTACTGTCATTTGTTAAACTGCTGGCCAACAAGAACAGGAAGTATAGTTTGGGGGATTGGGGAGAGGTTACATAAGGAAGAGAAGAAATTGAGTGGCATATTGTAAATATCAGATCTATAATTGTAAATATAAAACCTGCCTCAGAATGAATGGAAAGCAGATCTACAATTTGCTAATATAGGAATATCAGGTTGACTATATAGCCATACTTGAAAATGCTTCTGAGTGGTGTCAACTTTACTTGAATGAATTTTTCATCTTGATTGACGCACAGTGATGTACAGTTCACTTCTAAAGCTAGTGGTTAACTTGTGTAGGAAACTTTTGCAGTTTGACACTAAGATAATGAACTTCTGTGTGCATTTTTCTATGCTTTTTTTTAAACTAGTTTCATTTCATTTTCATGAGATGTTTGGTTTGTTTATAAGATCTGAGGATGGTTATAAATACTGTAAGTATTGTAATGTTATGAATGCAGGTTATTTGAAAGCTGTTTATTATTATATCATTCCTGATAATGCTATGTGAGTGTTTTTAATAAAATTTATATTTATTTAATGCACTCTAAGTGTTGTCTTCCTAAAGTTTTTTTAGTGCTTGAATGACTGCCACCTCAATGAAGAAAAGGGAATAAAAAATAATTTTTAAAGACACTTTTAAGATAGTTAGTTAGTCTTATGTTAAACTATATCTAAGATAATACCCAAATAATTAAGGCCGAAGTATTTCTCTGGTTAAATGGTGTAGATATTCACTCACTTTTCCTTCCAACTAACTTTTTAGTGTATTCACTTTGCATGTGTAGACAGTGTAAATCAGATATAGAGTAAAGCAACTCTAATCTTAGATTGTCCCCTCCAGTGTTTTGTGAAGGGTTTCAGTGATAGGTGCACTAAGGTTGAATTCATATTGCTTAGAACTAAGGCCAACTCTATTTTCAGACTCTCACTTTCCACTTCTTGCCTACTCTTCTTAAGGGAAGATGCTTCTTCCTGTACATCAGAAAGGCAGAGTGGTAGGCTGGAGGAATGGGAAGAGGTGGCCTGGAAGGTATCAGACAAATATACTTGTCCTCATCTAGTCCCACATGGCTTCAAGGAGCTTGAGGCTAAATCATCCTCACCTCTACCCATTCTCTGCCGTGTGAATCATCCCATACATAATATCAGTGCACTACAGCTGAAACACTTCCTAGAACCACAAGATGCTAAACAATAGTTGTGGGAATCTTCCAGCCCTCCATTCCTTCCCAAATTGGCAGAGAAATCATTTTCATCATGCATGAAGTAAAGGAATTCCCTTTCTCACATTTCTCTCTTTTCAGCCTGGGCCAAATCTGATTCAAATAGTGCAACCCAGGAAATGACTACCATTTAGTAAGCTCTGAGCTTATTGACTGGGAGATTCCTCCAGGACTCTGCAAGCCAGGATATTAAGAGAAGCCACAACATCACTGTTAAAATACAATGATCTAATGACTTGGCTTTTGTTTTAATTTCAACCCTCTGAGCACATTGTCAACCCTCATTTCACCATCCATCATCTGGCTGAACCTTGGGAGCCTCCCACTCCACATTTGCAAGTCTCCACTGCCCAGGGCAGGGAGAATTTTAGACTCCACAAGCTCAAAAGCCTTTCCTGCTAGAGCCCCATTCTGCTAGGATCTCTACTAGTGGAGGCTGGTGATGCTAGCACACCATCAAAGAACGTGTGGGAAGGCCTGCTCCTTCTGAGCCTGCAGGTGGACTTGAACAGGGGAAACAGCTGGAAATGACAGATGAGCCAGCATTCACAAAGCTTTATTGGCCCCCTTGCCTCTCCTGGAAAGACATACCAAGGACAAACCTTTTCTTGTAGGCACACACAGCTGCCCTGTCACACAGTACCACCCGTTTCTTTCTCACTTTTTTTCAGTTGGTTTATCATAAAAATCCTTCCACTATGGGTAATTCTAGCTTATCTTTGAGTCCTGCCTGATTCCACTGCCCAGCACTCATCGGCTGTGTAAGAGCCAGACTTAGTTAGAAAAGTCATTTTTCAACAAGGCACCTAATCCATAGAGTGTGGAGAATTTTAGATTGATTTTGTTGGTTTAAAGGCCATCTGGAGGCGAGTATCAAAAAAAAAAAGGTCTGGGGAGCATCTTTTCTTCCCTTAATTGATTTGAGGGAGGTGCTTGTTTCATGAAGACACTTGTTTATTAACTTCAATCACCCAACTTATCCGTAAGGAGTCAGGGACTTTATCTCCCCCACCCTCGCTGCCCCCTCCCCCAATACACTCAAAGTTGTTGAAAGAATGAGAAAGTATTTACAAAAGATGCTTAGAATTAACTCATTTATGTTATTTGGGTTTTACTAGGAGAATTGTTTCAAAGAACGAAGATGCTTTTGTTCCCGTATATTAGAGGCTACCTGCCTAAATTCTCCTCTCTAACCAGGTAGTTTCTCACAAACTTTCTTGGTTTTCTCATCCAACATTCACTCTTTAAAAGAGCCACACTTTCCCTCACATATATACTCAACAAATATAGTTCTTTGGAGGGACTTCTTTTTATGCTGTTTCAATTTGGCATTTTACTCTCTAATGAGTTTTTTTTGGCACAAATGTATGAGGTATGTGAGAAAGTTTGTTACATATATATAATATGCATAGTGATGAAGCCAGGGTATTTAGGGTATCCATCACCCAAGTACAACATTTTTCTTAAGTATAGTCACCCTACTCTATTTATTTTTTTTCTGAGATGGAGTCTTGCTCTGTCGCCCAAGCTGGAGTACAGTGGCACAATCTCAGGACACTGCAACCTCCACCTCCTGGGTTCAAGTGATTCTCCCATCTCAGCCTCCCAAGTAGCTGGGACTACAGGTGCATGCCACCACGCCTGGCTAATTTTTTGTATTTTTAGTAGAGTCAGGGTTTCACCATGCTAGCCAGGTTGGTCTCAAACTCCTGATTTCAGGTGATCCGCCCACCTCAGCCTCCCAAAGTGCTGGGATTACAGGTGTTCACCACTGCACATGGCCAAATATTGACTTTATTCTATCTTACTATATATCTGTATACTTTAACCCAGTTCCCTTCATTCTCTCCTCTCCCCACAATCACCCTTCCCAGTCTCTGTTATCTGTCTTTCCACTCTCTACCTCCGTGTGATCAAATTTTTTAGCTCCCACAGATAACCCACATACAACGTGATATTTGTCTCATGCCTGGCCTATTTCACTTAAAATAATGACCCCTCAGTGCCATCTACATTGCTGCAAGTGACAAGATTTCGTTCTTTTCTGTGGTTGCTCCATTATGTGTATAAACCACGTTTTCATTATCTGTTCATGCACTGATGGACATATAGGTTATCCCATGTCTTTACTGTTGTGAATAGTGCTGCCATAAATATGCAGTGCAGAGATCCCTTTGATGTACTGACGTCTTTCCTTTTAGGTCATATTAGGATTGCTGGATTGAATGATAGTTCTTAGTTTTTTAAGAAATTTCTTCACAGAATTGGGAAAAACTACTTTAAAGTTCATGTGGAACCAAAAAAGAGCCCACATCTCCAAGTCAATCCTAAGCCAAAAGAACAAAGCTGGAGGCATCACGCTACCTGACTTCAAACTATACTACAAGGCTACAGTAACCAAAACAGCATGGTACTGGTACCACAACAGAGACATAGATCAATGGAACAGAACAGAGCCCTCAGAAATAATGCCGCATATCTACAACTATCTGATCTTTGACAAACCTGACAAAAACAAGAAATGGGGAAAGGATTCCCTATTTAATCAATGGTGCTGGGAAAACTGGCTAGCCATATGTAGAAAGCTGAAACTGGATCCCTTCCTTACACCTTATACAAAAATTAATTCAAGATGGATTAAAGACCTAAATCTTAGACCTAAAACCATAAAAACCCTAGAAGAAAGCCTAGGCAATACCATTGAGGACATAGGCATGGGCAAGGACTTCATGTCTAAAACACCAAAAGCAATGGCAACAAAAGCCAAAATTGACAAATGGAATCTAATTAAACTAAAGAGCTTCTGCACAGCAAAAGAAACTACCATCAGAGTGAACAGGCAACCTACAGAATGGGAGAAAATTTTTGCAACCTACTTATCTGACAAAGGGCTAATATCCAGAATCTACAATGAACTCAAACAAAATTTACAAGAAAAAAACAACCCCATTGAAAAGTGGGCAAAGGACATGAACAGACACTTCTCAAAAGAAGACATTTATGCAGCCAAAAAACACATGAAAAAATGCTCATCATCACTGGCCATCAGAGAAATGCAAATCAAAACCACAGTGAGATACCATCTCACACCAGTTAGAATGGCCATCATTCAAAAGTCAGGAAACAACAGGTGCTGAAGAGGATGTGGAGAAATAGAAACACTTTGACACTGTTGGTGGGACTGTAAACTAGTTCAACCATTGTGGAAGTCAGTGTGGCGATTCCTCAGGGATCTAGAACTAGAAATACCATTTGAACCAGCCATCCCATTACTGGGTATATACCCAAAGGACTATAAGTCATGCTGCTATAAAGACACATGCACACGTATGTTTGTTGCGGCACTATTCACAATAGCAAAGACTTGGAACCAACCCAAATGTCCAACAACGATAGACTGGATTAAGAAAATGTGGCACATATACACCATGGAATACCATGCAGCCATAAAAAATGATGAGTTCATGTCCTTTGTAGGGACATGTATGAAACTGGAAAACATCATTCTCAGTAAACTATCTCAAGGACAAAAAACCAAACACCGCATGTTCTCACTCATAGGTGGGAATTGAACAATGAGAACTCATGGACACAGGAAGGTGAACATCACACTCTGGGGACTGTTGTGGGTTGGGGGGAGGGAGGAGGGACAGCATTAGGAGATATACCTAATGCTAAATGATGAGTTAATGGGTGCAGCAAACCAACACGGCACATGGATACATATGTAACAAACCTGCACATTGTGCACATGTACCCTAAAACCTAAAGTATCATAAAAAAAAAAAAGAAATTTCTATACTGTCTTCTATAGTGGCTGTAAAATTTACATTCCCACAAACAATGTAAAAAGAGTTCCCTTGGCCGGGCGCGGTGGCTCATGCCTGTAATCCCAGCACTTTGGGAGGCCGAGGCAGGCAGATCATGAGGTCAGGAGATCGAGACCATCCTGGCTCACACAGTGAAACCCCGTCTGTACTGAAAATACAAAAAAAAATTAGCCGGGCGTGGTAGCGGGCCCCTGTAGTCTCAGCTACTTGGGAGGCTGAGGCAGGAGAATGGCAGGACCTCCGGAGGCGGAGCTTGCAGTGAGCCGAGATCGAGCCACTGCACTCCAGCCTGGGCGAGAGCGAGACTCCATCTCAAAAAAAAAAAAAAAGAGTTCCCTTTTCTCTGCATCCTTGCCAACATGTGTTTGTTTTGTTTTGTTTTCTAATAGCTATTATGAATGGCAATAAGATGATACCTCACTGTGGATATGATTTACATTTCTCTGATTATTACTGAACTACGTTACTGATTATTACTGATCATAAGCCTGTTTGCCATATATATATATATATATATAACAAGTACCATACTGTTTTGGTTACTTGTAATATATTTTGAAGTTAGGTAACATGGTGCTTCCAGCTTTGTTCTTTGCTCAGGATTGCTTTGGCTATTTAGGCTCTTTGAGTTTCATATACATGTTAGGATTTTTCTAATTCTGTCAAGAAATAAAATGGTATTTTGATAGGAATTGTGTTGAATCTATAGATTGCCATGGCCAATGTGGTCATTTTAATATTAATTTTTCCAACCCATGAGCATACATACTTTTCTATTTGTGTTGCCTTCAGTTTCTTTCATCAACATTTTGTTCTTTTCCTTGTAGAGATCTTTTACCTCCTTGGTTAAATTTATTCCTAGGGTTTTTTTTTTTTTTTTTTTGCGGGCTGGGGAGTGGTTATCTATTGTAAATGGGATTTCTTTCTCAGCTACATGATTAGTGAATAGAAATGCTACTGATTTTTGTATCCTAATCTTGTGTCCTGCAACTTCTATTCATTTGTCAGATTTAAGAGTTTTTTTCATGGAGTCTCTAGGTTTGTCTAGATATAAGCTCATCCCATCAGCAAAGAACAATTTGACTTCCTCTTTGCAAATCTGGATGCCTTTTCTCCTTCCTGATTGCTCAGGGAACACTTCCAGTATTAAGTTGAATAAGAGGGTAAAAGTGGTCATTCCTACCTTGTTCCAGTTCTTAGTAAAGGCTTTCAACTTTTGCCAGTTGGGTATGATGTTAGCTATGTGTTTGTCATATGTGGTCTTTATTGTTTTTAGGTGTGTTCTTTCTATGTCCAGTTTGAGTTTTCATCATGAATTGTTGAATTTTATCAAATGCTTTTTCTGCATCTATTAAGAAAATCATATGGTTTTTGTCCTTCATTTTTTGTCGATATATCATGTTTATTGATTTACATATATTGAGCAATCCTTGCATCCCTGGGATAAATCCCACCTGGTTGTGGTGTATTATCTTTTTGTTGTGCTGTTGGATTTGATTTGCTAGTATTTTGTAGATGATTTTTGCCATCTATATTCATCAGAGATGTTGGCCCTGTTTTCTTTTTCCTCATATCCTTGTCTGATTTTATGCATCAGGGTGATGCTGGCCTTGTTGAATGAGTTAGAATTCTCTCACCTTTAATTTTTTGGAATAGTTTCAGAAAGATTGGTAGTAGGGATTTTTTGTACATTTGGTAGAATTTGGCTAAGGATCCATTCAGTCCTGAAATGTTGTTAGGAGACTTTTTATTACTGATTCAATTTTACTACTCGTTATTGATCTGTTCAGGTTTTCTATTTCTTTTTGATTCAATCTTAGTAAGATGAATGTTTCTAGGAATTTATTCATTTCATTTAGATTTTCCAGTTTGTTGTATATAGTTGTTTGTAATAGTCTCTGATAAATGTTTGTATTTCTGTGTTATCAGTTGTAATGTCTCCTTTTTCACTTGATCATATTTGGATCTATGCTTCTTGGTTAGTCTACCTGGCAGTTTATCAATTTTGTTTATCTTTTTGAAGAAGCAACTTTTTGTTTTGTTGATCCTTTGTACTTTCTCAGTCTAGACTTCATTTAGTTCTTCTCTGATTTTTATTATTTCTTTTCTTCTGCTGATTCTGGGTTTGATTTGTTCTTGCTTTTCTAGTTCTTTGAGGTACACTGTGAGATTGTTAATTTGTAATCTTTCTACTCTTGATGTAGACATTTACTGATATAAACTTCCCTCTTAGTACTGCTTTTGCTGTATCCCACAAGTTTGGGTATATTGTGTTTCCATTTTCATTTGTGTCAAAAAAATGTAATTTGCATTTTAATTTCTTCAGAAGCATGTTTAATTTTATAACTATAGCTTTCAAAGTTTTTAGTATTGATTTCCAGTTGTATCCCATTGTGGTCTGAGAAGATACTTGATATGATTTTGATTTTTTGACATTTGTTGAGACTTGGTTTGCAGCCTAACATATGGTCTATCTTGAAAAATGGTCCATTTGCTGTTAAAAAGAATGTATATTCCACAGTTGTTGAATAGAATGTTCTCTAAATGTCTGTTAGGTCCATTTGGTCTGAAATCCAGTTTAAACTCAATGTTTGTTGATTTTCTGTCTAAATGATCTGTATAATGCTGAGAATGGAATGTTGAAGTAACCCAGTATTAATATATTGCAGTCTATCTGTTCCTGTAGATGTAGTAATATTTGCCTTATGAATCTGGGTGCTCCAGTGTTGGGTGCATATATATGTAGAATTGTTATGTGTTCTGTCACTGAACTGATCCTTTATTGATATATAAAGCTTTAAAAAAAACCCTGTTCTTGAATACAAATCAAAACCACAATGAGATATCATCTCACGCCAGTTAGAATGGCAATTATTAAAAAGTCAGGAAACAACAGATGCTGGCAAGGCTATGGAGAAATAGGAACACTTTTACACTGTTGGTGGGAGTGTAAATTAGTTCAACCATTGTGGAAGACAGTGTGGCAATTCCTGAAGGATCTAGAACCAGAAATACCATTTGACCCAGCAATCCCATTACTGGTCATAAGGAATATAATCATTCCACTATAAAGACACATGCACATGTATGTTTATTGCAGCACTATTTACAATAGCAAAGACTTGGAATCAACCCAAATGCCCATCAATGATAAGCTAGATAAAGAAAATGTGGCCTATATCCACCACAGAATACTATGCAGCCATGAAAAAAGATGAGTTCATGTCCTTTGTAGGGACATGGATGAAGCTGGAAGCCATCATTCTCAGCAAACTAACACAGGAACAGAAAACCAAATACCGCCTGCTCTCACTCATAAGTCAGAGTTGAACAATGAGAACACATGGACACAGGGAGGGGAACATCACACACTGGGGCCAGTCAGGGGGTGGGGTGAGGAACAGCATTGAGACAAATGCCTAATGCACATGGGGCTTAATATCTAGGTGACAGGTTGATGGGCGTGGCAGACCACTGTGGCACATGTGTGGCAAATCTGCATGTTCTGCACATGTATCACAGAAATTAAAGTAAAATGAAAATTTAAAAAAGAAAAAACTGTTCTTGACTTAATCTGTTTTATCTAAGTATAGCTACTCCTGCTCACTTTCAGTTTCATTTTGCATGGAATAACTTTCTATCCCTTTGCTTTTTACCTATATGTCTTTATAGGTGAATTTTTTGTAAGAAGCATATAGTTGGATAATAGTTTTTAAAAAATCCATTCAGCCATTCTACAATATTTAAGTGGACAATTTAATCTATTTATGTTAAAGATTATTACTGATATGGGAAGTATTGTTCCTATCATATTGCTAATTATTTTCTGGTTGTTTTGTATATTTTTTCATTCCTTTCTTTTTCTCTTATTGTCATTGTGATCCTGGTGGATTTCTGTAGTGGTACCATTTGAGTCCTTTCTCTTCCTCCTTTGTGTGATTTCTTTACCAGTAGCTTTTACACTTCATGTGTTTATATGATGGTAAATGTCCTTTTGCTCTTAGGTTTAGGACTCCCTTAAGCATTTTTTGTAGAACTATTCTAGTGGTAAAATATTCCTCAGCATTTGCCTGTCTGGAAAAGACTTTATAAAAGATATTTTGCTAGGTATAGTATTGTCTGGAAGGTTTTTTTTCTTTCAGCACTTTGAATATATCGTCCCATTCTCTTCTGGCCTGAAAGGTTTTTGTTGAGAAATTCACTGTTACTCTGATGGGATTTCTTTTATAAGTGACTAGACACTTTTCCCTTGCTGTTTTTAGAACTTGCTGTTTATCTTTGACTTTAGTCTGGCTGTAATGTATTGTAGAGACCTTTTTGCCTTGTTCGGTCCAGGGATCACTGAGCCTCCTGTATCTGAATATCTAAATCTCTTGCTAGATCCAGGAGGTTTTCATATATTATCTTGTTAAATAAAGATAATATATGAAATAATAAACACAAACTATAAATATGTTTTCTAATATTTTGTTCCTTTTCCCTTGGGGATACCAATAATTTAAATATTTGACCACTTTTTGTCCAAAATGTAACTAAGGCTTTGCTCATTCTTTCCTATTTTTTCTTCATTATTGTCTAGCTAGATTGTTTCAAAAGACCTGTCTTCAAGTCTTAGGATTTTTTTCTTCTGACTAGTCTAGTCTATTGTTGAAGCTTTCAAATGTATTTTCTATTTCCTTTAATGAATTCTTCTAGAATTTTTTTTGGTGGGGGCAAGCGGGGATGCAGAGACAGTCTTGCTCTGTCAGCCAAGTTGGAGCGTAGTGGCATGATATTGGCTCACTGAAACCCTGCCTCCCGGGTTCAAGTGATTCTCCTGCCTCAGCCTCCCAAACAGCTGGGACCACAGGTATACGCCACCAAGGCCGGCTAATTTTTGTAGTTTTTGTAGAGACAGGGTTTCACTATGTTGGCCAAGCTGGTCTCAAACTCCTGGCCTCAAGTGATCCATCCGCTTCAGCCTTCCAAAGTACTGGGATTACAGGCATGAGCCACCACACCCTGCCACTTGTAGAATTTCTATTGTGTTCTTTTTTCAAATATCTTTTTGAAAAGTTGTTCATATTCTGAATTTTTTCTAATTTCTTTGTATTATTTGTCAGAATGCTCTCATATCTCACTGATCTGCTTTAAAATCAATATTTTGAATTCTTTATCTGGAATTTCAAATATTTCTTTTAGATGAAGATCTTTTGCTGGAGAATTACAGTGTTCCTCTGGGGATGTTGTATTTTCTTGCTTTGTGTCTATGTCCTTTCATTAATATCTGTGCATCTGGTTTAATAGTCACTTCTTATTTTTAAATTTACTTTCATATGGGAGAATTTTTCCTGAAGATGTATCTATGATGTTGGTTGAGTAGGGCACTTCAACTTTGATTCTGGGTGCATGCAGTAGGTACTCTCCATATGATTTCTTTAGCTGTAAACAGTGTTACTGGTTTCTGTGATTTCCTCAATGGGTTAGGGTGTAGTTATTAGTGGAGGATACAGTGAAGTTGTACAGGGGACTAAGATGCCAGGTAGGCCAGTCTTAAGGCCCCAGTGGTGACAGTGGTAGGCTGAGCATGCCTATCTTTGTGCTTCAAGATGATGTACCCTAGAACCTATGTTGGTTGTTACTGGTGGCCTGATTCTTGGGCCTCAAGGTGGCTTGCTCAGATGCCAGTAGTGGCAGGGGTAGAGGGGTTCTCAGGCTCCTAGACAGCTGGTGTGACAAGGGCAATAGCAGTAGCCGTGGCAAGATGAGTTCTCTGGGTCCTAATCAGTGGGCATTGAAATTGGCAGTAGCTGTGATGGGCTGGGCAGGCCTATCTCCAGGTTCACAGTTGGTGCTTGCAGGTATATACCAGCTGAGGAGGTACAGGCTGTGAGTTAAGGCCCAACCTCAGGCCTGTAGGAGTGCTGAGGTACATGAGGTGGTGGATTGGTTGGGCAATCCCCACATCCCCAGGCTATGTGATCTATCTTGGATGGGGGGAGGGAAAAATGAGCTGGGCAGGCTTGTGTTCAGGTTCCCTAAAGGTGACAGCAGCAACCAGACATGATGGCATGGGTGGGCAATCCCCAGGCCTCAGGTGGAGTGCTCTGCTTGGTAAAGAGGCAGTAGCAGCTGCACTGAGGACTTGCCTGGGTGGTCACAGTCTAGGCCAATGGGTGGGAAACATGCAACCCCCACTCATATCCCAGTCTTAGTGGGGCTGGCCCCTCCAGCAGTGAAAGCCCATGCCTAGCTTACACCTTCTTGGTCATAAGAGCAAGTCCCAAAGGCAACTCATACCCTGTTCATATCCTAATCTCCATCCTGGGGTTGCCCACTTCCTGACAGCAGCAGCTGCAGCCCACACCTTGCTCACTTCCTACGCCAGGCGAGAAGGCACTCCCAGCTCACTCCCGAGTTGTATCAGCAACAGCCCAAGTTTCTGTAGTGCCTCAGTCCTGGCACCACTGGGTCCTAGGTGAGTGTGTAGTCTGCTACAGGCTAGACTTGGAAATGGTTCCTTGCCATAGCTGCTTAGGTCTCTGAAAAGGTATGGGGCTCACTGCAAGATCTCTTCTTGAAGCAGTTTCATTCCGTGACCTCCCTGCAGCTCCCTATGTTAGTTTCAGGGGTTGGGAGGGTCAAGGGGTTCTCCAACAGCCCAGATTCCACAGTTTTACAGTGGGGATGTGGAAGTCTCTCACTCACCCTTTCCCCGAGTTGGGAAGTCACTCCAGCTCCCAGTTGATCCTGGCCAGGCAGGCTTCTAATCAATTCTTAATTCACACAAAAATGAGAATTCTATTTAGTGAAATAGTAGTTATATAAAGTTACTTGACCTCCTATCTCACTCCCCCAAAAAGAATGAATTCTGATAATTCAGAAAATTAAGGACTTATAGGTATATTCACTGAGCACTTGCTTTTATTCCTTGCAAAAAACATAGTAATGTCAATAGAAATTGAGTGTTTTTGCTTGAAAACTGAGTTGCCTGTGGTGCTCTCACATCCTTCTCTCATTGGGAGGCTCTTTATTTTGGTTTTAAGGAATGAAATGAAGCACAGAAAACGTACACAGTTGATGCTCCACATATGTGGATTCAATCAACCATTGGGAATATTCGGGAAAAAAAAATGAATGGTTGCATCTGTGCAGAGCATGTAAAGACTTTTTTCTTATTTCCTAAATGATACATTATAACAACTACATACATGGCATTCCTCTTATATTAGGTATTAGAAGTAGTCTAGAGATGCTCTAAAGTATATGGAAGGGTGTGTGTAGGTTATATACAAATACTAAGCCATTTTATATGAGGAACTTGAACATCCCAGTATTTTTGGTGTCTTTGGGGGATCAAGGAACCTGACGGATACACAAGGGACAACTGTAGCAGAAGTTACCTGGCTCTGGATTCAGACTTAAAGTTTTTTCAGTTGTGGACATTGAGCCTCATCTGAAAAAAACTCCGTATAATATGCACCCATCATAGGGCTATGGTGAAGATTAAATGTGAATGTAAAGCTTTAAGTGTGAAGTAGCAATAAGTGTTTTTTTCTATTAATACAAAATTTTTTTTCATCTCTCTTCCTCCCCTTTCTTCACATTAGGAGGTTTCTTCTCCTGAGCACATCTTAGAGCTCTGCTAGCTGAGCCCTACAGCCCTTTCTCCCTTCTTCCCGTAAGCAAGATCTCCGATTCTTCCTCTGACAAAACAGATTTACATAACAGCAAAAGAACACTTGATCATGAAGCATAACTAGGACTCCCAAATTAGAGAGAAGATAGTCACAAAGCAAGGAAATAATTCCCTGTCTGTAATCTCATAATGCCTTAAATTGCTCTCAGATGAGGTTACTATTCCCCAGTGACTGTGGAAACTCTAGTAGTTGGAGAGACATCACAAGTTTCTAACTTACCAAATACATATCAAACACTAATAAAAAGCCCAAACAATTTAAGAGCTAGCAGCAGAAAAAAAAATCAAAGAGAAAAAAGTGAGGAAATGACAATATTTGTATTTTCATTTCATAAAATTAATGTTTATAATATCTGTGCCTGAAACAGATATATTATTTTCTTATATTCTGTTTATTTATATAAACAGAATAAAGTAATTTTAAGGCAGAGTATGTTAAAAGGGACAGGACTAGAAGACAGGATATGCTTTTTTCCCGTACTGAACTGGGAAAGTGAAAGATCTAAACCAAGAGTTAAATGTTGGTCAAACCTATTAAATCAGCAAATAAAGCATTTTTAAATTTGAAAAAATTAAAGGTCAAAGGAGAATTTGGCTGAATTTGGCAGAAGAGACCTGGCTAAAACTCCTGTCAATTAAGTTTCAATTTCCTCATGAGGCAAATAAACACAGTCCTTCCTGACTTTCTCCTGAGACCCAAATCTATAATACAGAGGCTAGGAGGCCAGGTCCATGCCTCTTTCCTCCTAGGCTCACAGTTCCTGAGTTAGCCTGTTGTGATGAAAGAACAAGACCTAAAGGAGTCTGCAAACAAACAGTTTATGACAGCAAAGAGGCCCTGGCAAACTGTTTTATCACGTGGTGCACATGGCTACAAGACAGCTGTCTCTAAGTTAATATCAGCCTCACTTTTCCCTATTCTTTACCTAAATGCATATCCAATTAAAAATTTCTTAAGGGTTCTCTATGAGTTTGTCAGTAAAATGAGGATTATAACACCTACACCTCAGGAAACCTCAGAGAATTAAATGAGATCACTCGTGTATGTTAGTTCTTGGCATAGGTTCTGTCATTACGTGTTCCAAAAATGATAGTTATTGCAGTTTAATTTTCTATAAATCTGAGTTTCACTTGGCATTGATTAATTTCAAAGTAAAATGTTTTTATAAAGTTTCAAAAGGTAACAAAGCTCAACTATACCCTCATTCAATAATATGGATGAATCTAATAAATATTTAGCAAAAGAAGCCATACACAAGAGTACATAGTGTATTATTTAGTGCATATGGAGTTCAAAATAGACAAAGCCAATCCACGTATTTTGAAAATCAGGGTAGTTACACTTCAGAGAAGATGGGGGTTGGTAGTGGGTAGTGACCGGCAGAGGGCTTGAGACGGAGGAATTTCTGATTCCAAAGTGCTGATAATATTCTTTTTCTGTATCTGGAAGCTGGTTACATGAGTGTATGCACTTGATGAAAGCTCACTGACCTTTGTACTTATGATTGGTACTCTTTTCTGATATAGGTTAGACTTCATTATAAAGTTCACTAAATAAAGTTTTAAAAAGATAACAAAGTTATCACTTTTCCTACTATGGACAACTAGCTCCTTCCATTTATTCATGTTACAAATAACTTATTAACTGCCTACTATGTATGTTCCAGGCACAATTCTAGATGCATGAGGCACATCAGCAAATAAGAATCCTCCATTTTCAGGGAGGGAAAAAAGGGGCAGAAAAAACCTGGCTAAAACTTCTGTTAATTAAGTTTCAATTTCCTGATGAGGCAAATGAAGATGATAAATATCCTGTCTACTTTTCAGAGTATATTTATGTATTCTAAAGCCTATCAGAAAAAGAAAAATCTTCTCCCCTAAGATCTCATAAACAACACACATTGATCTTGTGAGTAGTACCCTCAATGATTTCCTCATTGAGAGAATGAGGAAATGAGATTGAGAGAAAAGTATTTTTCTCACTGATTGCTGAGGCTCAGGCCTGTAACCTCAGCTGCTGGGGAGGCTGAGGAAGGAGGATTGCTTGAGTCCAGTTGTGGGCTGTAGTGCACTAGGCTGATCAGGTATTTGCACTAATTTTGGCATCAGTATGGTGACCACTCATGAGCAGGAGACAATCAGGTTGCCTAAGGATCGGTAAACTAGCCCAGGTCAGAACTGTAGCAGTTCAAAACTCCTGTGCTGATTAGAAGCAGGACTGAGTCCATGGATAATCACTATATCCCAGCTGGGGCAACAGAGAGAGACCCTACCCTTTTTTTTTTTTTTTAAGATATTTTTCTCAACCCTAAATATAGCTCTCCAAACCTTCTTTACTTTGCCTTCTAGTGGGACTTTCTAGTTACTTTTAGTTTCAAAATCCAGAAATTTGTAACAGTACCTAAGAGCAATTTCAGTGGAGAGATCATTCAGAAATATCAATTTCCATCAATATCCCCCAAACTACTCATAAACCCCCCAAAAAGTCATAAAACCTCCAGCATGGCATCCAGGAGCAGAAAAAGAAAGTCATAAAATCTGAGTTTAGGAGTACTGTCAACAAAACTGCAGACTAGGAAGCTCCAAGTCTTCACTTCCCCATGGAAACACTTAAAAAAAAAAGAAAAAAAAAACAGAAAAAAGAGAAGAAACTACTGGCTACATTAACCCTACAGAAGCTCTGGAAAAATAATCTCAGGTCTATAGCAATCAAGCAAATGCAAAAATCAAGAAAAAGCTGTATTCAAAATGATAAAAAATCATATGCGGTTTTTATTTACCCTTGCCCTACCACCTCACTGGCAAGGCAGTCTTGGTCTGGAAGAGGAATCATCCCAGTTTCCAGTTCCTTCCCATAAACTAGAGGGGCAGAGAAGACCTATTTGCAAAGTTCTAACCTGTCTGGGGGCTACCTGAAGGTCTAGTCTGTTTTGCCGAACTTACATCTCAAATAAAGAGAAACAGTGGGTGCTGCTTATGAAAGCTACAGAGAGACTAAGACCAGCAGATGCCTGGGGCAAAAGGTTATGGGTAGAGACCTACAATAGGCCACGTAAGGTCCTAAGAAGCTAAAGGTGAGACTTTGGAAAAGTAAAGCATTCAAGAACCACCTTGTATATGGGGAAAATTGAGAAAGTCACACAAAGGCTCAGAATAGACCCATATGCAGAAAAGACTGGAGAAGAATTTGTTTTCCATTCAGGCTGGTCCCAAGGCCTAGAGAACACCCAGCTAATAAAAGAAGGACTACCCCTGCTCAGAGACAGTCCATAAAGACTGGGAGACATGGCTATTTTTCCAAATGCCCAATTTTTAAACAGTTTTTAACAAATTCACAAGGCATACAAGGAAACAGGAAAACATGTATAACCCATTCCAAACAAGAAAATAAATTTCCAGAAATAAATTCCTTTCCCATCCTCCCAAAAACACAGATTTACTAGGTAAAGACTTTAAAATAACTGTGTTATTCAACGAAACAATCATACCAATTAAAAATGAACAAAGGACTTGAATAGACATTCTTCCGAAAAAGAAATACAAATGCCCAATAAGTACACGAGAAGATGCTCAACATGACTAGTCACTTGGGAAATGCAAATAAAATCCACAATGATGGCCAGGCGTGGTGGTTCATGCCTGTAATCCCAGCACTTTGGGAGGCCAAGGCAGGTGGATCATCTGAGGTCAGGAGTTTGAGACCAGCTTGGCCAGCATGGTGAAACCCCGTCTCTACTAAAAATACAAATATTTGCTGGGCATGGTAGCGCATGCCTGTAATCCCAGCTACTAGGGAGGTTGAGGCAGGAGAATCACTTCAACCTGGAAGGCAGAGATGGCAGTGGGCTGTAATTGTGCCATTGCACTCCAGCCTGGTGACAGAGTGAGACTGTCTCAAAAAAAAAAAAAAAAAAAAAATCACAATGAGATGTCATTCTATCCCTGTTAAAATGGCAATTATAAAAAAAAAGAAAGAAAGAAAAGAAAACAACAGGTATTAGTGATGATATGGGGAAACTGGAACCCTTGTGCATCAGTGGTGGGAATGTTAAATGGTGCAGCCACTGTGGAAAGCAGTAATTCTGTTCCTCAAAAAATGAAACATAGAATTACCATATGACCCAGCAATTCTACTTCTAGATATATATCCAAAATTATTAAAAAGCAGTGACTCTAAGAGTCATGCTTGATATATACACCCATGTTCATTGTAGTATTGTTCACAATAGGTGGAAGCAACCCAAATGTCCATTGACAGATGAATGAACAAAAAATAGTGTGTGTGTGTATATATATATGTGTGTGTGTATATATGTATATATACGTGTATATATATACACACATATATAATATATACACACACACACTAGGATATTATTCAAATTCTTCAAAGAGGAAGAAAATTATTCTAAAAGGAAGGAAATACATGCACATGCTACAACATGGATGAAACTTGAACACATTGGGTTAAATAAGTCAGACACAAAATAACTGATATGGTATAATTTCACCTACGCAAGGTAATTGGAGTAGTCGATAATTGGAGTAGTCAAATCCAGAGAGACAGAAAGTAGTATGGTGGTTGCCAGGGGCTGGGAGCAGGAAGAAATGGGGAGATACTGATCAATAGGTATGTTGTTTTAGTTTGGAAAATTTTTTTTAAAATACTGGAAATGGATGACGGTGATGGTCCATGGTTAAAATGGTAAATTGCGGTGTATACTTTACCACAATAATAAAAAAAAAAAAACCTTGGTTTTTTGGTGAAAATGGTAAATTATTGTGTATATTTTACTACAATTTAAAAAACCGTAAATTTGCTAAAAGAGCGAAAGCAAAACATGGACAAAGAACTAAACAAAATCAGAAAAAAGCAAGAATATGAAAAAGAAATTATAACTAAAATTCTCGAGCTGTAAACAATAACTGAATTGAAAAAGTCACTATTGAGAGGTGGCTGGCAAGATGGCTGAATAGGAAAAATTCCAGTGTGCAGCTCCCAGCAAGATCAATGCAGAAAGCGGATATCTGCATTTCCAACTGGGATACCTGGCTCATCTCATTGAGACTGGTTAGACAATGGGTGCAGCCCACGGAGGGTGAGCCAAAGCAGGGTGGGGCATTGCCTCACCCAGGAAGTGCAAGGGGTTGAGGAACTCCCTCCCCCAGCCAAGGGAAGCCCTGAGGGACTGTACCACAAGGAACGGTGCACTACAGCCCAGACAGTACACTTTTTCCATGGTCTTCATAACCTGAAGACCAGGAGATTACCTCAGGTGCCTACACCACCAGGGCCCTGGATTTCAAGGACAAAACTGAATGGCCATTTGGGCAGACACCGATCTAGCTGCAGATGTATTTTTTCATACCCCAGTGGCACCTGGACCTCCAGTGAGACAGAACCATTCACTCCCGTGGAAAGGGATCTGAAGCCAGGGAGCCAAGTGGTCTAGCTCAGAGGATCCCACCCCCACGGAGCCCAGCAAGATAAGATTCACTGGTTTGAAATTCTCGCTGCCAGCACAGTAGTCTGAAGTCGACCTGGGATGCTTAAGCTTGGTGGGGGAGAGGGACATCCGCCATTACTGAGGCTTGAGTAGGTGGGTTTTCCCCTCACAGTGTAAACAAAGCTTCCAGAAGTTCGAACTGGGCAGAGCATACTGCAGCTTGACAAAGCCACTGTAGCCAGACTGACTCTCTAGATTCCTTCTCTCTGGGCGGGGCATCTCTGACAGAAAGGCAGCAGCCCCAGTCAGGGGCTTATAGATAAAATGGCTTATAGATAAAGTTCCCATCTCCCTGGGACAGAGCACCTGGAGGAAGGGGCAGCTGTGGGCGCAGCTTCAGCAGACTTAAATATTCCTGCCTGCTGGCTCTGAAGAGAGCAGTGGATCTCCCAGCACAGCGCTCAAGCTCTGCTAAGGGAAAGACTGCCTCCTCAAGTGGGTCCCTCACCCCCATGCCTCCTGACTGGGAGACATCTCCTTAGCAATGGTCAACAGACACCTCATACAGGAGAAGTCCAGCTGGCATCTGGCGGGTGCCCCTCTGGGACAAAGCTTCCAGAGGAAGGAACCAGCAGCAATCTTTGCTGTTCTGAAGCCTCTACTGGTGATACCCAGGCAACAGGGTCTGAAGTAGACCACCAGCAAACTCCAGCCAACCTGCAGCAGAGGGGCCTGTTAGAAGGAAAACTAACAAAGGAATAGCATCAAAATCAACAAAAAGTGGACCACCAGTGAACTCCAGCAGACCTGTGGCAGAAGGGCCTGTTAGAAGGAAAACTAACAAACGGAAAGGAATAGCATCAACAAAAAGGACATCCACACAGAACACTCAACCAAAGGTCACCAACATCAAAAACCAAAGTTAGATAAATCCACAAAGATGAGAAAAAAAAAAAAAAAAAGCACAAAAAGGCTGAAAATTCCCCAAACTGGAAAGCCTCTTCTCCTCCAAAGGATCAAAACTCCTTGCCAGCATGGGAACAACACTGGATGGAGAATGAATGTAACGAATTGACAGAAGTAGGCTTCAGAAGGTGGGTAATAACAAACTTCTCTGAGCTAAAGGAGCATGTTCTAACCCAATGCAAGGAAGCCAAGAACCATGAAAAAAGGTTAGACAAATTGCTAACTAGAATAACCAGTATAGAGAAGAATATAAACAAGCTGATGGAGCTGAAACACAGCACAAGAACTTCGTGAATCGCTCACAGGTAACAATAGCTGAATCAATCAAGCAGAAGAAAGGATATCAGAGACTGAAAATCAACTTAATGAAATAAAATGTGAAGAGAAGATTAGAGAAAAAAGAATGGAGAGAAATGAACAATGCCTCCAAGAAATATGGCACTATATGAAAAGTCCAAACCTATGTTTGACTGGTGTACCTGAAAGTGTCAGGGAGAAGGGAACCAAGTTGGACAACACTCTGCAGGATATTATCCAGGAGAACTCCCCCAACCTAGCGAGACAAGCCAACATTCAAATTTAGGAAATACAGAGACCACCACAAAGATACGCCTCGAGAAGTGCAACCCCAAGACACAGAATCGTCAGATTCACCAAGATTGAAATGAGGGAAAAAACATTAAGGGCAGCCAGAGAGAAAGGTCGGGTTACCCACAAAGGGAAGCCCATCAGACTAACAGCAGATCTCTCGGCAGAAACCCTACAAACCAGAAGAGAGTGGGGGCCAATATTCAGCATTCTTAAAGAAAAGAATTTTCAACCCAGAATTTCATATCCAGCCAAACTAAGCTTTATAAGTGAGGGAGAAATAAAATCCTTTACAGACAAGCAAATGCTGAGAGATTTTGTCATCACCAGACCTGCCCTACAAGAGCTCCTGAAGGAAGCACTAAACATGGAAAGGAACAACCAGTACTAGCCACTGCAAAAACATGCCAAATTGTAAAGATCATCGACAATATGAAGAAACTGCATCAATTAATGGGCAAAATAGCCAGCTAGCATCATAATGACAGGATCAAATTCACACATAACAATATTAACCTTAAATGTAAATGGGCTAAATGCCCAAATTAAAAGGCACAGACTGCCACATTGGATAAAGAGTCAAGACCCATTGTTTTGCTGCATTCAGGAGGCCAATCACAAGTGCAAAGACACACATGGGCTCAAAACAAAGGGATGGAAGAAGATTTACCAAGCAAATGGAAAGCAAAAAACAAACAAACAAACAAAAAGCAGGGGTTGCAATTCTGGTCTCTGATAAAACAGACTTTAACCCAACAAATATCAAAAAACACAAACAAGCACATTACATAGTGGTAAAGGGATCAGTGCAACAAGAAGAGCTAATTATCCTAAATACGTATGCACACAATACAGGAGCACCCAGATTCACAAAGCAAGTTCTTAGAGACCCACAAAGAGACTTAGACTCCCACACAATAATACTGGGAGACTTTAATACTCCACTGTCAATATGAGATCAACAATACAGAAAATTAACAAGGATATTCAGGACTTGAACTCAGCTCTAGACCAAGTGGACCTAGTAGACATCTACAGAACTCTCCACGCCAAATCAAAAGAATATATGCACCCCTCTCAGCATCACATCGCACCTATTCTAAAACAGATCACATAACTGGAAGTAAAACACTCCTCAGCAAATGCAAAAAAGCCCAGCAATCATAACAAACAGTCTCTCAGAACACAGTGCAATCAGATTAGAAATCAGGATTAAGAAACTCACTCAACTACATGGACACTGAACAACCTGCTCCTGAATGACTACTGGGTAAATAATGAAATTAAGGCAGAAATAAAGATGTTCTTTCAGAATAAAGACACAAAATACCAGAATCTCTGGAAAATAGGTAAAGCAGTGTTTAGAAGAAAATTTATAGAACTAAATGCCCACAGGAGAAAGCAGGAAAGATCTAAAATCAACACCCTAACATCACAATTAAAAGAACTAGGGAAGCAAGAGCAAACAAATTCAAAAGCTAGCAGAAAACAAGAAATAACTAAGATCAGAGCAGAACTGAAGGAGATAGAGACACCAAAAACCCTTCAAAAAAAAAAAAATCAGTGAATCCAGGAGCTAGTTCTTTTGAAAACATCAACAATATATATAGACTGCTAGCCAGACTAATAAAGAAGAAAAGAGAGAAGAATCAAATAGACACAATAAAAAATGATAAAGGGGACACCACCACTGATCCCACAGAAATAAAAACTACCATCAGAGAATATTATAAACACCTCTACACAAATAAACTAGAAAATCTAGAGGAAATGGATAAATTCCTGGACACATGCACCCTCCCAAGTCTAAACCAGGGAGAAGTCAAATCCCTGAATAGGTCAATAACAAGTTTTAAAATTGAGGCAGTAATTAATAACCTAACAACCAAAAAAAGCCCAGGACCAGACATATTCACAGCTGAATTCTACCAGGGGTACAAAGAGGAGCTGGTACCATTCTTTCTGAAACTCTTTTAAACAAGAGAAAAAGAGAGACTTCTCCCTAACTAATTTAATGAGGCCAGCATCAGCCTGATACCAAAACCTGCAGAGACACAACAAAAAAAAGAAAATTTCTGGCCAATATCCCTAATGAACATTGATGCGAAAATCCTCAAGAAAATACTGGCAATTCGAATCCAGCAACAGATCAAAAGCTTATCCACCACGGTCAAGTCAGCTTCATCCCTGGGATGCAAGGCTGTTCAACATACACAAATCATAAACATAATCCATCACATAAACAGAACCAAGATAAAAACCACGTGATTGTCTCAATAGATGCACAAAAGGACTTCGATAAAATTCAACATCCCTTCATGCTAAGAAACTCTCAACAAACTAAGTATTAATAGAACTTATCTCAAAATAATAAGAGCTATTTATGACAAACTCATAACCAATATCATACTAAATGGGCAAAAGCTGGAAGCATTCACTTTGAAAACCAGCACAAGACAAGGATGCCCTGTCTCGCCATTCCTATTCAACATATTATTGGAAGTTCTGGCCAGGGCAATCAGATAAGAAAAAGAAATAAAGGGAATTCAAATAGGAAGAGAAGAGAGGAAGTCAAATTTTCTCTGATTGCAGATAACATGATTTTATATTTAGAAAACCCCATAGTCTCAGCTCAAAATCTCTTTAGGCTGATAAGCAACTTAAGCAAAATCTCAGGATACAAAATCAAGGTGCAAAATTCACAAACATTGCTATACACCAATAATAGACAAACAGAGAGCCAAATCATGAGTGAACTCCCATTCACAATTGCTACAAAGAGAATAAAATACCTAGGAATACAACTTACAAGGTATGTGAAGGATCTCTTCAAGAAGAGCTGCAAACCACTGCTCAAGGAAATGAGAGGACACAAACAAATGGAAAAACATTCCATGCTCATGAATAGAAAGAAACAGTATTGTGAAAATGACCATACTGCCCAAAGTAATTTATAGATTCAATGCAATTCCCATCAAGCTACCACTGACTTTCTTCACAGAATTAGAAAAAAATTACTTTAAATTTCATATGGAACCAAAAAAGAGCCTGTATAGCCAAGACAATCCTAAGCCAAAAGAACAAAGCTGGAGGGATCACACTACCTGACTTCAAACTATACTACAAGGCTACTGTAACAAAAACAACATGGTACTGGTACCAAAAGAGAGATATAGACCAATGGAACAGAACAGAGGCCTCAGAAATAATGCCACACATCTACAAACATCTGATCTTTGACAGCCTGACAAAAAGAAGCAATGGGGAAAGGATTCCCTATTTAATAAATGGTGTTGAGAAAACTGGCTAGCCATATGCAGAAAACTGAAAATGGACCCCTTCCTTACACCTTATATAAAAATTAGCTCAAGATGGATTAAGGACTTAAACATAAACCTAAAACCATAAAAACCCTAGAAGACAACCTAGGCAATACCATTCAGGACATAGGCATGGGTAAAGACTTCATGACTAAAACACCAAAAGCAATGGCAACAAAAGCCAAAATTGACAAATGAGATCTAATTAAACTGAAAAGCTTCTGCACAGCAAAAGAAACTGTCATCAGAGTGAACAGTCAACCTACAGAATGGGAGAAAATTTTTGCAATCTATCCATCTGATAAAGGGCTAATATCAGAATCTACAAGGAACTTAATTTTACAAGAAAAAGACAAACAACCACATCAAAAAGTGGGTGAAGGATATGAACAGACACTTCTCAAAAGACAACATTTATGCAGCCAACAAACATATGAAAAAAAGTTCATCTAGAGTTTTTATGGTTTTAGGTCTAACATGTAAGTCTTTAATCCATCTTGAATTAATTTTTGTATAAGGTGTAAGGAAGGGATCCGGTTTCAGCTTTCTACATATGGCTAGCCAGTTTTCCCAGCACCATTTATTAAATAGGGAATCCTTTCCCCATTTCTTGTTTTTGTCAGGTTTGTCAAAGATTAGATAGTCGTAGATATGCGGCATTATTTCTGAGGGCTCTGTTCTGTTCCATTGATCTATGTCTCTGTTTTCGTACCAGTACCATGCTGTTTTGGTTACTGTAGCCTTGTAGTATACTTTGAAGTCAGGTAGCGTGATGCTTCCAGCTTTGTTCTTTTGGCTCAGGATTGACTTGGCAATGTGGGCTCTTTTTTGGTTCCATATGAACTTTAAAGTAGTTTTTTCCAATTCTGTGAAGAAAGTCATTGGTAGCTTGATGGGGATGGCACTGAATCTATAAATTACCTTGGGCAGTATGGCCATTTTCACGATATTGATTCTTCCAACCCATGGGCATGGAATGTCCTTCCATTTGTTTGTATCCTCTTTTATTTCATTGAGCAGTGGTTTGTAGTTCTCTTTGAAGAGGTCCTTCACATCCCTTGTAAGTTGGATTCCTAGGTATTTTATTCTCTTTGCAGCAATTGTGAATGGGAGTTCACTCATTATTCGGCTCTCTGTTTGTCTGTGATTGGTGTACAAGAATGCTTGTGATTTTTGTACATTGATTTTGTATCCTGAGACTTTGCTGAAGTTGCTTATCAGCTTGAGCAATAAAAATAAAATAAAATAAAATAAATAAATAAATAAATAAATAAATAAATAAATAAAAAAGAAAAAAAGAAGAAAAAAAGTTCATCATCACTGGTCATTAGAGAAATGCAAATCAAAACCACAATGAGATACCATCTCATGCCAGTTAGAGTGGCAATCATTAAAAAGTCAGGAAACAATATATGCTGGAGAGGATGTGGAGAAATAGAAATGTTTTTACACTCTTGGTGGGAGAGTAAATTAGTTCAACCATTGTGGAAGACAGTGTGGTGATTCCTCAAGGATCTAGAACCAGATATACCATTTGTCCTGGCATTCCCATTACTGGGTATATACACCAAAAGATTATAAATCATTCTACTATAAAGACACATGCACACATGTTTATTGCAGCCTTATTCACAATAGCAAAGACTTGGAACCAACCCAAATGCCCATCAAGGATAGAGTGGATAAAGAAAATGTGGCATATATACAACACGGAATACTATGCAGCCATTAAAAAGGATGAGTTCATGTCCTTTGCAGGACATGGATGAAGTTGGAAACCATCACTCTCAGCAAACTAACATAAGAACAGAAAACCAAACACAGCATGTTCTCACTCATAAGTGGGAGTTTAACAATGAGAACACATGATACGTGGAGGGGAACATCACACACCAGGGCCTGTTGGGGGGTGGGGGGCTAGGGGAGGGATAGCATTAGGAGAAATACCTAAAGTAGATGATGATGGGTTGATGGGTGCAGCAAACTACCATGGCACGTGTATACCTATGTAACATACCTGCACGTTCTGCAATGTATCCTAGAACTTAAAGTATAATTTTTTTAAAAAAAAGTCATTATTCAGGTTCAACAGCAGATTTGAGCCAGCAGAAGAAAGAAACAGTGAATTTGATGACAGGATATTTAAAATTATCAAGTCTTAAAAACAAAGAACGAAAGACTGAAGAAAAGTATACAGAGCCTAAGGAATTTATGGGATACCATCAAGCTGAACAATATAAACTGTATCGGAGTCTCTGCAGTGTGGGTGGTCAGAGACTTTCTTTGAAGAAATAATGGCCAGAAACTTTCTAAACTTGATGAAAGACACAAATATACATCCAATAAGCTTGAAAAATCTAATTAGGATAAACCCAAGAAAATATTTACTATGTACAAGGGAGTCCCAATATGATTATTAGCCAATTTCTCAGCAGAAACTTTGAAGGCTAGAAGGCACTGGAATGATATATTTTTTTTATTATACTTTAAGTTTTAGGGTACATGTGCACAATGTGCAGGTGTGTTACATATGTATACATGTGCCATGTTGGTGTGCTGCACCCATTAACTCATCATTTAGCATTAGGTATATCTCCTAATGCCATCCCTCCCCTTTCCCCCCACCCCACAACAGGCCCCAGTGTGTGATGTTCCCCTTCCTGTGTCCAAGTGTTCTCATTGTTCAATTCCCACCTATGAGTGAGAACATGCGGTGTTTGGTTTTTTGTCCTTGCAATAGTTTAATGAGAATGATGATTTCCAGTTTCATCCATGTCCCTACAAAGGACATGAACTCA